>NW_027472006.1:300000-600000 GCF_965638725.1 Aptenodytes patagonicus
TTCGAAATGTCCAGCCACTGCTCCCACACCAAAGGGGCTAGCACTGAAAGCTCTTGCTGGCCAGCACCTGCCCTAGGCAGCCCTTCCACAGCCCCACAAGCACTGGCCCTCTGAGCTTCCTAGCCACAGCACAGTGGGGACGTTCCTTCTCAGCACAGCCAGAGCCCAGCTCCGAAATTCGAAACGTCCAGCCACTGCTCCCACACCAAAGGGGCTAGCACTGAAAGCTCTTGCTGGCCATCACCTGCCCTAGGCAGCCCTTCCACAGCCCCACAAGCACTGGCCCTCTGAGCTTCCTAGCCACAGCACAGTGGGGACATTCCTTCTCGGCACAGCCAGAGCCCAGCTCCGAAATTCAAAACGTCCAGCCACTGCTCCCACACCAAAGGGGCTAGCACTGAAAGCTCTTGCTGGCCATCACCTTCCCTAGGCAGCCCTTCCACAGCCCCACAAGCACTGGCCCTCTGAGCTTCCTAGCCACAGCACAGTGGGGACGTTCCTTCTCAGCACAGCCACAGCCCAGCTCCCAAATAGGAAACGTCCAGCCACTGCTCCCACACCAAAGGGGCTAGCACTGAAAGCTCTTGCTGGCCAGCACTTTCCCTAGGCAGCCCTTCCACAGCCCCACAAGCACTGGCGCCCTGAGCTTCCTAGCCACAGCACAGTGGGGACGTTCCTTCTCAGCACAGCCAGAGCCCACCTTAAAAATTCGAAACGTCCAGCCACTGCTCCCACACCAAAGGGGCTAGCACTGAAAGCTCTTGCTGGCCATCACCTGCCCTAGGCAGCCCTTCCACAGCCCCACAAGCACTGGCCCTCTGAGCTTCCTAGCCACAGCACAGTGGGGACATTCCTTCTCGGCACAGCCAGAGCCTAGCTCCCAAAGAGGAAACGTCCAGCCACTGCTCCCACACCAATGGCGCTAGCACTTAAAGCTCTTGCTGGCCAGCACTTTCCCTAGGCAGCCCTTCCACAGCCCCACAAGCACTGGCGCCCTGACCTTCCTAGCCACAGCACAGTGGGGACGTTCCTTCTCAGCACAGCCAGAGCCCACCTCAAAAATTCGAAACGTCCAGCCACTGCTCCCACACCAAAGGGGCTAGCACTGAAAGCTCTTGCTGGCCATCACCTTCCCTAGGCAGCCCTTCCACAGCCCCACAAGCACTGGCCCTCTGAGCTTCCTAGCCACAGCACAGTGGGGACATTCCTTCTCGGCACAGCCAGAGCCCAGCTCCCAAATCGGAAACGTCCAGCCACTGCTCCCACACCAAAGGGGCTAGCACTGAAAGCTCTTGCTGGCCCTCACCTTCCCTAGGCAGCCCTTCCACAGCCCCACAAGCACTGGCGCCCTGAGCTTCCTAGCCACAGCACAGTGGGGACGTTCCTTCTCAGCACAGCCAGAGCCCAGCTCCCAAATCGGAAACGTCCAGCCACTGCTCCCACACCAAAGGGGCTAGCACTGAAAGCTCTTGATGGCCAGCACCTGCCCTAGGCAGCCCTTCCACAGCCCCACAAGCCCTGGCCCTCTGAGCTTCCTAGCCACAGCACAGTGGGGACGTTCCTTCTCAGCACAGCCAGAGCCCAGCTCCGAAATTCGAAACGTCCAGCCATTGCTCCCACACCAAAGGGGCTAGCACTGAAAGCTCTTGCTGGCCCTCACATGCCCTAGGCAGCCCTTCCACAGCCCCACAAGCACTGGCGCCCTGAGCTTCCTAGCCACAGCACAGTGGGGACGTTCCTTCTCAGCACAGCCAGAGCCCACCTCAAAAATTCGAAATGTCCAGCCACTGCTCCCACACCAAAGGGGCTAGCACTGAAAGCTCTTGCTGGCCATCACCTGCCCTAGGCAGCCCTTCCATAGCCCCACAGCACTGGCGCCCTGAGCTTCCTAGCCACAGCACAGTGGGGACGTTCCTTCTCAGCACAGCCAGAGCCCACCTCAAAAATTCGAAACGTCCAGCCACTGCTCCCACACCAAAGGGGCTAGCACTGAAAGCTCTTGCTGGCCATCACCTTCCCTAGGCAGCCCTTCCACAGCCCCACAAGCACTGGCCCTCTGAGCTTCCTAGCCACAGCACAGTGGGGACGTTCCTTCTCAGCACAGCCAGAGCCCAGCTCAGAAATTCGAAACGTCCAGCCACTGCTCCCACACCAAAGGGGCTAGCACTGAAAGCTCTTGCTGGCCAGCACCTTCCCTAGGCAGCCCTTCCACAGCCCCACAAGCACTGGCGCCCTGAGCTTCCTAGCCACAGCACAGTGGGGACGTTCCTTCTCAGCACAGCCAGAGCCCACCTCAAAAATTCGAAACGTCCAGCCATTGCTCCCACACCAAAGGGGCTAGCACTGAAAGCTCTTGCTGGCCATCACCTTCCCTAGGCAGCCATTCCATAGCCCCACAGACACTGGCCCTCTGAGCTTCCTAGGCACAGCACAGTGGGGATGTTCCTTCTCAGTACAGCCAGAGCCTAGCTCCCAAATAGGAAACGTCCAGCCACTGCTCCCACACCAAAGGGGCTAGCACTGAAAGCTCTTGCTGGCCAGCACTTTCCCTAGGCAGCCCTTCCACAGATCCACAAGCACTGGCCCTCTGAGCTTCCTAGCCACAGCACAGTGCGGACGTTCCTTCTCAGTACAGCCAGAGCCCAGCTCCGAAATTCGAAACGTCCAGCCACTGCTCCCACACGAAAGGGGCTAGCACTGAAAGCTCTTGCTGGCCATCACCTTCCCTAGGCAGCCCTTCCACAGCCCCACAAGCACTGGCCCTCTGAGCTTCCTAGCCACAGCACAGTGGGGACGTTCCTTCTCAGCACAGCCAGAGCCCAGCTCCCAAATCGGAAACGTCCAGCCACTGCTCCCACACCAAAGGGGCTAGCACTGAAAGCTCTTGCTGGCCATCACCTTCCCTAGGCAGCCCTTCCACAGCCCCACAAGCACTGGCGCCCTGAGCTTCCTAGCCACAGCACAGTGGGGACGTTCCTTCTCAGCACAGCCAGAGCCCACCTCAAAAATTCGAAACGTCCAGCCACTGCTCCCACACCAAAGGGGCTAGCACTGAAAGCTCTTGCTGGCCATCACCTTCCCTAGGCAGCCCTTCCACAGCCCCACAAGCACTGGCCCTCTGAGCTTCCTAGCCACAGCACAGTGGGGACGTTCCTTCTCAGCACAGCCAGAGCCCAGCTCCCAAATCGGAAACGTCCAGCCACTGCTCCCACACCAAAGGGGCTAGCACTGAAAGCTCTTGATGGCCAGCACCTGCCCTAGGCAGCCCTTCCACAGCCCCACAAGCCCTGGCCCTCTGAGCTTCCTAGCCACAGCACAGTGGGGACGTTCCTTCTCAGCACAGCCAGAGCCCAGCTCCGAAATTCGAAACGTCTAGCCACTGCTCCCACACGAAAGGGGCTAGCACTGAAAGCTCTTGCTGGCCCTCACATGCCCTAGGCAGCCCTTCCACAGCCCCACAAGCACTGGCGCCCTGAGCTTCCTAGCCACAGCACAGTGGGGACGTTCCTTCTCAGCACAGCCAGAGCCCACCTCAAAAATTCGAAATGTCCAGCCACTGCTCCCACACCAAAGGGGCTAGCACTGAAAGCTCTTGCTGGCCATCACCTTCCCTAGGCAGCCATTCCATAGCCCCACAGCACTGGCGCCCTGAGCTTCCTAGCCACAGCACAGTGGGGACATTCCTTCTCAGCACAGCCAGAGCCCACCTCAAAAATTCGAAACGTCCAGCCACTGCTCCCACACCAAAGGGGCTAGCACTGAAAGCTCTTGCTGGCCATCACCTTCCCTAGGCAGCCCTTCCACAGCCCCACAAGCACTGGCCCTCTGAGCTTCCTAGCCACAGCACAGTGGGGACATTCCTTCTCGGCACAGCCAGAGCCCAGCTCCCAAATAGGAAACGTCCAGCCACTGCTCCCACACCAAAGGGGCTAGCACTGAAAGCTCTTGCTGGCCATCACCTTCCCTAGGCAGCCCTTCCACAGCCCCACAAGCACTGGCGCCCTGAGCTTCCTAGCCACAGCACAGTGGGGACATTCCTTCTCAGCACAGCCAGAGCCCACCTCAGAAATTCGAAACGTCCAGCCATTGCTCCCACACCAAAGGGGCTAGCACTGAAAGCTCTTGCTGGCCATCACCTTCCCTAGGCAGCCCTTCCACAGCCCCACAAGCACTGGCGCTCTGAGCTTCCTAGCCACAGCACAGTGGGGACGTTCCTTCTCGGCACAGCCAGAGCCTAGCTCCCAAATAGGAAACGTCCAGCCACTGCTCCCACACCAAAGGGGCTAGCACTGAAAGCTCTTGCTGGCCATCACCTTCCCTAGGCAGCCCTTCCACAGCCCCAGAAGCACTGGCCCTCTGAGCTTCCTAGCCACAGCACAGTGGGGACATTCCTTCTCGGCACAGCCAGAGCCCAGCTCCCAAATCGGAAACGTCCAGCCACTGCTCCCACATCAAAGGGGCTAGCACTGAAAGCTCTTGCTGGCCCTCACCTTCCCTAGGCAGCCCTTCCACAGCCCCACAAGCACTGGCCCTCTGAGCTTCCTAGCCACAGCACAGTGGGGACGTTCCTTCTCAGCACAGCCAGAGCCCAGCTCCCAAATCGGAAACGTCCAGCCACTGCTCCCACACCAAAGGGGCTAGCACTGAAAGCTCTTGCTGGCCAGCACCTTCCCTAGGCAGCCCTTCCACAGCCCCACAAGCCCTGGCCCTCTGAGCTTCCTAGCCACAGCACAGTGGGGACGTTCCTTCTCAGCACAACCAGAGCCCAGCTCCGAAATTCGAAACGTCTAGCCACTGCTCCCACACGAAAGGGGCTAGCACTGAAAGCTCTTGCTGGCCAGCACCTTCCCTAGGCAGCCCTTCCACAGCCCCACAGACACTGGCCCTCTGAGCTTCCTAGCCACAGCACAGTGGGGACGTTCCTTCTCAGCACAGCCAGAGCCCACCTAAAAAATTCGAAATGTCCAGCCACTGCTCCCACACCAAAGGGGCTAGCACTGAAAGCTCTTGCTGGCCAGCACCTGCCCTAGGCAGCCCTTCCACAGCCCCACAAGCACTGGCCCTCTGAGCTTCCTAGCCACAGCACAGTGGGGACGTTCCTTCTCAGCACAGCCAGAGCCCAGCTCCGAAATTCGAAACGTCCAGCCACTGCTCCCACACCAAAGGGGCTAGCACTGAAAGCTCTTGCTGGCCATCACCTGCCCTAGGCAGCCCTTCCACAGCCCCACAAGCACTGGCCCTCTGAGCTTCCTAGCCACAGCACAGTGGGGACATTCCTTCTCGGCACAGCCAGAGCCCAGCTCCGAAATTCAAAACGTCCAGCCACTGCTCCCACACCAAAGGGGCTAGCACTGAAAGCTCTTGCTGGCCATCACCTGCCCTAGGCAGCCCTTCCACAGCCCCACAAGCACTGGCCCTCTGAGCTTCCTAGCCACAGCACAGTGGGGACGTTCCTTCTCAGCACAGCCAGAGCCCACCTCAAAAATTCGAAACGTCCAGCCATTGCTCCCACACCAAAGGGGCTAGCACTGAAAGCTCTTGCTGGCCATCACCTTCCCTAGGCAGCCATTCCATAGCCCCACAGACACTGGCCCTCTGAGCTTCCTAGGCACAGCACAGTGGGGATGTTCCTTCTCAGTACAGCCAGAGCCTAGCTCCCAAATAGGAAACGTCCAGCCACTGCTCCCACACCAAAGGGGCTAGCACTGAAAGCTCTTGCTGGCCAGCACTTTCCCTAGGCAGCCCTTCCACAGCCCCACAAGCACTGGCCCTCTGAGCTTCCTAGCCACAGCACAGTGCGGACGTTCCTTCTCAGTACAGCCAGAGCCCAGCTCCGAAATTCGAAACGTCCAGCCACTGCTCCCACACGAAAGGGGCTAGCACTGAAAGCTCTTGCTGGCCATCACCTTCCCTAGGCAGCCCTTCCACAGCCCCACAAGCACTGGCCCTCTGAGCTTCCTAGCCACAGCACAGTGGGGACGTTCCTTCTCAGCACAGCCAGAGCCCAGCTCCCAAATCGGAAACGTCCAGCCACTGCTCCCACACCAAAGGGGCTAGCACTGAAAGCTCTTGCTGGCCATCACCTTCCCTAGGCAGCCCTTCCACAGCCCCACAAGCACTGGCGCCCTGAGCTTCCTAGCCACAGCACAGTGGGGACGTTCCTTCTCAGCACAGCCAGAGCCCACCTCAAAAATTCGAAACGTCCAGCCACTGCTCCCACACCAAAGGGGCTAGCACTGAAAGCTCTTGCTGGCCATCACCTTCCCTAGGCAGCCCTTCCACAGCCCCACAAGCACTGGCCCTCTGAGCTTCCTAGCCACAGCACAGTGGGGACGTTCCTTCTCAGCACAGCCAGAGCCCAGCTCCCAAATCGCAAACGTCCAGCCACTGCTCCCACACCAAAGGGGCTAGCACTGAAAGCTCTTGATGGCCAGCACCTGCCCTAGGCAGCCCTTCCACAGCCCCACAAGCCCTGGCCCTCTGAGCTTCCTAGCCACAGCACAGTGGGGACGTTCCTTCTCAGCACAGCCAGAGCCCAGCTCCCAAATTCAAAACGTCTAGCCACTGCTCCCACACGAAAGGGGCTAGCACTGAAAGCTCTTGCTGGCCCTCACATGCCCTAGGCAGCCCTTCCACAGCCCCACAAGCACTGGCGCCCTGAGCTTCCTAGCCACAGCACAGTGGGGACGTTCCTTCTCAGCACAGCCAGAGCCCACCTCAAAAATTCGAAATGTCCAGCCACTGCTCCCACACCAAAGGGGCTAGCACTGAAAGCTCTTGCTGGCCATCACCTTCCCTAGGCAGCCATTCCATAGCCCCACAGCACTGGCGCCCTGAGCTTCCTAGCCACAGCACAGTGGGGACATTCCTTCTCAGCACAGCCAGAGCCCACCTCAAAAATTCGAAACGTCCAGCCACTGCTCCCACACCAAAGGGGCTAGCACTGAAAGCTCTTGCTGGCCATCACCTTCCCTAGGCAGCCCTTCCACAGCCCCACAAGCACTGGCCCTCTGAGCTTCCTAGCCACAGCACAGTGGGGACATTCCTTCTCGGCACAGCCAGAGCCCAGCTCCCAAATAGGAAACGTCCAGCCACTGCTCCCACACCAAAGGGGCTAGCACTGAAAGCTCTTGCTGGCCATCACCTTCCCTAGGCAGCCCTTCCACAGCCCCACAAGCACTGGCGCCCTGAGCTTCCTAGCCACAGCACAGTGGGGACATTCCTTCTCAGCACAGCCAGAGCCCACCTCAGAAATTCGAAACGTCCAGCCATTGCTCCCACACCAAAGGGGCTAGCACTGAAAGCTCTTGCTGGCCATCACCTTCCCTAGGCAGCCCTTCCACAGCCCCACAAGCACTGGCGCTCTGAGCTTCCTAGCCACAGCACAGTGGGGACGTTCCTTCTCGGCACAGCCAGAGCCTAGCTCCCAAATAGGAAACGTCCAGCCACTGCTCCCACACCAAAGGGGCTAGCACTGAAAGCTCTTGCTGGCCATCACCTTCCCTAGGCAGCCCTTCCACAGCCCCAGAAGCACTGGCCCTCTGAGCTTCCTAGCCACAGCACAGTGGGGACATTCCTTCTCGGCACAGCCAGAGCCCAGCTCCCAAATCGGAAACGTCCAGCCACTGCTCCCACATCAAAGGGGCTAGCACTGAAAGCTCTTGCTGGCCCTCACCTTCCCTAGGCAGCCCTTCCACAGCCCCACAAGCACTGGCCCTCTGAGCTTCCTAGCCACAGCACAGTGGGGACGTTCCTTCTCAGCACAGCCAGAGCCCAGCTCCCAAATCGGAAACGTCCAGCCACTGCTCCCACACCAAAGGGGCTAGCACTGAAAGCTCTTGCTGGCCAGCACCTTCCCTAGGCAGCCCTTCCACAGCCCCACAAGCCCTGGCCCTCTGAGCTTCCTAGCCACAGCACAGTGGGGACGTTCCTTCTCAGCACAACCAGAGCCCAGCTCCGAAATTCGAAACGTCTAGCCACTGCTCCCACACGAAAGGGGCTAGCACTGAAAGCTCTTGCTGGCCAGCACCTTCCCTAGGCAGCCCTTCCACAGCCCCACAGACACTGGCCCTCTGAGCTTCCTAGCCACAGCACAGTGGGGACGTTCCTTCTCAGCACAGCCAGAGCCCACCTAAAAAATTCGAAATGTCCAGCCACTGCTCCCACACCAAAGGGGCTAGCACTGAAAGCTCTTGCTGGCCAGCACCTGCCCTAGGCAGCCCTTCCACAGCCCCACAAGCACTGGCCCTCTGAGCTTCCTAGCCACAGCACAGTGGGGACGTTCCTTCTCAGCACAGCCAGAGCCCAGCTCCGAAATTCGAAACGTCCAGCCACTGCTCCCACACCAAAGGGGCTAGCACTGAAAGCTCTTGCTGGCCATCACCTGCCCTAGGCAGCCCTTCCACAGCCCCACAAGCACTGGCCCTCTGAGCTTCCTAGCCACAGCACAGTGGGGACATTCCTTCTCGGCACAGCCAGAGCCCAGCTCCGAAATTCAAAACGTCCAGCCACTGCTCCCACACCAAAGGGGCTAGCACTGAAAGCTCTTGCTGGCCATCACCTTCCCTAGGCAGCCCTTCCACAGCCCCACAAGCACTGGCCCTCTGAGCTTCCTAGCCACAGCACAGTGGGGACGTTCCTTCTCAGCACAGCCACAGCCCAGCTCCCAAATTGGAAACGTCCAGCCACTGCTCCCACACCAAAGGGGCTAGCACTGAAAGCTCTTGCTGGCCAGCACTTTCCCTAGGCAGCCCTTCCACAGCCCCACAAGCACTGGCGCCCTGAGCTTCCTAGCCACAGCACAGTGGGGACGTTCCTTCTCAGCACAGCCAGAGCCCACCTTAAAAATTCGAAACGTCCAGCCACTGCTCCCACACCAAAGGGGCTAGCACTGAAAGCTCTTGCTGGCCATCACCTGCCCTAGGCAGCCCTTCCACAGCCCCACAAGCACTGGCCCTCTGAGCTTCCTAGCCACAGCACAGTGGGGACATTCCTTCTCGGCACAGCCAGAGCCTAGCTCCCAAAGAGGAAACGTCCAGCCACTGCTCCCACACCAATGGCGCTAGCACTGAAAGCTCTTGCTGGCCAGCACTTTCCCTAGGCAGCCCTTCCACAGCCCCACAAGCACTGGCGCCCTGACCTTCCTAGCCACAGCACAGTGGGGACGTTCCTTCTCAGCACAGCCAGAGCCCACCTCAAAAATTCGAAACGTCCAGCCACTGCTCCCACACCAAAGGGGCTAGCACTGAAAGCTCTTGCTGGCCATCACCTTCCCTAGGCAGCCCTTCCACAGCCCCAGAAGCACTGGCCCTCTGAGCTTCCTAGCCACAGCACAGTGGGGACATTCCTTCTCGGCACAGCCAGAGCCCAGCTCCCAAATCGGAAACGTCCAGCCACTGCTCCCACACCAAAGGGGCTAGCACTGAAAGCTCTTGCTGGCCCTCACCTTCCCTAGGCAGCCCTTCCACAGCCCCACAAGCACTGGCGCCCTGAGCTTCCTAGCCACAGCACAGTGGGGACGTTCCTTCTCAGCACAGCCAGAGCCCAGCTCCCAAATCGGAAACGTCCAGCCACTGCTCCCACACCAAAGGGGCTAGCACTGAAAGCTCTTGATGGCCAGCACCTGCCCTAGGCAGCCCTTCCACAGCCCCACAAGCCCTGGCCCTCTGAGCTTCCTAGCCACAGCACAGTGGGGACGTTCCTTCTCAGCACAGCCAGAGCCCAGCTCCGAAATTCGAAACGTCTAGCCACTGCTCCCACACGAAAGGGGCTAGCACTGAAAGCTCTTGCTGGCCCTCACATGCCCTAGGCAGCCCTTCCACAGCCCCACAAGCACTGGCGCCCTGAGCTTCCTAGCCACAGCACAGTGGGGACGTTCCTTCTCAGCACAGCCAGAGCCCACCTCAAAAATTCGAAATGTCCAGCCACTGCTCCCACACCAAAGGGGCTAGCACTGAAAGCTCTTGCTGGCCAGCACCTGCCCTAGGCAGCCATTCCATAGCCCCACAGCACTGGCGCCCTGAGCTTCCTAGCCACAGCACAGTGGGGACGTTCCTTCTCAGCACAGCCAGAGCCCACCTCAAAAATTCGAAACGTCCAGCCACTGCTCCCACACCAAAGGGGCTAGCACTGAAAGCTCTTGCTGGCCATCACCTTCCCTAGGCAGCCCTTCCACAGCCCCACAAGCACTGGCCCTCTGAGCTTCCTAGCCACAGCACAGTGGGGACGTTCCTTCTCAGCACAGCCAGAGCCCAGCTCAGAAATTCGAAACGTCCAGCCACTGCTCCCACACGAAAGGGGCTAGCACTGAAAGCTCTTGCTGGCCAGCACCTTCCCTAGGCAGCCCTTCCACAGCCCCACAAGCACTGGCGCCCTGAGCTTCCTAGCCACAGCACAGTGGGGACGTTCCTTCTCAGCACAGCCAGAGCCCACCTCAAAAATTCGAAACGTCCAGCCATTGCTCCCACACCAAAGGGGCTAGCACTGAAAGCTCTTGCTGGCCATCACCTTCCCTAGGCAGCCATTCCATAGCCCCACAGACACTGGCCCTCTGAGCTTCCTAGGCACAGCACAGTGGGGATGTTCCTTCTCAGTACAGCCAGAGCCTAGCTCCCAAATAGGAAACGTCCAGCCACTGCTCCCACACCAAAGGGGCTAGCACTGAAAGCTCTTGCTGGCCAGCACTTTCCCTAGGCAGCCCTTCCACAGCTCCACAAGCACTGGCGCCCTGAGCTTCCTAGCCACAGCACAGTGCGGACGTTCCTTCTCAGTACAGCCAGAGCCCAGCTCCGAAATTCGAAACGTCCAGCCACTGCTCCCACACCAAAGGGGCTAGCACTGAAAGCTCTTGCTGGCCATCACCTTCCCTAGGCAGCCCTTCCACAGCCCCACAAGCACTGGCCCTCTGAGCTTCCTAGCCACAGCACAGTGGGGACGTTCCTTCTCAGCACAGCCAGAGCCCAGCTCCCAAATCGGAAACGTCCAGCCACTGCTCCCACACCAAAGGGGCTAGCACTGAAAGCTCTTGCTGGCCATCACCTTCCCTAGGCAGCCCTTCCACAGCCCCACAAGCACTGGCGCCCTGAGCTTCCTAGCCACAGCACAGTGGGGACGTTCCTTCTCAGCACAGCCAGAGCCCACCTCAAAAATTCGAAACGTCCAGCCACTGCTCCCACACCAAAGGGGCTAGCACTGAAAGCTCTTGCTGGCCATCACCTTCCCTAGGCAGCCCTTCCACAGCCCCACAAGCACTGGCCCTCTGAGCTTCCTAGCCACAGCACAGTGGGGACGTTCCTTCTCAGCACAGCCAGAGCCCAGCTCCCAAATCGGAAACGTCCAGCCACTGCTCCCACACCAAAGGGGCTAGCACTGAAAGCTCTTGCTGGCCAGCACCTTCCCTAGGCAGCCCTTCCACAGCCCCACAAGCACTGGCGCCCTGAGCTTCCTAGCCACAGCACAGTGGGGACGTTCCTTCTCAGCACAGCCAGAGCCCAGCTCCCAAATCGGAAACGTCCAGCCATTGCTCCCACACCAAAGGGGCTAGCACTGAAAGCTCTTGCTGGCCATCACCTGCCCTAGGCAGCCCTTCCACAGCCCCACAAGCACTGGCCCTCTGAGCTTCCTAGCCACAGCACAGTGGGGACGTTCCTTCTCGGCACAGCCAGAGCCTAGCTCCCAAATAGGAAACGTCCAGCCACTGCTCCCACACCAAAGGGGCTAGCACTGAAAGCTCTTGCTGGCCATCACCTTCCCTAGGCAGCCCTTCCACAGCCCCACAAGCACTGGCCCTCTGAGCTTCCTAGCCACAGCACAGTGCGGACGTTCCTTCTCGGCACAGCCAGAGCCCAGCTCCCAAATCGGAAACGTCCAGCCACTGCTCCCACACCAAAGGGGCTAGCACTGAAAGCTCTTGCTGGCCATCACCTTCCCTAGGCAGCCCTTCCACAGCCCCACAAGCACTGGCGCCCTGAGCTTCCTAGCCACAGCACAGTGGGGACGTTCCTTCTCAGCACAGCCAGAGCCCAGCTCCCAAATCGGAAACGTCCAGCCACTGCTCCCACACCAAAGGGGCTAGCACTGAAAGCTCTTGCTGGCCAGCACTTTCCCTAGGCAGCCCTTCCACAGCCCCACAAGCCCTGGCCCTCTGAGCTTCCTAGCCACAGCACAGTGGGGACGTTCCTTCTCAGCACAGCCAGAGCCCAGCTCCGAAATTCGAAACGTCTAGCCACTGCTCCCACACGAAAGGGGCTAGCACTGAAAGCTCTTGATGGCCCTCACCTTCCCTAGGCAGCCCTTCCACAGCCCCACAGACACTGGCCCTCTGAGCTTCCTAGGCACAGCACAGTGGGGATGTTCCTTCTCAGTACAGCCAGAGCCTAGCTCCCAAATAGGAAACGTCCAGCCACTGCTCCCACACCAAAGGGGCTAGCACTGAAAGCTCTTGCTGGCCAGCACCTTCCCTAGGCAGCCCTTCCACAGCTCCACAAGCACTGCCGCCCTGAGCTTCCTAGCCACAGCACAGTGGGGACGTTCCTTCTCAGTACAGCCAGAGCCCACCTCAGAAATTCGAAACGTCCAGCCACTGCTCCCACACCAAAGGGGCTAGCACTGAAAGCTCTTGCTGGCCCTCACCTGCCCTAGGCAGCCCTTCCACAGCCCCACAAGCACTGGCGCCCTGAGCTTCCTAGCCACAGCACAGTGGGGACGTTCCTTCTCAGCACAGCCAGAGCCCAGCTCCCAAATCGGAAACGTCCAGCCACTGCTCCCACACGAAAGGGGCTAGCACTGAAAGCTCTTGCTGGCCAGCACCTGCCCTAGGCAGCCCTTCCACAGCCCCAGAAGCACTGGCCCTCTGAGCTTCCTAGCCACAGCACAGTGGGGACATTCCTTCTCGGCACAGCCAGAGCCTAGCTCCCAAAGAGGAAACGTCCAGCCACTGCTCCCACACCAATGGCGCTAGCACTGAAAGCTCTTGCTGGCCAGCACTTTCCCTAGGCAGCCCTTCCACAGCCCCACAAGCACTGGCGCCCTGACCTTCCTAGCCACAGCACAGTGGGGACGTTCCTTCTCAGCACAGCCAGAGCCCACCTCAAAAATTCGAAACGTCCAGCCACTGCTCCCACACCAAAGGGGCTAGCACTGAAAGCTCTTGCTGGCCATCACCTTCCCTAGGCAGCCCTTCCACAGCCCCAGAAGCACTGGCCCTCTGAGCTTCCTAGCCACAGCACAGTGGGGACATTCCTTCTCGGCACAGCCAGAGCCCAGCTCCCAAATCGGAAACGTCCAGCCACTGCTCCCACACCAAAGGGGCTAGCACTGAAAGCTCTTGCTGGCCCTCACCTTCCCTAGGCAGCCCTTCCACAGCCCCACAAGCACTGGCGCCCTGAGCTTCCTAGCCACAGCACAGTGGGGACGTTCCTTCTCAGCACAGCCAGAGCCCAGCTCCCAAATCGGAAACGTCCAGCCACTGCTCCCACACCAAAGGGGCTAGCACTGAAAGCTCTTGATGGCCAGCACCTGCCCTAGGCAGCCCTTCCACAGCCCCACAAGCCCTGGCCCTCTGAGCTTCCTAGCCACAGCACAGTGGGGACGTTCCTTCTCAGCACAGCCAGAGCCCAGCTCCGAAATTCGAAACGTCTAGCCACTGCTCCCACACGAAAGGGGCTAGCACTGAAAGCTCTTGCTGGCCCTCACATGCCCTAGGCAGCCCTTCCACAGCCCCACAAGCACTGGCGCCCTGAGCTTCCTAGCCACAGCACAGTGGGGACGTTCCTTCTCAGCACAGCCAGAGCCCACCTCAAAAATTCGAAATGTCCAGCCACTGCTCCCACACCAAAGGGGCTAGCACTGAAAGCTCTTGCTGGCCAGCACCTGCCCTAGGCAGCCATTCCATAGCCCCACAGCACTGGCGCCCTGAGCTTCCTAGCCACAGCACAGTGGGGACGTTCCTTCTCAGCACAGCCAGAGCCCACCTCAAAAATTCGAAACGTCCAGCCACTGCTCCCACACCAAAGGGGCTAGCACTGAAAGCTCTTGCTGGCCATCACCTTCCCTAGGCAGCCCTTCCACAGCCCCACAAGCACTGGCCCTCTGAGCTTCCTAGCCACAGCACAGTGGGGACGTTCCTTCTCAGCACAGCCAGAGCCCAGCTCAGAAATTCGAAACGTCCAGCCACTGCTCCCACACGAAAGGGGCTAGCACTGAAAGCTCTTGCTGGCCAGCACCTTCCCTAGGCAGCCCTTCCACAGCCCCACAAGCACTGGCGCCCTGAGCTTCCTAGCCACAGCACAGTGGGGACGTTCCTTCTCAGCACAGCCAGAGCCCACCTCAAAAATTCGAAACGTCCAGCCATTGCTCCCACACCAAAGGGGCTAGCACTGAAAGCTCTTGCTGGCCATCACCTTCCCTAGGCAGCCATTCCATAGCCCCACAGACACTGGCCCTCTGAGCTTCCTAGGCACAGCACAGTGGGGATGTTCCTTCTCAGTACAGCCAGAGCCTAGCTCCCAAATAGGAAACGTCCAGCCACTGCTCCCACACCAAAGGGGCTAGCACTGAAAGCTCTTGCTGGCCAGCACTTTCCCTAGGCAGCCCTTCCACAGCTCCACAAGCACTGGCGCCCTGAGCTTCCTAGCCACAGCACAGTGCGGACGTTCCTTCTCAGTACAGCCAGAGCCCAGCTCCGAAATTCGAAACGTCCAGCCACTGCTCCCACACCAAAGGGGCTAGCACTGAAAGCTCTTGCTGGCCATCACCTTCCCTAGGCAGCCCTTCCACAGCCCCACAAGCACTGGCCCTCTGAGCTTCCTAGCCACAGCACAGTGGGGACGTTCCTTCTCAGCACAGCCAGAGCCCAGCTCCCAAATCGGAAACGTCCAGCCACTGCTCCCACACCAAAGGGGCTAGCACTGAAAGCTCTTGCTGGCCATCACCTTCCCTAGGCAGCCCTTCCACAGCCCCACAAGCACTGGCGCCCTGAGCTTCCTAGCCACAGCACAGTGGGGACGTTCCTTCTCAGCACAGCCAGAGCCCACCTCAAAAATTCGAAACGTCCAGCCATTGCTCCCACACCAAAGGGGCTAGCACTGAAAGCTCTTGCTGGCCATCACCTGCCCTAGGCAGCCCTTCCACAGCCCCACAAGCACTGGCCCTCTGAGCTTCCTAGCCACAGCACAGTGGGGACGTTCCTTCTCGGCACAGCCAGAGCCTAGCTCCCAAATAGGAAACGTCCAGCCACTGCTCCCACACCAAAGGGGCTAGCACTGAAAGCTCTTGCTGGCCATCACCTTCCCTAGGCAGCCCTTCCACAGCCCCACAAGCACTGGCCCTCTGAGCTTCCTAGCCACAGCACAGTGCGGACGTTCCTTCTCGGCACAGCCAGAGCCCAGCTCCCAAATCGGAAACGTCCAGCCACTGCTCCCACACCAAAGGGGCTAGCACTGAAAGCTCTTGCTGGCCATCACCTTCCCTAGGCAGCCCTTCCACAGCCCCACAAGCACTGGCGCCCTGAGCTTCCTAGCCACAGCACAGTGGGGACGTTCCTTCTCAGCACAGCCAGAGCCCAGCTCCCAAATCGGAAACGTCCAGCCACTGCTCCCACACCAAAGGGGCTAGCACTGAAAGCTCTTGCTGGCCAGCACTTTCCCTAGGCAGCCCTTCCACAGCCCCACAAGCACTGGCCCTCTGAGCTTCCTAGCCACAGCACAGTGGGGACGTTCCTTCTCAGCACAGCCAGAGCCCAGCTCCGAAATTCGAAACGTCTAGCCACTGCTCCCACACGAAAGGGGCTAGCACTGAAAGCTCTTGATGGCCAGCACCTGCCCTAGGCAGCCCTTCCACAGCCCCACAGACACTGGCCCTCTGAGCTTCCTAGCCACAGCACAGTGGGGATGTTCCTTCTCAGTACAGCCAGAGCCTAGCTCCCAAATAGGAAACGTCCAGCCACTGCTCCCACACCAAAGGGGCTAGCACTGAAAGCTCTTGCTGGCCAGCACCTTCCCTAGGCAGCCCTTCCACAGCTCCACAAGCACTGCCGCCCTGAGCTTCCTAGCCACAGCACAGTGGGGACGTTCCTTCTCAGTACAGCCAGAGCCCACCTCAGAAATTCGAAACGTCCAGCCACTGCTCCCACACCAAAGGGGCTAGCACTGAAAGCTCTTGCTGGCCCTCACCTGCCCTAGGCAGCCCTTCCACAGCCCCACAAGCACTGGCCCTCTGAGCTTCCTAGCCACAGCACAGTGGGGACATTCCTTCTCGGCACAGCCAGAGCCCAGCTCCGAAATTCACAACGTCCAGCCACTGCTCCCACACGAAAGGGGCTAGCACTGAAAGCTCTTGCTGGCCAGCACCTGCCCTAGGCAGCCCTTCCACAGCCCCACAAGCACTGGCGCCCTGAGCTTCCTAGCCACAGCACAGTGGGGACGTTCCTTCTCAGCACAGCCAGAGCCCAGCTCCGAAATTCGAAACGTCTAGCCACTACTCCCACACGAAAGGGGCTAGCACTGAAAGCTCTTGCTGGCCAGCACCTGCCCTAGGCAGCCCTTCCACAGCCCCACAAGCACTGGCGCCCTGAGCTTCCTAGCCACAGCACAGTGGGGACGTTCCTTCTCAGCACAGCCAGAGGCACCTCAAAAATTCGAAACGTCCAGCCACTGCTCCCACACCAAAGGGGCTAGCACTGAAAGCTCTTGCTGGCCATCACCTTCCCTAGGCAGCCCTTCCATAGCCCCACAGCACTGGCGCCCTGAGCTTCCTAGCCACAGCACAGTGGGGACGTTCCTTCTCAGCACAGCCAGAGCCCACCTCAGAAATTCGAAACGTCCAGCCACTGCTCCCACACCAAAGGGGCTAGCACTGAAAGCTCTTGCTGGCCATCACCTGCCCTAGGCAGCCCTTCCACAGCCCCACAAGCACTGGCCCTCTGAGCTTCCTAGCCACAGCACAGTGGGGACATTCCTTCTCGGCACAGCCAGAGCCCAACTCAGAAATTCACAACGTCCAGCCACTGCTCCCACACCAAAGGGGCTAGCACTGAAAGCTCTTGCTGGCCATCACCTTCCCTAGGCAGCCCTTCCACAGCCCCACAGACACTGGCCCTCTGAGCTTCCTAGCCACAGCACAGTGGGGACGTTCCTTCTCAGCACAGCCAGAGCCTAGCTCCCAAATAGGAAACGTCCAGCCACTGCTCCCACACCAAAGGGGCTAGCACTGAAAGCTCTTGCTGGCCATCACCTTCCCTAGGCAGCCCTTCCACAGCCCCACAAGCACTGGCCCTCTGAGCTTCCTAGCCACAGCACAGTGCGGACGTTCCTTCTCGGCACAGCCAGAGCCCAGCTCCCAAATCGGAAACGTCCAGCCACTGCTCCCACACCAAAGGGGCTAGCACTGAAAGCTCTTGCTGGCCATCACCTTCCCTAGGCAGCCCTTCCACAGCCCCACAAGCCCTGGCCCTCTGAGCTTCCTAGCCACAGCACAGTGGGGACGTTCCTTCTCAGCACAGCCAGAGCCCAGCTCCGAAATTCGAAACGTCTAGCCACTGCTCCCACACGAAAGGGGCTAGCACTGAAAGCTCTTGCTGGCCAGCACCTTCCCTAGGCAGCCCTTCCACAGCTCCACAAGCACTGCCGCCCTGAGCTTCCTAGCCACAGCACAGTGGGGACGTTCCTTCTCAGTACAGCCAGAGCCCACCTCAGAAATTCGAAACGTCCAGCCACTGCTCCCACACCAAAGGGGCTAGCACTGAAAGCTCTTGCTGGCCCTCACCTGCCCTAGGCAGCCCTTCCACAGCCCCACAAGCACTGGCGCCCTGAGCTTCCTAGCCACAGCACAGTGGGGACGTTCCTTCTCAGCACAGCCAGAGCCCAGCTCCCAAATCGGAAACGTCCAGCCACTGCTCCCACACGAAAGGGGCTAGCACTGAAAGCTCTTGCTGGCCAGCACCTGCCCTAGGCAGCCCTTCCACAGCCCCACAAGCACTGGCCCTCTGAGCTTCCTAGCCACAGCACAGTGGGGACGTTCCTTCTCAGCACAGCCAGAGCCCAGCTCCGAAATTCGAAACGTCTAGCCACTACTCCAACACGAAAGGGGCTAGCACTGAAAGCTCTTGATGGCCAGCACCTGCCCTAGGCAGCCCTTCCACAGCCCCACAAGCACTGGCGCCCTGAGCTTCCTAGCCACAGCACAGTGGGGACGTTCCTTCTCAGCACAGCCAGAGGCACCTCAAAAATTCGAAACGTCCAGCCACTGCTCCCACACCAAAGGGGCTAGCACTGAAAGCTCTTGCTGGCCATCACCTTCCCTAGGCAGCCCTTCCATAGCCCCACAGCACTGGCGCCCTGAGCTTCCTAGCCACAGCACAGTGGGGACGTTCCTTCTCAGCACAGCCAGAGCCCACCTCAGAAATTCGAAACGTCCAGCCACTGCTCCCACACCAAAGGGGCTAGCACTGAAAGCTCTTGCTGGCCATCACCTGCCCTAGGCAGCCCTTCCACAGCCCCACAAGCACTGGCCCTCTGAGCTTCCTAGCCACAGCACAGTGGGGACATTCCTTCTCGGCACAGCCAGAGCCCAACTCAGAAATTCACAACGTCCAGCCACTGCTCCCACACCAAAGGGGCTAGCACTGAAAG
This sequence comes from Aptenodytes patagonicus, assembly GCF_965638725.1. Taxonomy (NCBI): domain Eukaryota; kingdom Metazoa; phylum Chordata; class Aves; order Sphenisciformes; family Spheniscidae; genus Aptenodytes; species Aptenodytes patagonicus. The sequence goes on from NW_027472006.1 coordinate 318,627, forward strand.
CTCTTGCTGGCCATCACCTTCCCTAGGCAGCCCTTCCACAGCCCCACAGACACTGGCCCTCTGAGCTTCCTAGCCACAGCACAGTGGGGACGTTCCTTCTCAGCACAGCCAGAGCCTAGCTCCCAAATAGGAAACGTCCAGCCACTGCTCCCACACCAAAGGGGCTAGCACTGAAAGCTCTTGCTGGCCATCACCTTCCCTAGGCAGCCCTTCCACAGCCCCACAAGCACTGGCCCTCTGAGCTTCCTAGCCACAGCACAGTGGGGACATTCCTTCTCGGCACAGCCAGAGCCCAGCTCCGAAATTCACAACGTCCAGCCACTGCTCCCACACGAAAGGGGCTAGCACTGAAAGCTCTTGCTGGCCATCACCTTCCCTAGGCAGCCCTTCCACAGCCCCACAAGCACTGGCGCTCTGAGCTTCCTAGCCACAGCACAGTGGGGACGTTCCTTCTCAGCACAGCCAGAGCCCAGCTCAGAAATTCGAAACGTCCAGCCACTGCTCCCACACCAAAGGGGCTAGCACTGAAAGCTCTTGCTGGCCATCACCTTCCCTAGGCAGCCCTTCCACAGCCCCACAAGCACTGGCGCCCTGAGCTTCCTAGCCACAGCACAGTGGGGACGTTCCTTCTCAGCACAGCCAGAGCCCACCTCAAAAATTCGAAACGTCCAGCCACTGCTCCCACACCAAAGGGGCTAGCACTGAAAGCTCTTGCTGGCCCTCACCTGCCCTAGGCAGCCCTTCCACAGCCCCACAAGCACTGGCCCTCTGAGCTTCCTAGCCACAGCACAGTGGGGACGTTACTTCTCAGCACAGCCAGAGCCCAGCTCCGAAATTCGAAACGTCCAGCCACTGCTCCCACACCAAAGGGGCTAGCACTGAAAGCTCTTGCTGGCCCTCACCTTCCCTAGGCAGCCCTTCCACAGCCCCACAAGCACTGGCCCTCTGAGCTTCCTAGCCACAGCACAGTGGGGACATTCCTTCTCAGCACAGCCAGAGCCCAGCTCCGAAATTCAAAACGTCCAGCCACTGCTCCCACACCAAAGGGGCTAGCACTGAAAGCTCTTGCTGGCCATCACCTTCCCTAGGCAGCCCTTCCACAGCCCCACAAGCACTGGCCCTCTGAGCTTCCTAGCCACAGCACAGTGGGGACGTTCCTTCTCAGCACAGCCAGAGCCCAGCTCCCAAATTGGAAACGTCCAGCCACTGCTCCCACACCAAAGGGGCTAGCACTGAAAGCTCTTGCTGGCCCTCACCTTCCCTAGGCAGCCCTTCCACAGCCCCACAAGCACTGGCGCCCTGAGCTTCCTAGCCACAGCACAGTGGGGACGTTCCTTCTCAGCACAGCCACAGCCCACCTCAAAAATTCGAAATGTCCAGCCACTGCTCCCACACCAAAGGGGCTAGCACTGAAAGCTCTTGCTGGCCATCACCTTCCCTAGGCAGCCATTCCATAGCCCCACAGCACTGGCGCCCTGAGCTTCCTAGCCACAGCACAGTGGGGACATTCCTTCTCAGCACAGCCAGAGCCCACCTCAAAAATTCGAAACGTCCAGCCACTGCTCCCACACCAAAGGGGCTAGCACTGAAAGCTCTTGCTGGCCATCACCTTCCCTAGGCAGCCCTTCCACAGCCCCACAAGCACTGGCCCTCTGAGCTTCCTAGCCACAGCACAGTGGGGACATTCCTTCTCGGCACAGCCAGAGCCCAGCTCCCAAATAGGAAACGTCCAGCCACTGCTCCCACACCAAAGGGGCTAGCACTGAAAGCTCTTGCTGGCCATCACCTTCCCTAGGCAGCCCTTCCACAGCCCCACAAGCACTGGCGCCCTGAGCTTCCTAGCCACAGCACAGTGGGGACGTTCCTTCTCAGCACAGCCAGAGCCCACCTCAGAAATTCGAAACGTCCAGCCATTGCTCCCACACCAAAGGGGCTAGCACTGAAAGCTCTTGCTGGCCATCACCTTCCCTAGGCAGCCCTTCCACAGCCCCACAAGCACTGGCGCTCTGAGCTTCCTAGCCACAGCACAGTGGGGACGTTCCTTCTCGGCACAGCCAGAGCCCAGCTCCCAAATCGGAAACGTCCAGCCACTGCTCCCACATCAAAGGGGCTAGCACTGAAAGCTCTTGCTGGCCCTCACCTTCCCTAGGCAGCCCTTCCACAGCCCCACAAGCACTGGCCCTCTGAGCTTCCTAGCCACAGCACAGTGGGGACGTTACTTCTCAGCACAGCCAGAGCCCAGCTCCCAAATCGGAAACGTCCAGCCACTGCTCCCACACCAAAGGGGCTAGCACTGAAAGCTCTTGCTGGCCAGCACCTTCCCTAGGCAGCCCTTCCACAGCCCCACAAGCCCTGGCCCTCTGAGCTTCCTAGCCACAGCACAGTGGGGACGTTCCTTCTCAGCACAACCAGAGCCCAGCTCCGAAATTCGAAACGTCTAGCCACTGCTCCCACACGAAAGGGGCTAGCACTGAAAGCTCTTGCTGGCCAGCACCTTCCCTAGGCAGCCCTTCCACAGCCCCACAGACACTGGCCCTCTGAGCTTCCTAGCCACAGCACAGTGGGGATGTTCCTTCTCAGCACAGCCAGAGCCTAGCTCCCAAATAGGAAACGTCCAGCCACTGCTCCCACACCAAAGGGGCTAGCACTGAAAGCTCTTGCTGGCCAGCACTTTCCCTAGGCAGCCCTTCCACAGCCCCACAAGCACTGGCCCTCTGAGCTTCCTAGCCACAGCACAGTGGGGACGTTCCTTCTCAGCACAGCCAGAGCCCACCTAAAAAATTCGAAATGTCCAGCCACTGCTCCCACACCAAAGGGGCTAGCACTGAAAGCTCTTGCTGGCCATCACCTTCCCTAGGCAGCCATTCCATAGCCCCACAGCACTGGCGCCCTGAGCTTCCTAGCCACAGCACAGTGGGGACGTTCCTTCTCAGCACAGCCAGAGCCCAGCTCCGAAATTCGAAACGTCTAGCCACTGCTCCCACACGAAAGGGGCTAGCACTGAAAGCTCTTGATGGCCAGCACCTACCCTAGGCAGCCCTTCCACAGCCCCACAAGCACTGGCCCTCTGAGCTTCCTAGCCACAGCACAGTGGGGACGTTCCTTCTCAGTACAGCCAGAGCCTAGCTCCCAAATAGGAAACGTCCAGCCACTGCTCCCACACCAAAGGGGCTAGCACTGAAAGCTCTTGCTGGCCAGCACTTTCCCTAGGCAGCCCTTCCACAGCTCCACAAGCACTGGCGCCCTGAGCTTCCTAGCCACAGCACAGTGCGGACGTTCCTTCTCAGTACAGCCAGAGCCCAGCTCCGAAATTCGAAACGTCCAGCCACTGCTCCCACACCAAAGGGGCTAGCACTGAAAGCTCTTGCTGGCCATCACCTGCCCTAGGCAGCCCTTCCACAGCCCCACAAGCACTGGCCCTCTGAGCTTCCTAGCCACAGCACAGTGGGGACGTTCCTTCTCAGCACAGCCAGAGCCCAGCTCCCAAATCGGAAACGTCCAGCCACTGCTCCCACACCAAAGGGGCTAGCACTGAAAGCTCTTGCTGGCCAGCACCTTCCCTAGGCAGCCCTTCCACAGCCCCACAAGCACTGGCGCCCTGAGCTTCCTAGCCACAGCACAGTGGGGACGTTCCTTCTCAGCACAGCCAGAGCCCACCTCAAAAATTCGAAACGTCCAGCCATTGCTCCCACACCAAAGGGGCTAGCACTGAAAGCTCTTGCTGGCCATCACCTGCCCTAGGCAGCCCTTCCACAGCCCCACAAGCACTGGCCCTCTGAGCTTCCTAGCCACAGCACAGTGGGGACGTTCCTTCTCGGCACAGCCAGAGCCTAGCTCCCAAATAGGAAACGTCCAGCCACTGCTCCCACACCAAAGGGGCTAGCACTGAAAGCTCTTGCTGGCCATCACCTTCCCTAGGCAGCCCTTCCACAGCCCCACAAGCACTGGCCCTCTGAGCTTCCTAGCCACAGCACAGTGCGGACGTTCCTTCTCGGCACAGCCAGAGCCCAGCTCCCAAATCGGAAACGTCCAGCCACTGCTCCCACACCAAAGGGGCTAGCACTGAAAGCTCTTGCTGGCCATCACCTTCCCTAGGCAGCCCTTCCACAGCCCCACAAGCACTGGCGCCCTGAGCTTCCTAGCCACAGCACAGTGGGGACGTTCCTTCTCAGCACAGCCAGAGCCCAGCTCCCAAATCGGAAACGTCCAGCCACTGCTCCCACACCAAAGGGGCTAGCACTGAAAGCTCTTGCTGGCCAGCACTTTCCCTAGACAGCCCTTCCACAGCCCCACAAGCCCTGGCCCTCTGAGCTTCCTAGCCACAGCACAGTGGGGACGTTCCTTCTCAGCACAGCCAGAGCCCACCTCAAAAATTCGAAACGTCTAGCCACTGCTCCCACACGAAAGGGGCTAGCACTGAAAGCTCTTGATGGCCAGCACCTGCCCTAGGCAGCCCTTCCACAGCCCCACAGACACTGGCCCTCTGAGCTTCCTAGCCACAGCACAGTGGGGATGTTCCTTCTCAGTACAGCCAGAGCCTAGCTCCCAAATAGGAAACGTCCAGCCACTGCTCCCACACCAAAGGGGCTAGCACTGAAAGCTCTTGCTGGCCAGCACTTTCCCTAGGCAGCCCTTCCACAGCTCCACAAGCACTGGCGCCCTGAGCTTCCTAGCCACAGCACAGTGGGGACATTCCTTCTCAGTACAGCCAGAGCCCAGCTCCGAAATTCGAAACGTCCAGCCACTGCTCCCACACCAAAGGGGCTAGCACTGAAAGCTCTTGCTGGCCCTCACCTGCCCTAGGCAGCCCTTCCACAGCCCCACAAGCACTGGCGCCCTGAGCTTCCTAGCCACAGCACAGTGGGGACGTTCCTTCTCAGCACAGCCAGAGCCCAGCTCCCAAATCGGAAACGTCCAGCCACTGCTCCCACACGAAAGGGGCTAGCACTGAAAGCTCTTGCTGGCCAGCACCTGCCCTAGGCAGCCCTTCCACAGCCCCACAAGCACTGGCCCTCTGAGCTTCCTAGCCACAGCACAGTGGGGACGTTCCTTCTCAGCACAGCCAGAGCCCACCTCAAAAATTCGAAACGTCTAGCCACTACTCCCACACGAAAGGGGCTAGCACTGAAAGCTCTTGCTGGCCAGCACCTGCCCTAGGCAGCCCTTCCACAGCCCCACAAGCACTGGCGCCCTGAGCTTCCTAGCCACAGCACAGTGGGGACGTTCCTTCTCAGCACAGCCAGAGCCCACCTCAAAAATTCGAAACGTCCAGCCACTGCTCCCACACCAAAGGGGCTAGCACTGAAAGCTCTTGCTGGCCATCACCTTCCCTAGGCAGCCCTTCCATAGCCCCACAGCACTGGCGCCCTGAGCTTCCTAGCCACAGCACAGTGGGGACGTTCCTTCTCAGCACAGCCAGAGCCCAGCTCCGAAATTCGAAACGTCCAGCCACTGCTCCCACACCAAAGGGGCTAGCACTGAAAGCTCTTGCTGGCCATCACCTGCCCTAGGCAGCCCTTCCACAGCCCCACAAGCACTGGCCCTCTGAGCTTCCTAGCCACAGCACAGTGGGGACATTCCTTCTCGGCACAGCCAGAGCCCAACTCAGAAATTCACAACGTCCAGCCACTGCTCCCACACCAAAGGGGCTAGCACTGAAAGCTCTTGCTGGCCATCACCTTCCCTAGGCAGCCCTTCCACAGCCCCACAGACACTGGCCCTCTGAGCTTCCTAGCCACAGCACAGTGGGGACGTTCCTTCTCAGCACAGCCAGAGCCTAGCTCCCAAATAGGAAACGTCCAGCCACTGCTCCCACACCAAAGGGGCTAGCACTGAAAGCTCTTGCTGGCCAGCACCTTCCCTAGGCAGCCCTTCCACAGCCCCACAAGCACTGGCGCCCTGAGCTTCCTAGCCACAGCACAGTGGGGACGTTCCTTCTCAGCACAGCCAGAGCCCAGCTCCCAAATCGGAAACGTCCAGCCACTGCTCCCACACCAAAGGGGCTAGCACTGAAAGCTCTTGATGGCCAGCACCTGCCCTAGGCAGCCCTTCCACAGCCCCACAAGCACTGGCGCCCTGAGCTTCCTAGCCACAGCACAGTGGGGACGTTCCTTCTCAGCACAGCCAGAGCCCACCTCAAAAATTCGAAACGTCCAGCCACTGCTCCCACACCAAAGGGGCTAGCACTGAAAGCTCTTGCTGGCCATCACCTTCCCTAGGCAGCCCTTCCATAGCCCCACAGCACTGGCGCCCTGAGCTTCCTAGCCACAGCACAGTGGGGACGTTCCTTCTCAGCACAGCCAGAGCCCACCTCAGAAATTCGAAACGTCCAGCCACTGCTCCCACACCAAAGGGGCTAGCACTGAAAGCTCTTGCTGGCCATCACCTGCCCTAGGCAGCCCTTCCACAGCCCCACAAGCACTGGCCCTCTGAGCTTCCTAGCCACAGCACAGTGGGGACATTCCTTCTCGGCACAGCCAGAGCCCAACTCAGAAATTCACAACGTCCAGCCACTGCTCCCACACCAAAGGGGCTAGCACTGAAAGCTCTTGCTGGCCATCACCTTCCCTAGGCAGCCCTTCCACAGCCCCACAGACACTGGCCCTCTGAGCTTCCTAGCCACAGCACAGTGGGGACGTTCCTTCTCAGCACAGCCAGAGCCTAGCTCCCAAATAGGAAACGTCCAGCCACTGCTCCCACACCAAAGGGGCTAGCACTGAAAGCTCTTGCTGGCCAGCACCTTCCCTAGGCAGCCCTTCCACAGCCCCACAAGCACTGGCGCCCTGAGCTTCCTAGCCACAGCACAGTGGGGACGTTCCTTCTCAGCACAGCCAGAGCCCAGCTCCCAAATCGGAAACGTCCAGCCACTGCTCCCACACCAAAGGGGCTAGCACTGAAAGCTCTTGATGGCCAGCACCTGCCCTAGGCAGCCCTTCCACAGCCCCACAAGCACTGGCCCTCTGAGCTTCCTAGCCACAGCACAGTGGGGACGTTCCTTCTCAGCACAGCCAGAGCCCAGCTCCGAAATTCGAAACATCCAGCCACTGCTCCCACACCAAAGGGGCTAGCACTGAAAGCTCTTGCTGGCCAGCACCTTCCCTAGGCAGCCCTTCCACAGCCCCACAAGCACTGGCGCCCTGAGCTTCCTAGCCACAGCACAGTGGGGACGTTCCTTCTCAGCACAGCCAGAGCCCACCTCAAAAATTCGAAACGTCCAGCCATTGCTCCCACACCAAAGGGGCTAGCACTGAAAGCTCTTGCTGGCCATCACCTTCCCTAGGCAGCCATTCCATAGCCCCACAGCACTGGCGCCCTGAGCTTCCTAGCCACAGCACAGTGGGGACGTTCCTTCTCAGCACAGCCAGAGCCCAGCTCCGAAATTCGAACCGTCTAGCCACTGCTCCCACACGAAAGGGGCTAGCACTGAAAGCTCTTGATGGCCAGCACCTACCCTAGGCAGCCCTTCCACAGCCCCACAGACACTGGCCCTCTGAGCTTCCTAGGCACAGCACAGTGGGGATGTTCCTTCTCAGTACAGCCAGAGCCTAGCTCCCAAATAGGAAACGTCCAGCCACTGCTCCCACACCAAAGGGGCTAGCACTGAAAGCTCTTGCTGGCCAGCACTTTCCCTAGGCAGCCCTTCCACAGCTCCACAAGCACTGGCGCCCTGAGCTTCCTAGCCACAGCACAGTGCGGACGTTCCTTCTCAGTACAGCCAGAGCCCAGCTCCGAAATTCGAAACGTCCAGCCACTGCTCCCACACCAAAGGGGCTAGCACTGAAAGCTCTTGCTGGCCATCACCTGCCCTAGGCAGCCCTTCCACAGCCCCACAAGCACTGGCGCCCTGAGCTTCCTAGCCACAGCACAGTGGGGACGTTCCTTCTCAGCACAGCCAGAGCCCAGCTCCCAAATAGGAAACGTCCAGCCACTGCTCCCACACCAAAGGGGCTAGCACTGAAAGCTCTTGCTGGCCAGCACCTTCCCTAGGCAGCCCTTCCACAGCCCCACAAGCACTGGCGCCCTGAGCTTCCTAGCCACAGCACAGTGGGGACGTTCCTTCTCAGCACAGCCAGAGCCCACCTCAAAAATTCGAAACGTCCAGCCACTGCTCCCACACCAAAGGGGCTAGCACTGAAAGCTCTTGCTGGCCATCACCTTCCCTAGGCAGCCCTTCCACAGCCCCACAAGCACTGGCCCTCTGAGCTTCCTAGCCACAGCACAGTGGGGACATTCCTTCTCGGCACAGCCAGAGCCCAGCTCCGAAATTCAAAACGTCCAGCCACTGCTCCCACACCAAAGGGGCTAGCACTGAAAGCTCTTGCTGGCCAGCACCTTCCCTAGGCAGCCCTTCCACAGCCCCACAAGCACTGGCGCCCTGAGCTTCCTAGCCACAGCACAGTGGGGACGTGCCTTCTCGGCACAGCCACAGCCCAGCTCCGAAATTCGAAACGTCCAGCCACTGCTCCCACACCAAAGGGGCTAGCACTGAAAGCTCTTGCTGGCCAGCACCTTCCCTAGGCAGCCCTTCCACAGCTCCACAAGCACTGGCGCTCTGAGCTTCCTAGCCACAGCACAGTGGGGACGTTCCTTCTCAGCACAGCCAGAGCCCAGCTCCGAAATTCACAACGTCCAGCCACTGCTCCCACACCAAAGGGGCTAGCACTGAAAGCTCTTGCTGGCCAGCACCTTCCCTAGGCAGCCCTTCCACAGCCCCACAAGCACTGGCCCTCTGAGCTTCCTAGCCACAGCACAGTGGGGACGTGCCTTCTCAGCACAGCCAGAGCCAAGCTCCGAAATTCACAACGTCCAGCCACTGCTCCCACACCAAAGGGGCTAGCACTGAAAGCTGTTGCTGGCCATCACCTTCCCTAGGCAGCCCTTCCACAGCTCCACAAGCACTGGCGCCCTGAGCTTCCTAGCCACAGCACAGTGGGGACGTTCCTTCTCAGCACAGCCAGAGCCAAGCTCCCAAATCGGAAACGTCCAGCCACTGCTCCCACACCAAAGGGGCTAGCACTGAAAGCTCTTGATGGCCAGCACCTGCCCTAGGCAGCCCTTCCACAGCCCCACAAGCACTGGCGCCCTGACCTTCCTAGCCACAGCACAGTGGGGACGTTCCTTCTCGGCACAGCCAGAGCCCAGCTCCGAAATTCAAAACGTCCAGCCACTGCTCCCACACGAAAGGGGCTAGCACTGAAAGCTCTTGCTGGCCATCACCTTCCCTAGGCAGCCCTTCCACAGCCCCACAGACACTGGCACTCTGAGCTTCCTAGCCACAGCACAGTGGGGACGTTCCTTCTCAGCACAGCCAGAGCCTAGCTCCCAAATAGGAAACGTCCAGCCACTGCTCCCACACCAAAGGGGCTAGCACTGAAAGCTCTTGCTGGCCAGCACCTGCCCTAGGCAGCCCTTCCATAGCCCCACAAGCACTGGCGCCCTGAGCTTCCTAGCCACAGCACAGTGGGGACGTTCCTTCTCAGCACAGCCAGAGCCCAGCTCCGAAACTCAAAATGTCCAGCCACTGCTCCCACACCAAAGGGGCTAGCACTGAGAGCTCTTCCTGGCCAGCACCTTCCCTAGGCAGCCCTTCCACAGCCCCACAAGCACTGGCCCTCTGAGCTTCCTAGCCACAGCACAGTGGGGACGTTCCTTCTCAGCACAGCCAGAGCCCAGCTCCCAAATCGGAAACGTCCAGCCACTGCTCCCACACCAAAGGGGCTAGCACTGAAAGCTCTTGCTGGCCCTCACCTTCCCTAGGCAGCCCTTCCACAGCCCCACAAGCACTGGCGCCCTGAGCTTCCTAGCCACAGCACAGTGGGGACGTTCCTTCTCAGCACAGCCAGAGCCCAGCTCCCAAATCGGAAACGTCCAGCCACTGCTCCCACACCAAAGGGGCTAGCACTGAAAGCTCTTGCTGGCCAGCACCTTCCCTAGGCAGCCCTTCCACAGCCCCACAAGCCCTGGCCCTCTGAGCTTCCTAGCCACAGCACAGTGGGGACGTTCCTTCTCAGCACAGCCAGAGCCCGGCTCCGAAATTCGAAACGTCCAGCCACTGCTCCCACACCAAAGGGGCTAGCACTGAAAGCTCTTGCTGGCCATCACCTGCCCTAGGCAGCCCTTCCACAGCCCCACAAGCACTGGCCCTCTGAGCTTCCTAGCCACAGCACAGTGGGGACGTTCCTTCTCGGCACAGCCAGAGCCCAGCTCCGAAATTCAAAACGTCCAGCCACTGCTCCCACACCAAAGGGGCTAGCACTGAAAGCTCTTGCTGGCCATCACCTTCCCTAGGCAGCCCTTCCACAGCCCCACAAGCACTGGCACTCTGAGCTTCCTAGCCACAGCACAGTGGGGACGTTCCTTCTCGGCACAGCCAGAGCCCAGCTCCCAAATAGGAAACGTCCAGCCACTGCTCCCACACCAAAGGGGCTAGCACTGAAAGCTCTTGCTGGCCAGCACTTTCCCTAGGCAGCCCTTCCACAGCTCCACAAGCACTGGCGCCCTGAGCTTCCTAGGCACAGCACAGTGGGGACGTTCCTTCTCAGCACAGCCAGAGCCCACCTCAGAAATTCGAAACGTCCAGCCACTGCTCCCACACCAAAGGGGCTAGCACTGAAAGCTCTTGCTGGCCAGCACCTGCCCTAGGCAGCCCTTCCACAGCCCCACAAGCCCTGGCGCCCTGAGCTTCCTAGCCACAGCACAGTGGGGACGTTCCTTCTCGGCACAGCCAGAGCCCAGCTCCGAAATTCAAAACGTCCAGCCACTGCTCCCACACCAAAGGGGCTAGCACTGAAAGCTCTTGCTGGCCCTCACCTTCCCTAGGCAGCCCTTCCACAGCCCCACAAGCACTGGCGCCCTGAGCTTCCTAGCCACAGCACAGTGGGGACGTTCCTTCTCAGCACAGACAGAGCCCACCTCAAAAATTGGAAACGTCCAGCCACTGCTCCCACACCAAAGGGGCTAGCACTGAAAGCTCTTGCTGGCCATCACCTTCCCTAGGCAGCCCTTCCACAGCCCCACAAGCACTGGCCCTCTGAGCTTCCTAGCCACAGCACAGTGGGGACGTTCCTTCTCGGCACAGACAGAGCCCAGCTCCGAAACTCAAAACATCCAGCCACTGCTCCCACACCAAAGGGGCTAGCACTGAGAGCTCTTGCTGGCCAGCACCTGCCCTAGGCAGCCCTTCCACAGCCCCACAAGCACTGGCGCCCTGAGCTTCCTAGCCACAGCACAGTGGGGACGTTCCTTCTCAGCACAGCCAGAGCCCACCTCAAAAATTCGAAACGTCCAGCCACTGCTCCCACACCAAAGGGGCTAGCACTGAAAGCTCTTGCTGGCCAGCACCTTCCCTAGGCAGCCCTTCCACAGCTCCACAAGCACTGGCGCTCTGAGCTTCCTAGCCACAGCACAGTGGGGACGTTCCTTCTCAGCACAGACAGAGCCCAGCTCCGAAACTCAAAACGTCCAGCCACTGCTCCCACACCAAAGGGGCTAGCACTGAAAGCTCTTGCTGGCCAGCACCTTCCCTAGGCAGCCCTTCCACAGCCCCACAAGCACTGGCCCACTGAGCTTCCTAGCCACAGCACAGTGGGGACATTCCTTCTCGGCACAGCCAGAGCCCAGCTCCCAAATCGGAAACGTCCAGTACTGCTCCCACACCAAAGGGGCTAGCACTGAAAGCTCTTGCTGGCCATCACCTTCCCTAGGCAGCCCTTCCACAGCCCCACAAGCACTGGCGCCCTGAGCTTCCTAGCCACAGCACAGTGGGGACGTTCCTTCTCGGCACAGCCAGAGCCCACCTCAAAAATTCGAAACGTCCAGCCACTGCTCCCACACGAAAGGGGCTAGCACTGAAAGCTCTTGCTGGCCAGCACCTTCCCTAGGCAGCCCTTCCACAGCCCCACAAGCACTGGCCCTCTGAGCTTCCTAGCCAGAGCACAGTGGGGACATTCCTTCTCGGCACAGCCAGAGCCCAGCTCCCAAATAGGAAATGTCCAGCCACTGCTCCCACACCAAAGGGGCTAGCACTGAAAGCTCTTGCTGGCCAGCACTTTCCCTAGGCAGCCCTTCCACAGCTCCACAAGCACTGGCGCCCTGAGCTTCCTAGCCACAGCACAGTGGGGACGTTCCTTCTCAGCACAGCCAGAGCCCAGCTCCGAAACTCAAAACGTCCAGCCACTGCTCCCACACCAAAGGGGCTAGCACTGAAAGCTCTTGCTGGCCCTCACCTTCCCTAGGCAGCCCTTCCACAGCCCCACAGACACTGGCGCTCTGAGCTTCCTAGCCACAGCACAGTGGGCACGTTCCTTCTCGGCACAGCCAGAGCCCAGCTCCGAAATTCGAAACGTCCAGCCACTGCTCCCACACCAAAGGGGCTAGCACTGAAAGCTCTTGCTGGCCATCACCTTCCCTAGGCAGCCCTTCCACAGCCCCACAAGCACTGGCCCTCTGAGCTTCCTAGCCACAGCACAGTGGGGACGTTCCTTCTCAGCACAGCCAAAGGCACCTCAAAAATTCGAAACGTCCAGCCACTGCTCCCACACGAAAGGGGCTAGCACTGAAAGCTCTTGCTGGCCATCACCTTCCCTAGGCAGCCCTTCCACAGCCCCACAAGCACTGGCGCCCTGAGCTTCCTAGCCACAGCACAGTGGGGACGTTCCTTCTCAGCACAGCCAGAGCCCACCTCAAAAATTCGAAACGTCCAGCCACTGCTCCCACACCAAAGGGGCTAGCACTGAAAGCTCTTGCTGGCCATCACCTGCCCTAGGCAGCCCTTCCACAGCCCCACAAGCACTGGCCCTCTGAGCTTCCTAGCCACAGCACAGTGGGCACATTCCTTCTCAGCACAGCCAGAGCCCACCTCAAAAATTCGAAACGTCCAGCCACTGCTCCCACACCAAAGGGGCTAGCACTGAAAGCTCTTGATGGCCAGCACCTGCCCTAGGCAGCCCTTCCACAGCCCCACAAGCACTGGCCCTCTGAGCTTCCTAGCCACAGCACAGTGGGGACGTTCCTTCTCAGCACAGCCAGAGCCCAGCTCCGAAATTCACAACGTCCAGCCACTGCTCCCACACCAAAGGGGCTAGCACTGAAAGCTCTTGCTGGCCATCACCTGCCCTAGGCAGCCCTTCCACAGCCCCACAAGCACTGGCCCTCTGAGCTTCCTAGCCACAGCACAGTGGGGACATTCCTTCTCGGCACAGCCAGAGCCCAGCTCCGAAATTCAAAACGTCCAGCCACTGCTCCCACACGAAAGGGGCTAGCACTGAAAGCTCTTGCTGGCCATCACCTTCCCTAGGCAGCCCTTCCACAGCCCCACAAGCACTGGCACTCTGAGCTTCCTAGCCACAGCACAGTGGGGACGTTCCTTCTCGGCACAGCCAGAGCCCAGCTCCCAAATAGGAAACGTCCAGCCACTGCTCCCACACCAAAGGGGCTAGCACTGAAAGCTCTTGCTGGCCAGCACTTTCCCTAGGCAGCCCTTCCACAGCTCCACAAGCACTGGCGCCCTGAGCTTCCTAGGCACAGCACAGTGGGGACGTTCCTTCTCAGCACAGCCAGAGCCCAGCTCCGAAACTCAAAACGTCCAGCCACTGCTCCCACACCAAAGGGGCTAGCACTGAAAGCTCTTGCTGGCCAGCACCTGCCCTAGGCAGCCCTTCCACAGCCCCACAAGCCCTGGCGCCCTGAGCTTCCTAGCCACAGCACAGTGGGGACGTTCCTTCTCGGCACAGCCAGAGCCCAGCTCCGAAATTCGAAACGTCCAGCCACTGCTCCCACACCAAAGGGGCTAGCACTGAAAGCTCTTGCTGGCCATCACCTTCCCTAGGCAGCCCTTCCACAGCCCCACAGACACTGGCGCTCTGAGCTTCCTAGCCACAGCACAGTGGGGACGTTCCTTGTCGGCACAGCCAGAGCCCAGCTCCGAAATTCAAAACGTCCAGCCACTGCTCCCACACCAAAGGGGCTAGCACTGAAAGCTCTTGCTGGCCCTCACCTTCCCTAGGCAGCCCTTCCACAGCCCCACAAGCACTGGCGCCCTGACATTCCTAGCCACAGCACAGTGGGGACGTTCCTTCTCAGCACAGACAGAGCCCAGCTCCGAAATTCGAAACGTCCAGCCACTGCTCCCACACCAAAGGGGCTAGCACTGAAAGCTCTTGATGGCCAGCACCTGCCCTAGGCAGCCCTTCCACAGCCCCACAAGCACTGGCGCTCTGAGCTTCCTAGCCACAGCACAGTGGGGACGTGCCTTCTCAGCACAGACAGAGCCCACCTCAAAAATTGGAAACGTCCAGCCACTGCTCCCACACCAAAGGGGCTAGCACTGAAAGCTCTTGCTGGCCATCACCTTCCCTAGGCAGCCCTTCCACAGCCCCACAAGCACTGGCCCTCTGAGCTTCCTAGCCACAGCACAGTGGGGACGTTCCTTCTCGGCACAGACAGAGCCCAGCTCCGAAACTCAAAACGTCCAGCCACTGCAACCACACCAAAGGGGCTAGCACTGAGAGCTCTTGCTGGCCAGCACCTGCCCTAGGCAGCCCTTCCACAGCCCCACAAGCACTGGCGCCCTGACCTTCCTAGCCACAGCACAGTGGGGACGTTCCTTCTCAGCACAGCCAGAGCCCACCTCAAAAATTCGAAACGTCCAGCCACTGCTCCCACACCAAAGGGGCTAGCACTGAAAGCTCTTGCTGGCCAGCACCTGCCCTAGGCAGCCCTTCCACAGCTCCACAAGCACTGGCGCTCTGAGCTTCCTAGCCACAGCACAGTGGGGACGTTCCTTCTCAGCACAGACAGAGCCCAGCCCCGAAACTCAAAACGTCCAGCCACTGCTCCCACACCAAAGGGGCTAGCACTGAAAGCTCTTGCTGGCCAGCACCTTCCCTAGGCAGCCCTTCCACAGCCCCACAAGCACTGGCCCACTGAGCTTCCTAGCCACAGCACAGTGGGGACGTTCCTTCTCGGCACAGCCAGAGCCCACCTCAAAAATTCGAAACGTCCAGCCACTGCTCCCACACGAAAGGGGCTAGCACTGAAAGCTCTTGCTGGCCAGCACCTTCCCTAGGCAGCCCTTCCACAGCCCCACAAGCACTGGCCCTCTGAGCTTCCTAGCCACAGCACAGTGGGGACATTCCTTCTCGGCACAGCCAGAGCCCAGCTCCCAAATCGGAAACGTCCAGTACTGTTCCCACACCAAAGGGGCTAGCACTGAAAGCTCTTGCTGGCCATCACCTTCCCTAGGCAGCCCTTCCACAGCCCCACAAGCCCTGGCGCCCTGAGCTTCCTAGCCACAGCACAGTGGGGACGTTCCTTCTCGGCACAGCCAGAGCCCACCTCAAAAATTCGAAACGTCCAGCCACTGCTCCCACACGAAAGGGGCTAGCACTGAAAGCTCTTGCTGGCCAGCACCTTCCCTAGGCAGCCCTTCCACAGCCCCACAAGCACTGGCCCTCTGAGCTTCCTAGCCACAGCACAGTGGGGACATTCCTTCTCGGCACAGCCAGAGCCCAGCTCCCAAATAGGAAATGTCCAGCCACTGCTCCCACACCAAAGGGGCTAGCACTGAAAGCTCTTGCTGGCCAGCACCTTCCCTAGGCAGCCCTTCCACAGCCCCACAAGCCCTGGCCCTCTGAGCTTCCTAGCCACAGCACAGTGGGGACGTTCCTTCTCGGCACAGCCAGAGCCCAGCTCCCAAATAGGAAACGTCCAGCCACTGCTCCCACACCAAAGGGGCTAGCACTGAAAGCTCTTGCTGGCCAGCACTTTCCCTAGGCAGCCCTTCCACAGCTCCACAAGCACTGGCGCCCTGAGCTTCCTAGCCACAGCACAGTGGGGACGTTCCTTCTCGGCACAGCCAGAGCCCAGCTCCGAAATTCGAAACGTCCAGCCACTGCTCCCACACCAAAGGGGCTAGCACTGAAAGCTCTTGCTGGCCAGCACTTTCCCTAGGCAGCCCTTCCACAGCCCCACAAGCACTGGCGCCCTGATCTTCCTAGCCACAGCACAGTGGGGACGTTCCTTCTCAGCACAGCCAGAGCCCAGCTCCCAAATCGGAAACGTCCAGCCACTGCTCCCACACCAAAGGGGCTAGCACTGAAAGCTCTTGCTGGCCATCACCTTCCCTAGGCAGCCCTTCCACAGCCCCACAAGCACTGGCCCTCTGAGCTTCCTAGCCACAGCACAGTGGGGACGTTCCTTCTCAGCACAGCCAGAGCCCACCTCAGAAATTCGAAACGTCCAGCCACAGCTCCCACACCAAAGGGGCTAGCACTGAAAGCTCTTGCTGGCCCTCACCTGCCCTAGGCAGCCCTTCCACAGCCCCACAAGCACTGGCCCTCTGAGCTTCCTAGCCACAGCACAGTGGGGACATTCCTTCTCGGCACAGCCAGAGCCCAGCTCCGAAACTCAAAACGTCCAGCCACTGCAACCACACCAAAGGGGCTAGCACTGAGAGCTCTTGCTGGCCAGCACCTGCCCTAGGCAGCCCTTCCACAGCCCCACAAGCACTGGCGCCCTGACCTTCCTAGCCACAGCACAGTGGGGACGTTCCTTCTCAGCACAGCCAGAGCCCACCTCAAAAATTCGAAACGTCCAGCCACTGCTCCCACACCAAAGGGGCTAGCACTGAAAGCTCTTGCTGACCAGCACCTGCCCTAGGCAGCCCTTCCACAGCTCCACAAGCACTGGCGCTCTGAGCTTCCTAGCCACAGCACAGTGGGGACGTTCCTTCTCAGCACAGACAGAGCCCAGCTCCGAAACTCAAAACGTCCAGCCACTGCTCCCACACCAAAGGGGCTAGCACTGAAAGCTCTTGCTGGCCAGCACCTTCCCTAGGCAGCCCTTCCACAGCCCCACAAGCACTGGCCCACTGAGCTTCCTAGCCACAGCACAGTGGGGACATTCCTTCTCGGCACAGCCAGAGCCCAGCTCCCAAATCGGAAACGTCCAGTACTGTTCCCACACCAAAGGGGCTAGCACTGAAAGCTCTTGCTGGCCATCACCTTCCCTAGGCAGCCCTTCCACAGCCCCACAAGCACTGGCGCCCTGAGCTTCCTAGCCACAGCACAGTGGGGACGTTCCTTCTCGGCACAGCCAGAGCCCACCTCAAAAATTCGAAACGTCCAGCCACTGCTCCCACACGAAAGGGGCTAGCACTGAAAGCTCTTGCTGGCCAGCACCTTCCCTAGGCAGCCCTTCCACAGCCCCACAAGCACTGGCCCTCTGAGCTTCCTAGCCACAGCACAGTGGGGACATTCCTTCTCGGCACAGCCAGAGCCCAGCTCCCAAATAGGAAATGTCCAGCCACTGCTCCCACACCAAAGGGGCTAGCACTGAAAGCTCTTGCTGGCCAGCACTTTCCCTAGGCAGCCCTTCCAAAGCTCCACAAGCACTGGCGCCCTGAGCTTCCTAGCCACAGCACAGTGGGGACGTTCCTTCTCGGCACAGACAGAGCCCAGCTCCGAAACTCAAAACGTCCAGCCACTGCTCCCACACCAAAGGGGCTAGCACTGAAAGCTCTTGCTGGCCCTCACCTTCCCTAGGCAGCCCTTCCACAGCCCCACAGACACTGGCGCTCTGAGCTTCCTAGCCACAGCACAGTGGGGACGTTCCTTCTCGGCACAGCCAGAGCCCAGCTCCGAAATTCGAAACGTCCAGCCACTGCTCCCACACCAAAGGGGCTAGCACTGAAAGCTCTTGCTGGCCAGCACTTTCCCTAGGCAGCCCTTCCACAGCCCCACAAGCACTGGCGCCCTGAGCTTCCTAGCCACAGCACAGTGGGGACGTTCCTTCTCAGCACAGCCAGAGCCCAGCTCCCAAATCGGAAACGTCCAGCCACTGCTCCCACACCAAAGGGGCTAGCACTGAAAGCTCTTGCTGGCCATCACCTTCCCTAGGCAGCCCTTCCACAGCCCCACAAGCACTGGCCCTCTGAGCTTCCTAGCCACAGCACAGTGGGGACGTTCCTTCTCAGCACAGCCAGAGCCCACCTCAGAAATTCGAAACGTCCAGCCACAGCTCCCACACCAAAGGGGCTAGCACTGAAAGCTCTTGCTGGCCCTCACCTGCCCTAGGCAGCCCTTCCACAGCCCCACAAGCACTGGCCCTCTGAGCTTCCTAGCCACAGCACAGTGGGGACATTCCTTCTCGGCACAGCCAGAGCCAAGCTCCGAAATTCACAACGTCCAGCCACTGCTCCCACACCAAAGGGGCTAGCACTGAAAGCTCTTGCTGGCCATCACCTGCCCTAGGCAGCCCTTCCACAGCCCCACAAGCACTGGCGCCCTGAGCTTCCTAGCCACAGCACAGTGGGGACGTTCCTTCTCAGCACAGCCAGAGGCACCTCAAAAATTCGAAACGTCCAGCCACTGCTCCCACACCAAAGGGGCTAGCACTGAAAGCTCTTGCTGGCCATCACCTGCCCTAGGCAGCCCTTCCACAGCCCCACAAGCACTGGCCCTCTGAGCTTCCTAGCCACAGCACAGTGGGGACGTTCCTTCTCGGCACAGCCAGAGCCCAGCTCCGAAATTCAAAACGTCCAGCCACTGCTCCCACACCAAAGGGGCTAGCACTGAAAGCTCTTGATGGCCAGCACCTTCCCTAGGCAGCCCTTCCACAGCCCCACAAGCACTGGCCCTCTGAGCTTCCTAGCCACAGCACAGTGGGGACGTTCCTTCTCGGCACAGCCAGAGCCTAGCTCCCAAATAGGAAACGTCCAGCCACTGCTCCCACACCAAAGGGGCTAGCACTGAAAGCTCTTGCTGGCCAGCACCTGCCCTAGGCAGCCCTTCCACAGCTCCACAAGCACTGGCGCCCTGACCTTCCTAGCCACAGCACAGTGGGGACGTTCCTTCTCAGCACAGCCAGAGCCCAGCTCCCAAATCGGAAACGTCCAGCCACTGCTCCCACACCAAAGGGGCTAGCACTGAAAGCTCTTGCTGGCCATCACCTGCCCTAGGCAGCCCTTCCACAGCCCCACAAGCACTGGCCCTCTGAGCTTCCTAGCCACAGCACAGTGGGGACATTCCTTCTCGGCACAGACAGAGCCCAGCTCCGAAATTCAAAACGTCCAGCCACTGCTCCCACACCAAAGGGGCTAGCACTGAAAGCTCTTGCTGGCCATCACCTGCCCTAGGCAGCCCTTCCACAGCCCCACAAGCACTGGCCCTCTGAGCTTCCTAGCCACAGCACAGTGGGGACGTTCCTTCTCAGCACAGCCAGAGCCCACCTCAAAAATTCGAAACGTCCAGCCACTCCTCCCACACCAAAGGGGCTAGCACTGAAAGCTCTTGCTGGCCATCACCTTCCCTAGGCAGCCCTTCCACAGCCCCACAAGCACTGGCCCTCTGAGCTTCCTAGCCACAGCACAGTGGGGACATTCCTTCTCGGCACAGCCAGAGCCAAGCTCCGAAATTCAAAACGTCCAGCCACTGCTCCCACACCAAAGGGGCTAGCACTGAAAGCTCTTGCTGGCCATTACCTGCCCTAGGCAGCCCTTCCACAGCCCCACAAGCACTGGCGCCCTGAGCTTCCTAGCCACAGCACAGTGGGGACGTTCCTTCTCAGCACAGCTAGAGGCACCTCAAAAATTCTAAACGTCCAGCCACTGCTCCCACACCAAAGGGGCTAGCACTGAAAGCTCTTGCTGGCCATCACCTTCCCTAGGCAGCCCTTCCACAGCCCCACAAGCACTGGCGCCCTGAGCTTCCTAGCCACAGCACAGTGGGGACGTTCCTTCTCAGCACAGCCAGAGCACACCTCAAAAATTCGAAACGTCCAGCCACTGCTCCCACACCAAAGGGGCTAGCACTGAAAGCTCTTGCTGGCCATCACCTGCCCTAGGCAGCCCTTCCACAGCCCCACAAGCACTGGCCCTCTGAGCTTCCTAGCCACAGCACAGTGGGGACGTTCCTTCTCGGCACAGCCAGAGCCCAGCTCCGAAATTCAAAACGTCCAGCCACTGCTCCCACACCAATGGTGCTAGCACTGAAAGCTCTTGCTGGCCAGCACCTTCCCTAGGCAGCCCTTCCACAGCCCCACAAGCACTGGCCCTCTGAGCTTCCTAGCCACAGCACAGTGGGGACATTCCTTCTCGGCACAGCCAGAGCCCAGCTCCCAAATAGGAAATGTCCAGCCACTGCTCCCACACCAAAGGGGCTAGCACTGAAAGCTCTTGCTGGCCAGCACTTTCCCTAGGCAGCCCTTCCAAAGCTCCACAAGCACTGGCGCCCTGAGCTTCCTAGCCACACCACAGTGGGGACGTTCCTTCTCGGCACAGACAGAGCCCAGCTCCGAAACTCAAAACGTCCAGCCACTGCTCCCACACCAAAGGGGCTAGCACTGAAAGCTCTTGCTGGCCCTCACCTTCCCTAGGCAGCCCTTCCACAGCCCCACAGACACTGGCGCTCTGAGCTTCCTAGCCACAGCACAGTGGGGACGTTCCTTCTCGGCACAGCCAGAGCCCAGCTCCGAAATTCGAAACGTCCAGCCACTGCTCCCACACCAAAGGGGCTAGCACTGAAAGCTCTTGCTGGCCAGCACTTTCCCTAGGCAGCCCTTCCACAGCCCCACAAGCACTGGCGCCCTGAGCTTCCTAGCCACAGCACAGTGGGGACGTTCCTTCTCAGCACAGCCAGAGCCCAGCTCCCAAATCGGAAACGTCCAGCCACTGCTCCCACACCAAAGGGGCTAGCACTGAAAGCTCTTGCTGGCCATCACTTTCCCTAGGCAGCCCTTCCACAGCCCCACAAGCCCTGGCGCCCTGAGCTTCCTAGCCA
Source organism: Aptenodytes patagonicus (assembly GCF_965638725.1). Taxonomy (NCBI): domain Eukaryota; kingdom Metazoa; phylum Chordata; class Aves; order Sphenisciformes; family Spheniscidae; genus Aptenodytes; species Aptenodytes patagonicus. The sequence goes on from NW_027472006.1 coordinate 339,401, forward strand.
CAGCACAGTGGGGACGTTCCTTCTCAGCACAGCCAGAGGCACCTCAAAAATTCGAAACGTCCAGCCACTGCTCCCACACCAAAGGGGCTAGCACTGAAAGCTCTTGCTGGCCATCACCTGCCCTAGGCAGCCCTTCCACAGCCCCACAAGCACTGGCCCTCTGAGCTTCCTAGCCACAGCACAGTGGGGACGTTCCTTCTCGGCACAGCCAGAGCCCAGCTCCGAAATTCAAAACGTCCAGCCACTGCTCCCACACCAAAGGGGCTAGCACTGAAAGCTCTTGATGGCCAGCACCTTCCCTAGGCAGCCCTTCCACAGCCCCACAAGCACTGGCCCTCTGAGCTTCCTAGCCACAGCACAGTGGGGACGTTCCTTCTCGGCACAGCCAGAGCCTAGCTCCCAAATAGGAAACGTCCAGCCACTGCTCCCACACCAAAGGGGCTAGCACTGAAAGCTCTTGCTGGCCATCACCTGCCCTAGGCAGCCCTTCCACAGCTCCACAAGCACTGGCGCCCTGACCTTCCTAGCCACAGCACAGTGGGGACGTTCCTTCTCAGCACAGCCAGAGCCCAGCTCCCAAATCGGAAACGTCCAGCCACTGCTCCCACACCAAAGGGGCTAGCACTGAAAGCTCTTGCTGGCCAGCACCTGCCCTAGGCAGCCCTTCCACAGCCCCACAAGCACTGGCCCTCTGAGCTTCCTAGCCACAGCACAGTGGGGACGTTCCTTCTCAGCACAGCCAGAGCCCACCTCAAAAATTCGAAACGTCCAGCCACTCCTCCCACACCAAAGGGGCTAGCACTGAAAGCTCTTGCTGGCCATCACCTGCCCTAGGCAGCCCTTCCACAGCCCCACAAGCACTGGCCCTCTGAGCTTCCTAGCCACAGCACAGTGGGGACATTCCTTCTCGGCACAGCCAGAGCCAAGCTCCGAAATTCAAAACGTCCAGCCACTGCTCCCACACCAAAGGGGCTAGCACTGAAAGCTCTTGCTGGCCATCACCTGCCCTAGGCAGCCCTTCCACAGCCCCACAAGCACTGGCGCCCTGAGCTTCCTAGCCACAGCACAGTGGGGACGTTCCTTCTCAGCACAGCTAGAGGCACCTCAAAAATTCTAAACGTCCAGCCACTGCTCCCACACCAAAGGGGCTAGCACTGAAAGCTCTTGCTGGCCATCACCTTCCCTAGGCAGCCCTTCCACAGCCCCACAAGCACTGGCGCCCTGAGCTTCCTAGCCACAGCACAGTGGGGACGTTCCTTCTCAGCACAGCCAGAGCACACCTCAAAAATTCGAAACGTCCAGCCACTGCTCCCACACCAAAGGGGCTAGCACTGAAAGCTCTTGCTGGCCATCACCTGCCCTAGGCAGCCCTTCCACAGCCCCACAAGCACTGGCCCTCTGAGCTTCCTAGCCACAGCACAGTGGGGACGTTCCTTCTCGGCACAGCCAGAGCCCAGCTCCGAAATTCAAAACGTCCAGCCACTGCTCCCACACCAATGGTGCTAGCACTGAAAGCTCTTCCTGGCCAGCACTTTCCCTAGGCAGCCCTTCCACAGCCCCACAAGCACTGGCCCTCTGAGCTTCCTAGCCACAGCACAGTGGGGACGTTCCTTCTCAGCACAGCCAGAGCCCACCTCAGAAATTCGAAACGTCCAGCCACTGCTCCCACACCAAAGGGGCTAGCACTGAAAGCTCTTGCTGGCCCTCACCTGCCCTAGGCAGCCCTTCCACAGCCCCACAAGCACTGGCGCCCTGAGCTTCCTAGCCACAGCACAGTGGGGACATTCCTTCTCGGCACAGCCAGAGCCCAGCTCCGAAATTCACAACGTCCAGCCACTGCTCCCACACCAAAGGGGCTAGCACTGAAAGCTCTTGCTGGCCAGCACCTTCCCTAGGCAGCCCTTCCACAGCCCCACAAGCACTGGCGCTCTGAGCTTCCTAGCCACAGCACAGTGGGGACGTTCCTTCTCAGCACAGCCAGAGCCCACCTCAAAAATTCGAAACGTCCAGCCACTGCTCCCACACCAAAGGGGCTAGCACTGAAAGCTCTTGCTGGCCATCACCTGCCCTAGGCAGCCCTTCCACAGCCCCACAAGCACTGGCCCTCTGAGCTTCCTAGCCACAGCACAGTGGGGACATTCCTTCTCGGCACAGCCAGAGCCTAGCTCCCAAATAGGAAACGTCCAGCCACTGCTCCCACACCAAAGGGGCTAGCACTGAAAGCTCTTGCTGGCCAGCACCTTCCCTAGGCAGCCCTTCCACAGCCCCACAAGCACTGGCGCCCTGAGCTTCCTAGCCACAGCACAGTGGGGACGTTCCTTCTCAGCACAGCCAGAGCCCACCTCAAAAATTCGAAACGTCCAGCCACTGCTCCCACACCAAAGGGGCTAGCACTGAAAGCTCTTGCTGGCCATCACCTGCCCTAGGCAGCCCTTCCACAGCCCCACAAGCACTGGCCCTCTGAGCTTCCTAGCCACAGCACAGTGGGGACATTCCTTCTCGGCACAGCCAGAGCCAAGCTCCGAAATTCAAAACGTCCAGCCACTGCTCCCACACCAAAGGGGCTAGCACTGAAAGCTCTTGCTGGCCATCACCTGCCCTAGGCAGCCCTTCCACAGCCCCACAAGCACTGGCGCCCTGAGCTTCCTAGCCACAGCACAGTGGGGACGTTCCTTCTCAGCACAGCTAGAGGCACCTCAAAAATTCTAAACGTCCAGCCACTGCTCCCACACCAAAGGGGCTAGCACTGAAAGCTCTTGCTGGCCATCACCTTCCCTAGGCAGCCCTTCCACAGCCCCACAAGCACTGGCGCCCTGAGCTTCCTAGCCACAGCACAGTGGGGACGTTCCTTCTCAGCACAGCCAGAGCACACCTCAAAAATTCGAAACGTCCAGCCACTGCTCCCACACCAAAGGGGCTAGCACTGAAAGCTCTTGCTGGCCCTCACCTTCCCTAGGCAGCCCTTCCACAGCCCCACAAGCACTGGCCCTCTGAGCTTCCTAGCCACAGCACAGTGGGGACGTTCCTTCTCGGCACAGCCAGAGCCCAGCTCCGAAATTCAAAACGTCCAGCCACTGCTCCCACACCAATGGTGCTAGCACTGAAAGCTCTTCCTGGCCAGCACTTTCCCTAGGCAGCCCTTCCACAGCCCCACAAGCACTGGCCCTCTGAGCTTCCTAGCCACAGCACAGTGGGGACGTTCCTTCTCAGCACAGCCAGAGCCCACCTCAGAAATTCGAAACGTCCAGCCACTGCTCCCACACCAAAGGGGCTAGCACTGAAAGCTCTTGCTGGCCCTCACCTGCCCTAGGCAGCCCTTCCACAGCCCCACAAGCACTGGCGCCCTGAGCTTCCTAGCCACAGCACAGTGGGGACATTCCTTCTCGGCACAGCCAGAGCCCAGCTCCGAAATTCACAACGTCCAGCCACTGCTCCCACACGAAAGGGGCTAGCACTGAAAGCTCTTGCTGGCCCTCACGTTCCCTAGGCAGCCCTTCCACAGCCCCACAAGCACTGGCGCTCTGAGCTTCCTAGCCACAGCACAGTGGGGACGTTCCTTCTCAGCACAGCCAGAGCCCACCTCAAAAATTCGAAACGTCCAGCCACTGCTCCCACACCAAAGGGGCTAGCACTGAAAGCTCTTGCTGGCCATCACCTGCCCTAGGCAGCCCTTCCACAGCCCCACAAGCACTGGCCCTCTGAGCTTCCTAGCCACAGCACAGTGGGGACATTCCTTCTCGGCACAGCCAGAGCCTAGCTCCCAAATAGGAAACGTCCAGCCACTGCTCCCACACCAAAGGGGCTAGCACTGAAAGCTCTTGCTGGCCAGCACCTTCCCTAGGCAGCCCTTCCACAGCCCCACAAGCACTGGCCCTCTGAGCTTCCTAGCCACAGCACAGTGGGGACGTTCCTTCTCAGCACAGCCAGAGCCCACCTCAAAAATTCGAAACGTCCAGCCACTGCTCCCACACCAAAGGGGCTAGCACTGAAAGCTCTTGCTGGCCATCACCTGCCCTAGGCAGCCCTTCCACAGCCCCACAAGCACTGGCCCTCTGAGCTTCCTAGCCACAGCACAGTGGGGACATTCCTTCTCGGCACAGCCAGAGCCCAGCTCCGAAATTCAAAACGTCCAGCCACTGCTCCCACACCAAAGGGGCTAGCACTGAAAGCTCTTGCTGGCCATCACCTGCCCTAGGCAGCCCTTCCACAGCCCCACAAGCACTGGCGCCCTGAGCTTCCTAGCCACAGCACAGTGGGGACGTTCCTTCTCAGCACAGCTAGAGGCACCTCAAAAATTCGAAACGTCCAGCCACTGCTCCCACACCAAAGGGGCTAGCACTGAAAGCTCTTGCTGGCCATCACCTGCCCTAGGCAGCCCTTCCACAGCCCCACAAGCACTGGCGCCCTGAGCTTCCTAGCCACAGCACAGTGGGGACGTTCCTTCTCAGCACAGCCAGAGCACACCTCAAAAATTCGAAACGTCCAGCCACTGCTCCCACACCAAAGGGGCTAGCACTGAAAGCTCTTGCTGGCCATCACCTGCCCTAGGCAGCCCTTCCACAGCCCCACAAGCACTGGCCCTCTGAGCTTCCTAGCCACAGCACAGTGGGGACGTTCCTTCTCGGCACAGCCAGAGCCCAGCTCCGAAATTCAAAACGTCCAGCCACTGCTCCCACACCAATGGTGCTAGCACTGAAAGCTCTTCCTGGCCAGCACTTTCCCTAGGCAGCCCTTCCACAGCTCCACAAGCACTGGCGCCCTGAGCTTCCTAGCCACAGCACAGTGGGGACATTCCTTCTCAGCACAGCCAGAGCCCACCTCAAAAATTCGAAACGTCCAGCCACTGCTCCCACACCAAAGGGTCTAGCACTGAAAGCTCTTGCTGACCAGCACCTTCCCTAGGCAGCCCTTCCACAGCCCCACAAGCACTGGCGCTCTGAGCTTCCTAGCCACAGCACAGTGGGGACGTTCCTTCTCAGCACAGCCAGAGCCCAGCTCCGAAACTCAAAACGTCCAGCCACTGCTCCCACACCAAAGGGGCTAGCACTGAAAGCTCTTGCTGGCCCTCACCTTCCCTAGGCAGCCCTTCCACAGCCCCACAAGCACTGGCCCTCTGAGCTTCCTAGCCACAGCACAGTGGGGACGTTCCTTCTCAGCACAGCCACAGCCCACCTCAGAAATTCGAAACGTCCAGCCACTGCTCCCACACCAAAGGGGCTAGCACTGAAAGCTCTTGCTGGCCCTCACCTGCCCTAGGCAGCCCTTCCACAGCCCCACAAGCACTGGCGCCCTGAGCTTCCTAGCCACAGCACAGTGGGGACATTCCTTCTCGGCACAGCCAGAGCCCAGCTCCGAAATTCACAACGTCCAGCCACTGCTCCCACACCAAAGGGGCTAGCACTGAAAGCTCTTGCTGGCCCTCACGTTCCCTAGGCAGCCCTTCCACAGCCCCACAAGCACTGGCCCTCTGAGCTTCCTAGCCACAGCACAGTGGGGACGTTCCTTCTCAGCACAGCCAGAGCCCACCTCAAAAATTCGAAACGTCCAGCCACTGCTCCCACACCAAAGGGGCTAGCACTGAAAGCTCTTGCTGGCCATCACCTGCCCTAGGCAGCCCTTCCACAGCCCCACAAGCACTGGCCCTCTGAGCTTCCTAGCCACAGCACAGTGGGGACGTTCCTTCTCAGCACAGCCAGAGCCCACCTCAAAAATTCGAAACGTCCAGCCACTGCTCCCACACCAAAGGGGCTAGCACTGAAAGCTCTTGCTGGCCCTCACCTTCCCTAGGCAGCCCTTCCACAGCCCCACAAGCACTGGCCCTCTGAGCTTCCTAGCCACAGCACAGTGGGGACATTCCTTCTCGGCACAGCCAGAGCCAAGCTCCGAAATTCAAAACGTCCAGCCACTGCTCCCACACCAAAGGGGCTAGCACTGAAAGCTCTTGCTGGCCATCACCTGCCCTAGGCAGCCCTTCCACAGCCCCACAAGCACTGGCGCCCTGAGCTTCCTAGCCACAGCACAGTGGGGACGTTCCTTCTCAGCACAGCTAGAGGCACCTCAAAAATTCGAAACGTCCAGCCACTGCTCCCACACCAAAGGGGCTAGCACTGAAAGCTCTTGCTGGCCATCACCTTCCCTAGGCAGCCCTTCCACAGCCCCACAAGCACTGGCGCCCTGAGCTTCCTAGCCACAGCACAGTGGGGACGTTCCTTCTCAGCACAGCCAGAGCACACCTCAAAAATTCGAAACGTCCAGCCACTGCTCCCACACCAAAGGGGCTAGCACTGAAAGCTCTTGCTGGCCATCACCTGCCCTAGGCAGCCCTTCCACAGCCCCACAAGCACTGGCCCTCTGAGCTTCCTAGCCACAGCACAGTGGGGACGTTCCTTCTCGGCACAGCCAGAGCCCAGCTCCCAAATCGGAAACGTCCAGCCACTGCTCCCACACCAATGGTGCTAGCACTGAAAGCTCTTCCTGGCCAGCACTTTCCCTAGGCAGCCCTTCCACAGCTCCACAAGCACTGGCGCCCTGAGCTTCCTAGCCACAGCACAGTGGGGACATTCCTTCTCAGCACAGCCAGAGCCCACCTCAAAAATTCGAAACGTCCAGCCACTGCTCCCACACCAAAGGGTCTAGCACTGAAAGCTCTTGCTGACCAGCACCTTCCCTAGGCAGCCCTTCCACAGCCCCACAAGCACTGGCGCTCTGAGCTTCCTAGCCACAGCACAGTGGGGACGTTCCTTCTCAGCACAGCCAGAGCCCACCTCAAAAATTCGAAACGTCCAGCCACTGCTTCCACACCAAAGGGGCTAGCACTGAAAGCTCTTGCTGGCCCTCACCTGCCCTAGGCAGCCCTTCCACAGCCCCACAAGCACTGGCGCCCTGAGCTTCCTAGCCACAGCACAGTGGGGACATTCCTTCTCGGCACAGCCAGAGCCCAGCTCCGAAATTCACAACGTCCAGCCACTGCTCCCACACCAAAGGGGCTAGCACTGAAAGCTCTTGCTGGCCCTCACGTTCCCTAGGCAGCCCTTCCACAGCCCCACAAGCACTGGCCCTCTGAGCTTCCTAGCCACAGCACAGTGGGGACGTTCCTTCTCAGCACAGCCAGAGCCCACCTCAAAAATTCGAAACGTCCAGCCACTGCTCCCACACCAAAGGGGCTAGCACTGAAAGCTCTTGCTGGCCATCACCTGCCCTAGGCAGCCCTTCCACAGCCCCACAAGCACTGGCCCTCTGAGCTTCCTAGCCACAGCACAGTGGGGACATTCCTTCTCGGCACAGCCAGAGCCTAGCTCCCAAATAGGAAACGTCCAGCCACTGCTCCCACACCAAAGGGGCTAGCACTGAAAGCTCTTGCTGGCCAGCACCTACCCTAGGCAGCCCTTCCACAGCCCCACAAGCACTGGCCCTCTGAGCTTCCTAGCCACAGCACAGTGGGGACGTTCCTTCTCAGCACAGCCAGAGCCCACCTCAAAAATTCGAAACGTCCAGCCACTGCTCCCACACCAAAGGGGCTAGCACTGAAAGCTCTTGCTGGCCATCACCTGCCCTAGGCAGCCCTTCCACAGCCCCACAAGCACTGGCCCTCTGAGCTTCGTAGCCACAGCACAGTGGGGACATTCCTTCTCGGCACAGCCAGAGCCAAGCTCCGAAATTCAAAACGTCCAGCCACTGCTCCCACACCAAAGGGGCTAGCACTGAAAGCTCTTGCTGGCCATCACCTGCCCTAGGCAGCCCTTCCACAGCCCCACAAGCACTGGCGCCCTGAGCTTCCTAGCCACAGCACAGTGGGGACGTTCCTTCTCAGCACAACCAGAGCCCACCTCAGAAATTCGAAACGTCCAGCCACTGCTCCCACACCAAAGGGGCTAGCACTGAAAGCTCTTGCTGGCCCTCACCTGCCCTAGGCAGCCCTTCCACAGCCCCACAAGCACTGGCCCTCTGAGCTTCCTAGCCACAGCACAGTGGGGACATTCCTTCTCGGCACAGCCAGAGCCCAGCTCCGAAATTCACAACGTCCAGCCACTGCTCCCACACCAAAGGGGCTAGCACTGAAAGCTCTTGCTGGCCCTCACGTTCCCTAGGCAGCCCTTCCACAGCCCCACAAGCACTGGCCCTCTGAGCTTCCTAGCCACAGCACAGTGGGGACGTTCCTTCTCAGCACAGCCAGAGCCCACCTCAAAAATTCGAAACGTCCAGCCACTGCTCCCACACCAAAGGGGCTAGCACTGAAAGCTCTTGCTGGCCATCACCTGCCCTAGGCAGCCCTTCCACAGCCCCACAAGCACTGGCCCTCTGAGCTTCCTAGCCACAGCACAGTGGGGACATTCCTTCTCGGCACAGCCAGAGCCTAGCTCCGAAATTCAAAACGTCCAGCCACTGCTCCCACACCAATGGCGCTAGCACTGAAAGCTCTTGCTGGCCAGCACTTTCCCTAGGCAGCCCTTCCACAGCCCCACAAGCACTGGCGCCCTGACCTTCCTAGCCACAGCACAGTGGGGACGTTCCTTCTCAGCACAGCCAGAGCCCACCTCAAAAATTCGAAACGTCCAGCCACTGCTCCCACACCAAAGGGGCTAGCACTGAAAGCTCTTGCTGGCCATCACCTTCCCTAGGCAGCCCTTCCACAGCCCCACAAGCACTGGCGCTCTGAGCTTCCTAGCCACAGCACAGTGGGGACGTTCCTTCTCAGCACAGCCAGAGCCCAGCTCCGAAACTCAAAACGTCCAGCCACTGCTCCCACACCAAAGGGGCTAGCACTGAAAGCTCTTGCTGGCCCTCACCTTCCCTAGGCAGCCCTTCCACAGCCCCACAAGCACTGGCGCCCTGAGCTTCCTAGCCACAGCACAGTGGGGACGTTCCTTCTCAGCACAGCCAGAGCCCAGCTCCCAAATCGGAAACGTCCAGCCACTGCTCCCACACCAAAGGGGCTAGCACTGAAAGCTCTTGCTGGCCATCACCTTCCCTAGGCAGCCCTTCCACAGCCCCACAAGCACTGGCGCCCTGAGCTTCCTAGCCACAGCACAGTGGGGACGTTCCTTCTCAGCACAGCCAGAGCACACCTCAAAAATTCGAAACGTCCAGCCACTGCTCCCACACCAAAGGGGCTAGCACTGAAAGCTCTTGCTGGCCATCACCTTCCCTAGGCAGCCCTTCCACAGCCCCACAAGCACTGGCCCTCTGAGCTTCCTAGCCACAGCACAGTGGGGACGTTCCTTCTCGGCACAGCCAGAGCCCAGCTCCGAAATTCAAAACGTCCAGCCACTGCTCCCACACCAATGGTGCTAGCACTGAAAGCTCTTCCTGGCCAGCACTTTCCCTAGGCAGCCCTTCCACAGCTCCACAAGCACTGGCGCCCTGAGCTTCCTAGCCACAGCACAGTGGGGACATTCCTTCTCAGCACAGCCAGAGCCCACCTCAAAAATTCGAAACGTCCAGCCACTGCTCCCACACCAAAGGGTCTAGCACTGAAAGCTCTTGCTAACCAGCACCTTCCCTAGGCAGCCCTTCCACAGCCCCACAAGCACTGGCACTCTGAGCTTCCTAGCCACAGCACAGTGGGGACGTTCCTTCTCAGCATAGCCAGAGCCCAGCTCCGAAACTCAAAACGTCCAGCCACTGCTCCCACACGAAAGGGGCTAGCACTGAAAGCTCTTGCTGGCCAGCACCTGCCCTAGGCAGCCCTTCCACAGCCCCACAAGCACTGGCCCTCTGAGCTTCCTAGCCACAGCACAGTGGGGACGTTCCTTCTCAGCACAGCCAGAGCCCACCTCAGAAATTCGAAACGTCCAGCCACTGCTCCCACACCAAAGGGGCTAGCACTGAAAGCTCTTGCTGGCCCTCACCTGCCCTAGGCAGCCCTTCCACAGCCCCACAAGCACTGGCGCCCTGAGCTTCCTAGCCACAGCACAGTGGGGACATTCCTTCTCGGCACAGCCAGAGCCCAGCTCCGAAATTCACAACGTCCAGCCACTGCTCCCACACCAAAGGGGCTAGCACTGAAAGCTCTTGCTGGCCCTCACGTTCCCTAGGCAGCCCTTCCACAGCCCCACAAGCACTGGCCCTCTGAGCTTCCTAGCCACAGCACAGTGGGGACGTTCCTTCTCAGCACAGCCAGAGCCCACCTCAAAAATTCGAAACGTCCAGCCACTGCTCCCACACCAAAGGGGCTAGCACTGAAAGCTCTTGCTGGCCATCACCTGCCCTAGGCAGCCCTTCCACAGCCCCACAAGCACTGGCCCTCTGAGCTTCCTAGCCAAAGCACAGTGGGGACATTCCTTCTCGGCACAGCCAGAGCCTAGCTCCCAAATAGGAAACGTCCAGCCACTGCTCCCACACCAAAGGGGCTAGCACTGAAAGCTCTTGCTGGCCAGCACCTGCCCTAGGCAGCCCTTCCACAGCCCCACAAGCACTGGCCCTCTGAGCTTCCTAGCCACAGCACAGTGGGGACGTTCCTTCTCAGCACAGCCAGAGCCCACCTCAAAAATTCGAAACGTCCAGCCACTGCTCCCACACCAAAGGGGCTAGCACTGAAAGCTCTTGCTGGCCATCACCTGCCCTAGGCAGCCCTTCCACAGCCCCACAAGCACTGGCCCTCTGAGCTTCCTAGCCACAGCACAGTGGGGACATTCCTTCTCGGCACAGCCAGAGCCAAGCTCCGAAATTCAAAACGTCCAGCCACTGCTCCCACACCAAAGGGGCTAGCACTGAAAGCTCTTGCTGGCCATCACCTGCCCTAGGCAGCCCTTCCACAGCCCCACAAGCACTGGCGCCCTGAGCTTCCTAGCCACAGCACAGTGGGGACGTTCCTTCTCAGCACAGCTAGAGGCACCTCAAAAATTCGAAACGTCCAGCCACTGCTCCCACACCAAAGGGGCTAGCACTGAAAGCTCTTGCTGGCCATCACCTTCCCTAGGCAGCCCTTCCACAGCCCCACAAGCACTGGCGCCCTGAGCTTCCTAGCCACAGCACAGTGGGGACGTTCCTTCTCAGCACAGCCAGAGCACACCTCAAAAATTCGAAACGTCCAGCCACTGCTCCCACACCAAAGGGGCTAGCACTGAAAGCTCTTGCTGGCCATCACCTGCCCTAGGCAGCCCTTCCACAGCCCCACAAGCACTGGCCCTCTGAGCTTCCTAGCCACAGCACAGTGGGGACGTTCCTTCTCGGCACAGCCAGAGCCCAGCTCCGAAATTCAAAACGTCCAGCCACTGCTCCCACACCAATGGTGCTAGCACTGAAAGCTCTTCCTGGCCAGCACTTTCCCTAGGCAGCCCTTCCACAGCTCCACAAGCACTGGCGCCCTGACCTTCCTAGCCACAGCACAGTGGGGACATTCCTTCTCAGCACAGCCAGAGCCCACCTCAAAAATTCGAAACGTCCAGCCACTGCTCCCACACCAAAGGGTCTAGCACTGAAAGCTCTTGCTGACCAGCACCTTCCCTAGGCAGCCCTTCCACAGCCCCACAAGCACTGGCGCTCTGAGCTTCCTAGCCACAGCACAGTGGGGACGTTCCTTCTCAGCACAGCCAGAGCCCAGCTCCGAAACTCAAAACGTCCAGCCACTGCTCCCACACCAAAGGGGCTAGCACTGAAAGCTCTTGCTGGCCAGCACCTGCCCTAGGCAGCCCTTCCACAGCCCCACAAGCACTGGCCCTCTGAGCTTCCTAGCCACAGCACAGTGGGGACGTTCCTTCTCAGCACAGCCAGAGCCCACCTCAAAAATTCGAAACGTCCAGCCACTCCTCCCACACCAAAGGGGCTAGCACTGAAAGCTCTTGCTGGCCCTCACCTGCCCTAGGCAGCCCTTCCACAGCCCCACAAGCACTGGCGCCCTGAGCTTCCTAGCCACAGCACAGTGGGGACATTCCTTCTCGGCACAGCCAGAGCCCAGCTCCGAAATTCACAACGTCCAGCCACTGCTCCCACACCAAAGGGGCTAGCACTGAAAGCTCTTGCTGGCCCTCACGTTCCCTAGGCAGCCCTTCCACAGCCCCACAAGCACTGGCCCTCTGAGCTTCCTAGCCACAGCACAGTGGGGACGTTCCTTCTCAGCACAGCCAGAGCCCACCTCAAAAATTCGAAACGTCCAGCCACTGCTCCCACACCAAAGGGGCTAGCACTGAAAGCTCTTGCTGGCCATCACCTGCCCTAGGCAGCCCTTCCACAGCCCCACAAGCACTGGCCCTCTGAGCTTCCTAGCCACAGCACAGTGGGGACATTCCTTCTCGGCACAGCCAGAGCCTAGCTCCGAAATTCAAAACGTCCAGCCACTGCTCCCACACCAATGGCGCTAGCACTGAAAGCTCTTGCTGGCCAGCACTTTCCCTAGGCAGCCCTTCCACAGCCCCACAAGCACTGGCGCCCTGACCTTCCTAGCCACAGCACAGTGGGGACGTTCCTTCTCAGCACAGCCAGAGCCCACCTCAAAAATTCGAAACGTCCAGCCACTGCTCCCACACCAAAGGGGCTAGCACTGAAAGCTCTTGCTGGCCATCACCTTCCCTAGGCAGCCCTTCCACAGCTCCACAAGCACTGGCGCTCTGAGCTTCCTAGCCACAGCACAGTGGGGACGTTCCTTCTCAGCACAGCCAGAGCCCAGCTCCGAAACTCAAAACGTCCAGCCACTGCTCCCACACCAAAGGGGCTAGCACTGAAAGCTCTTGCTGGCCATCACCTTCCCTAGGCAGCCCTTCCACAGCCCCACAAGCACTGGCGCTCTGAGCTTCCTAGCCACAGCACAGTGGGGACATTCCTTCTCGGCACAGCCAGAGCCCAGCTCCCAAATAGGAAATGTCCAGCCACTGCTCCCACACCAAAGGGGCTAGCACTGAAAGCTCTTGCTGGCCCTCACCTTCCCTAGGCAGCCCTTCCACAGCCCCACAAGCACTGGCGCCCTGAGCTTCCTAGCCACAGCACAGTGGGGACGTTCCTTCTCAGCACAGCCAGAGCCCAGCTCCCAAATTGGAAACGTCCAGCCACTGCTCCCACACCAAAGGGGCTAGCACTGAAAGCTCTTGCTGGCCCTCACCTTCCCGAGGCAGCCCTTCCACAGCCCCACAAGCACTGGCGCCCTGAGCTTCCTAGCCACAGCACAGTGGGGACGTTCCTTCTCAGCACAGCCAGAGCCCAGCTCCCAAATCGGAAACGTCCAGCCACTGCTCCCACACCAAAGGGGCTAGCACTGAAAGCTCTTGCTGGCCATCACCTTCCCTAGGCAGCCCTTCCACAGCCCCACAAGCCCTGGCCCTCTGAGCTTCCTAGCCACAGCACAGTGGGGACGTTCCTTCTCAGCACAGCCAGAGCCCACCTCAAAAATTCGAAACGTCCAGCCACTGCTCCCACACCAAAGGGGCTAGCACTGAAAGCTCTTGCTGGCCCTCACCTTCCCTTGGCAGCCCTTCCACAGCCCCACAAGCACTGGCCCTCTGAGCTTCCTAGCCACAGCACAGTGGGGACATTCCTTCTCGGCACAGCCAGAGCCCAGCTCCGAAATTCGAAACGTCCAGCCACTGCTCCCACACCAAAGGGGCTAGCACTGAAAGCTCTTGCTGGCCAGCACCTTCCCTAGGCAGCCCTTCCACAGCCCCACAGACACTGGCCCTCTGAGCTTCCTAGCCACAGCACAGTGGGGACGTTCCTTCTCGGCACAGCCAGAGCCTAGCTCCCAAATAGGAAACGTCCAGCCACTGCTCCCACACCAAAGGGGCTAGCACTGAAAGCTCTTGCTGGCCAGCACTTTCCCTAGGCAGCCCTTCCACAGCTCCACAAGCACTGGCGCCCCGAGCTTCCTAGCCACAGCACAGTGGGGACGTTCCTTCTCAGCACAGCCAGAGCCCAGCTCCGAAACTCAAAACGTCCAGCCACTGCTCCCACACCAAAGGGTCTAGCACTGAAAGCTCTTGCTGACCAGCACCTTCCCTAGGCAGCCCTTCCACAGCCCCACAAGCACTGGCGCTCTGAGCTTCCTAGCCACAGCACAGTGGGGACGTTCCTTCTCAGCACAGCCAGAGCCCAGCTCCGAAACTCAAAACGTCCAGCCACTGCTCCCACACCAAAGGGGCTAGCACTGAAAGCTCTTGCTGGCCAGCACCTGCCCTAGGCAGCCCTTCCACAGCCCCACAAGCACTGGCCCTCTGAGCTTCCTAGCCACAGCACAGTGGGGACGTTCCTTCTCAGCACAGCCAGAGCCCACCTCAAAAATTCGAAACGTCCAGCCACTGCTCCCACACCAAAGGGGCTAGCACTGAAAGCTCTTGCTGGCCCTCACCTTCCCTAGGCAGCCCTTCCACAGCCCCACAAGCACTGGCGCTCTGAGCTTCCTAGCCACAGCACAGTGGGGACATTCCTTCTCGGCACAGCCAGAGCCCAGCTCCGAAATTCACAACGTCCAGCCACTGCTCCCACACCAAAGGGGCTAGCACTGAAAGCTCTTGCTGGCCATCACCTTCCCTAGGCAGCCCTTCCACAGCCCCACAAGCACTGGCCCTCTGAGCTTCCTAGCCACAGCACAGTGGGGACGTTCCTTCTCAGCACAGCCAGAGCCCACCTCAAAAATTCAAAACGTCCAGCCACTGCTCCCACACCAAAGGGGCTAGCACTGAAAGCTCTTGCTGGCCATCACCTGCCCTAGGCAGCCCTTCCACAGCCCCACAAGCACTGGCCCTCTGAGCTTCCTAGCCACAGCACAGTGGGGACATTCCTTCTCGGCACAGCCAGAGCCTAGCTCCGAAATTCAAAACGTCCAGCCACTGCTCCCACACCAAAGGGGCTAGCACTGAAAGCTCTTGCTGGCCATCACCTTCCCTAGGCAGCCCTTCCACAGCCCCACAAGCACTGGCGCCCTGACCTTCCTAGCCACAGCACAGTGGGGACGTTCCTTCTCAGCACAGCCAGAGCCCACCTCAAAAATTCGAAACGTCCAGCCACTGCTCCCACACCAAAGGGGCTAGCACTGAAAGCTCTTGCTGGCCATCACCTTCCCTAGGCAGCCCTTCCACAGCTCCACAAGCACTGGCGCTCTGAGCTTCCTAGCCACAGCACAGTGGGGACGTTCCTTCTCAGCACAGCCAGAGCCCAGCTCCGAAACTCAAAACGTCCAGCCACTGCTCCCACACCAAAGGGGCTAGCACTGAAAGCTCTTGCTGGCCATCACCTTCCCTAGGCAGCCCTTCCACAGCCCCACAAGCACTGGCGCTCTGAGCTTCCTAGCCACAGCACAGTGGGGACATTCCTTCTCGGCACAGCCAGAGCCCAGCTCCCAAATAGGAAATGTCCAGCCACTGCTCCCACACCAAAGGGGCTAGCACTGAAAGCTCTTGCTGGCCCTCACCTTCCCTAGGCAGCCCTTCCACAGCCCCACAAGCACTGGCGCCCTGAGCTTCCTAGCCACAGCACAGTGGGGACGTTCCTTCTCAGCACAGCCAGAGCCCAGCTCCCAAATCGGAAACGTCCAGCCACTGCTCCCACACCAAAGGGGCTAGCACTGAAAGCTCTTGCTGGCCCTCACCTTCCCGAGGCAGCCCTTCCACAGCCCCACAAGCACTGGCGCCCTGAGCTTCCTAGCCACAGCACAGTGGGGACGTTCCTTCTCAGCACAGCCAGAGCCCAGCTCCCAAATCGGAAACGTCCAGCCACTGCTCCCACACCAAAGGGGCTAGCACTGAAAGCTCTTGCTGGCCATCACCTTCCCTAGGCAGCCCTTCCACAGCCCCACAAGCCCTGGCCCTCTGAGCTTCCTAGCCACAGCACAGTGGGGACGTTCCTTCTCAGCACAGCCAGAGCCCACCTCAAAAATTCGAAACGTCCAGCCACTGCTCCCACACCAAAGGGGCTAGCACTGAAAGCTCTTGCTGGCCCTCACCTTCCCTTAGCAGCCCTTCCACAGCCCCACAAGCACTGGCCCTCTGAGCTTCCTAGCCACAGCACAGTGGGGACATTCCTTCTCGGCACAGCCAGAGCCCAGCTCCGAAATTCGAAACGTCCAGCCACTGCTCCCACACCAAAGGGGCTAGCACTGAAAGCTCTTGCTGGCCAGCACCTTCCCTAGGCAGCCCTTCCACAGCCCCACAGACACTGGCACTCTGAGCTTCCTAGCCACAGCACAGTGGGGACGTTCCTTCTCGGCACAGCCAGAGCCTAGCTCCCAAATAGGAAACGTCCAGCCACTGCTCCCACACCAAAGGGGCTAGCACTGAAAGCTCTTGCTGGCCAGCACTTTCCCTAGGCAGCCCTTCCACAGCTCCACAAGCACTGGCGCCCCGAGCTTCCTAGCCACAGCACAGTGGGGACGTTCCTTCTCAGCACAGCCAGAGCCCAGCTCCGAAACTCAAAACGTCCAGCCACTGCTCCCACACCAAAGGGTCTAGCACTGAAAGCTCTTGCTGACCAGCACCTTCCCTAGGCAGCCCTTCCACAGCCCCACAAGCACTGGCGCTCTGAGCTTCCTAGCCACAGCACAGTGGGGACGTTCCTTCTCAGCACAGCCAGAGCCCAGCTCCGAAACTCAAAACGTCCAGCCACTGCTCCCACACCAAAGGGGCTAGCACTGAAAGCTCTTGCTGGCCAGCACCTGCCCTAGGCAGCCCTTCCACAGCCCCACAAGCACTGGCCCTCTGAGCTTCCTAGCCACAGCACAGTGGGGACGTTCCTTCTCAGCACAGCCAGAGCCCACCTCAAAAATTCGAAACGTCCAGCCACTGCTCCCACACCAAAGGGGCTAGCACTGAAAGCTCTTGCTGGCCCTCACCTTCCCTAGGCAGCCCTTCCACAGCCCCACAAGCACTGGCGCTCTGAGCTTCCTAGCCACAGCACAGTGGGGACATTCCTTCTCGGCACAGCCAGAGCCCAGCTCCGAAATTCACAACGTCCAGCCACTGCTCCCACACCAAAGGGGCTAGCACTGAAAGCTCTTGCTGGCCCTCACCTTCCCTAGGCAGCCCTTCCACAGCCCCACAAGCACTGGCCCTCTGACCTTCCTAGCCACAGCACAGTGGGGACGTTCCTTCTCAGCACAGCCAGAGCCCACCTCAAAAATTCAAAACGTCCAGCCACTGCTCCCACACCAAAGGGGCTAGCACTGAAAGCTCTTGCTGGCCATCACCTGCCCTAGGCAGCCCTTCCACAGCCCCACAAGCACTGGCCCTCTGAGCTTCCTAGCCACAGCACAGTGGGGACATTCCTTCTCGGCACAGCCAGAGCCTAGCTCCCAAAGAGGAAACGTCCAGCCACTGCTCCCACACCAATGGCGCTAGCACTGAAAGCTCTTGCTGGCCAGCACTTTCCCTAGGCAGCCCTTCCACAGCCCCACAAGCACTGGCGCCCTGACCTTCCTAGCCACAGCACAGTGGGGACGTTCCTTCTCAGCACAGCCAGAGCCCACCTCAAAAATTCGAAACGTCCAGCCACTGCTCCCACACCAAAGGGGCTAGCACTGAAAGCTCTTGCTGGCCATCACCTTCCCTAGGCAGCCCTTCCACAGCTCCACAAGCACTGGCGCTCTGAGCTTCCTAGCCACAGCACAGTGGGGACGTTCCTTCTCAGCACAGCCAGAGCCCAGCTCCGAAACTCAAAACGTCCAGCCACTGCTCCCACACCAAAGGGGCTAGCACTGAAAGCTCTTGCTGGCCATCACCTTCCCTAGGCAGCCCTTCCACAGCCCCACAAGCACTGGCGCTCTGAGCTTCCTAGCCACAGCACAGTGGGGACATTCCTTCTCGGCACAGCCAGAGCCCAGCTCCCAAATAGGAAATGTCCAGCCACTGCTCCCACACCAAAGGGGCTAGCACTGAAAGCTCTTGCTGGCCCTCACCTTCCCTAGGCAGCCCTTCCACAGCCCCACAAGCACTGGCGCCCTGAGCTTCCTAGCCACAGCACAGTGGGGACGTTCCTTCTCAGCACAGCCAGAGCCCAGCTCCCAAATCGGAAACGTCCAGCCACTGCTCCCACACCAAAGGGGCTAGCACTGAAAGCTCTTGCTGGCCATCACCTTCCCTAGGCAGCCCTTCCACAGCCCCACAAGCCCTGGCCCTCTGAGCTTCCTAGCCACAGCACAGTGGGGACGTTCCTTCTCAGCACAGCCAGAGCCCACCTCAAAAATTCGAAACGTCCAGCCACTGCTCCCACACCAAAGGGGCTAGCACTGAAAGCTCTTGCTGGCCCTCACCTTCCCTAGGCAGCCCTTCCACAGCCCCACAAGCACTGGCCCTCTGAGCTTCCTAGCCACAGCACAGTGGGGACATTCCTTCTCGGCACAGCCAGAGCCCAGCTCCGAAATTCGAAACGTCCAGCCACTGCTCCCACACCAAAGGGGCTAGCACTGAAAGCTCTTGCTGGCCAGCACCTTCCCTAGGCAGCCCTTCCACAGCCCCACAGACACTGGCACTCTGAGCTTCCTAGCCACAGCACAGTGGGGACGTTCCTTCTCGGCACAGCCAGAGCCTAGCTCCCAAATAGGAAACGTCCAGCCACTGCTCCCACACCAAAGGGGCTAGCACTGAAAGCTCTTGCTGGCCAGCACTTTCCCTAGGCAGCCCTTCCACAGCTCCACAAGCACTGGCGCCCCGAGCTTCCTAGCCACAGCACAGTGGGGACGTTCCTTCTCAGCACAGCCAGAGCCCAGCTCCGAAACTCAAAACGTCCAGCCACTGCTCCCACACCAAAGGGGCTAGCACTGAAAGCTCTTGCTGGCCATCACCTTCCCTAGGCAGCCCTTCCACAGCCCCACAAGCACTGGCGCTCTGAGCTTCCTAGCCACAGCACAGTGGGGACGTTCCTTCTCAGCACAGCCAGAGCCCACCTCAAAAATTCGAAACGTCCAGCCACTGCTCCCACACCAAAGGGGCTAGCACTGAAAGCTCTTGCTGGCCAGCACCTGCCCTAGGCAGCCCTTCCACAGCCCCACAAGCACTGGCCCTCTGAGCTTCCTAGCCACAGCACAGTGGGGACATTCCTTCTCGGCACAGCCAGAGCCCAGCTCCGAAACTCAAAACGTCCAGCCACTGCTCCCACACCAAAGGGGCTAGCACTGAAAGCTCTTGCTGGCCCTCACCTGCCCTAGGCAGCCCTTCCACAGCCCCACAAGCACTGGCCCTCTGAGCTTCCTAGCCACAGCACAGTGGGGACATTCCTTCTCGGCACAGCCAGAGCCCAGCTCCGAAATTCACAACGTCCAGCCACTGCTCCCACACCAAAGGGGCTAGCACTGAAAGCTCTTGCTGGCCCTCACCTTCCCTAGGCAGCCCTTCCACAGCCCCACAAGCACTGGCCCTCTGAGCTTCCTAGCCACAGCACAGTGGGGACGTTCCTTCTCAGCACAGCCAGAGCCCACCTCAAAAATTCGAAACGTCCAGCCACTGCTCCCACACCAAAGGGGCTAGCACTGAAAGCTCTTGCTGGCCATCACCTTCCCTAGGCAGCCCTTCCACAGCCCCACAAGCACTGGCGCCCTGAGCTTCCTAGCCACAGCACAGTGGGGACGTTCCTTCTCGGCACAGCCAGAGCCCACCTCAAAAATTCGAAACGTCCAGCCACTGCTCCCACACCAAAGGGGCTAGCACTGAAAGCTCTTGCTGGCCAGCACCTGCCCTAGGCAGCCCTTCCACAGCCCCACAAGCACTGGCCCTCTGAGCTTCCTAGCCACAGCACAGTGGGGACATTCCTTCTCGGCACAGCCAGAGCCTAGCTCCCAAAGAGGAAACGTCCAGCCACTGCTCCCACACCAATGGCGCTAGCACTGAAAGCTCTTGCTGGCCAGCACTTTCCCTAGGCAGCCCTTCCACAGCCCCACAAGCACTGGCGCCCTGACCTTCCTAGCCACAGCACAGTGGGGACGTTCCTTCTCAGCACAGCCAGAGCCCAGCTCCAAAATTCAAAACGTCCAGCCACTGCTCCCACACCAAAGGGGCTAGCACTGAAAGCTCTTGCTGGCCATCACCTTCCCTAGGCAGCCCTTCCACAGCTCCACAAGCACTGGCGCTCTGAGCTTCCTAGCCACAGCACAGTGGGGACGTTCCTTCTCAGCACAGCCAGAGCCCAGCTCCGAAACTCAAAACGTCCAGCCACTGCTCCCACACCAAAGGGGCTAGCACTGAAAGCTCTTGCTGGCCATCACCTTCCCTAGGCAGCCCTTCCACAGCCCCACAACCACTGGCGCCCTGAGCTTCCTAGCCACAGCACAGTGGGGACGTTCCTTCTCAGCACAGCCAGAGCCCAGCTCCCAAATCGGAAACGTCCAGCCACTGCTCCCACACCAAAGGGGCTAGCACTGAAAGCTCTTGCTGGCCCTCACCTTCCCGAGGCAGCCCTTCCACAGCCCCACAAGCACTGGCGCCCTGAGCTTCCTAGCCACAGCACAGTGGGGACGTTCCTTCTCAGCACAGCCAGAGCCCAGCTCCCAAATCGGAAACGTCCAGCCACTGCTCCCACACCAAAGGGGCTAGCACTGAAAGCTCTTGCTGGCCATCACCTTCCCTAGGCAGCCCTTCCACAGCCCCACAAGCCCTGGCCCTCTGAGCTTCCTAGCCACAGCACAGTGGGGACGTTCCTTCTCAGCACAGCCAGAGCCCACCTCAAAAATTCGAAACGTCCAGCCACTGCTCCCACACCAAAGGGGCTAGCACTGAAAGCTCTTGCTGGCCCTCACCTTCCCTAGCCAGCCCTTCCACAGCCCCACAAGCACTGGCCCTCTGAGCTTCCTAGCCACAGCACCGTGGGGACGTTCCTTCTCAGCACAGCCAGAGCCCACCTCAAAAATTCGAAACGTCCAGCCACTGCTCCCACACCAAAGGGGCTAGCACTGAAAGCTCTTGCTGGCCAGCACCTTCCCTAGGCAGCCCTTCCACAGCCCCACAGACACTGGCACTCTGAGCTTCCTAGCCACAGCACAGTGGGGACGTTCCTTCTCGGCACAGCCAGAGCCCAGCTCCCAAATAGGAAACGTACAGCCACTGCTCCCACACGAAAGGGGCTAGCACTGAAAGCTCTTGCTGGCCAGCACTTTCCCTAGGCAGCCCTTCCACAGCTCCACAAGCACTGGCGCCCTGAGCTTCCTAGCCACAGCACAGTGGGGACGTTCCTTCTCAGCACAGCCAGAGCCCAGCTCCGAAACTCAAAACGTCCAGCCACTGCTCCCACACCAAAGGGGCTAGCACTGAAAGCTCTTGCTGGCCCTCACCTTCCCTAGGCAGCCCTTCCACAGCCCCACAAGCACTGGCCCTCTGAGCTTCCTAGCCACAGCACAGTGGGGACATTCCTTCTCGGCACAGCCAGAGCCCAGCTCCGAAATTCACAACGTCCAGCCACTGCTCCCACACCAAAGGGGCTAGCACTGAAAGCTCTTGCTGGCCATAACCTTCCCTAGGCAGCCCTTCCACAGCCCCACAAGCACTGGCGCCCTGAGCTTCCTAGCCACAGCACAGTGGGGACGTTCCTTCTCAGCACAGCCACAGGCACCTCAAAAATTCGAAACGTCCAGCCACTGCTCCCACACCAAAGGGGCTAGCACTGAAAGCTCTTGCTGGCCATCACCTTCCCTAGGCAGCCCTTCCACAGCCCCACAAGCACTGGCGCCCTGAGCTTCCTAGCCACAGCACAGTGGGGACGTTCCTTCTCAGCACAGCCAGAGCCCACCTCAAAAATTCGAAACGTCCAGCCACTGCTCCCACACCAAAGGGGCTAGCACTGAAAGCTCTTGCTGGCCATCACCTTCCCTAGGCAGCCCTTCCACAGCCCCACAAGCACTGGCCCTCTGAGCTTCCTAGCCACAGCACAGTGGGGACGTTCCTTCTCGGCACAGACAGAGCCCAGCTCCGAAATTCAAAACGTCCAGCCACTGCTCCCACACCAAAGGGGCTAGCACTGAAAGCTCTTGCTGGCCAGCACTTTCCCTAGGCAGCCCTTCCACAGCCCCACAAGCACTGGCCCTCTGAGCTTCCTAGCCACAGCACAGTGGGGACGTTCCTTCTCAGCACAGCCAGAGGCACCTCAAAAATTCGAAACGTCCAGCCACTGCTCCCACACCAAAGGGGCTAGCACTGAAAGCTCTTGCTGGCCATCACCTTCCCTAGGCAGCCCTTCCACAGCCCCACAAGCACTGGCGCCCTGAGCTTCCTAGCCACAGCACAGTGGGGACGTTCCTTCTCAGCACAGCCAGAGCCCACCTCAAAAATTCGAAACGTCCAGCCACTGCTCCCACACCAAAGGGGCTAGCACTGAAAGCTCTTGCTGGCCATCACCTTCCCTAGGCAGCCCTTCCACAGCCCCACAAGCACTGGCCCTCTGAGCTTCCTAGCCACAGCACAGTGGGGACGTTCCTTCTCGGCACAGACAGAGCCCAGCTCCGAAATTCAAAACGTCCAGCCACTGCTCCCACACCAATGGTGCTAGCACTGAAAGCTCTTGCTGGCCAGCACTTTCCCTAGGCAGCCCTTCCACAGCTCCACAAGCACTGGCGCCCTGAGCTTCCTAGCCACAGCACAGTGGGGACGTTCCTTCTCAGCACAGCCACAGCCCACCTCAAAAATTCGAAACGTCCAGCCACTGCTCCCACACCAAAGGGGCTAGCACTGAAAGCTCTTGCTGGCCATCACCTTCCCTAGGCAGCCCTTCCACAGCCCCACAAGCACTGGCGCTCTGAGCTTCCTAGCCACAGCACAGTGGGGACGTTCCTTCTCAGCACAGCCAGAGCCCAGCTCCGAAACTCAAAACGTCCAGCCACTGCTCCCACACCAAAGGGGCTAGCACTGAAAGCTCTTGCTGGCCAGCACCTGCCCTAGGCAGCCCTTCCACAGCCCCACAAGCACTGGCCCTCTGAGCTTCCTAGCCACAGCACAGTGGGGACGTTCCTTCTCGGCACAGCCAGAGCCCAGCTCCGAAATTCAAAACGTCCAGCCACTGCTCCCACACCAATGGTGCTAGCACTGAAAGCTCTTCCTGGCCAGCACTTTCCCTAGGCAGCCCTTCCACAGCTCCACAAGCACTGGCGCCCTGAGCTTCCTAGCCACAGCACAGTGGGGACATTCCTTCTCAGCACAGCCAGAGCCCACCTCAAAAATTCGAAACGTCCAGCCACTGCTCCCACACCAAAGGGGCTAGCACTGAAAGCTCTTGCTGGCCAGCACCTTCCCTAGGCAGCCCTTCCACAGCCCCACAAGCCCTGGCCCTCTGAGCTTCCTAGCCACAGCACAGTGGGGACGTTCCTTCTCAGCACAGCAACAGCCCAGCTCCGAAATTCAAAACGTCCAGCCACTGCTCCCACACCAAAGGGGCTAGCACTGAAAGCTCTTGCTGGCCAGCACCTGCCCTAGGCAGCCCTTCCACAGCCCCACAAGCACTGGCCCTCTGAGCTTCCTAGCCACAGCACAGTGGGGACGTTCCTTCTCAGCACAGCCAGAGCCCACCTCAAAAATTCGAAACGTCCAGCTACTGCTCCCACACCAAAGGGGCTAGCACTGAAAGCTCTTGCTGGCCAGCACCTGCCCTAGGCAGCCCTTCCACAGCCCCACAAGCACTGGCGCCCTGAGCTTCCTAGCCACAGCACAGTGGGGACGTTCCTTCTCAGCACAGCCAGAGCCCACCTCAAAAATTCGAAACGTCCAGCCACTGCTCCCACACCAAAGGGGCTAGCACTGAAAGCTCTTGCTGGCCATCACCTTCCCTAGGCAGCCCTTCCACAGCCCCACAAGCACTGGCCCTCTGAGCTTCCTAGCCACAGCACAGTGGGGACATTCCTTCTCGGCACAGCCAGAGCCTAGCTCCCAAATCGGAAACGTCCAGCCACTGCTCCCACACCAATGGCGCTAGCACTGAAAGCTCTTGCTGGCCAGCACTTTCCCTAGGCAGCCCTTCCACAGCCCCACAAGCACTGGCGCCCTGACCTTCCTAGCCACAGCACAGTGGGGACGTTCCTTCTCAGCACAGCCAGAGCCCAGCTCCGAAATTCAAAACGTCCAGCCACTGCTCCCACACCAAAGGGGCTAGCACTGAAAGCTCTTGCTGGCCATCACCTTCCCTAGGCAGCCCTTCCACAGCTCCACAAGCACTGGCGCTCTGAGCTTCCTAGCCACAGCACAGTGGGGACGTTCCTTCTCAGCACAGCCAGAGCCCAGCTCCGAAACTCAAAACGTCCAGCCACTGCTCCCACACCAAAGGGGCTAGCACTGAAAGCTCTTGCTGGCCATCACCTTCCCTAGGCAGCCCTTCCACAGCCCCACAAGCACTGGCGCCCTGAGCTTCCTAGCCACAGCACAGTGGGGACGTTCCTTCTCAGCACAGCCAGAGCCCAGCTCCCAAATCGGAAACGTCCAGCCACTGCTCCCACACCAAAGGGGCTAGCACTGAAAGCTCTTGCTGGCCCTCACCTTCCCGAGGCAGCCCTTCCACAGCCCCACAAGCACTGGCGCCCTGAGCTTCCTAGCCACAGCACAGTGGGGACGTTCCTTCTCAGCACAGCCAGAGCCCAGCTCCCAAATCGGAAACGTCCAGCCACTGCTCCCACACCAAAGGGGCTAGCACTGAAAGCTCTTGCTGGCCATCACCTTCCCTAGGCAGCCCTTCCACAGCCCCACAAGCCCTGGCCCTCTGAGCTTCCTAGCCACAGCACAGTGGGGACGTTCCTTCTCAGCACAGCCAGAGCCCACCTCAAAAATTCGAAACGTCCAGCCACTGCTCCCACACCAAAGGGGCTAGCACTGAAAGCTCTTGCTGGCCCTCACCTTCCCTAGCCAGCCCTTCCACAGCCCCACAAGCACTGGCCCTCTGAGCTTCCTAGCCACAGCACCGTGGGGACGTTCCTTCTCAGCACAGCCAGAGCCCACCTCAAAAATTCGAAACGTCCAGCCACTGCTCCCACACCAAAGGGGCTAGCACTGAAAGCTCTTGCTGGCCAGCACCTTCCCTAGGCAGCCCTTCCACAGCCCCACAGACACTGGCACTCTGAGCTTCCTAGCCACAGCACAGTGGGGACGTTCCTTCTCAGCACAGCCAGAGCCCAGCTCCCAAATAGGAAACGTCCAGCCACTGCTCCCACACCAAAGGGGCTAGCACTGAAAGCTCTTGCTGGCCAGCACTTTCCCTAGGCAGCCCTTCCACAGCTCCACAAGCACTGGCGCCCTGAGCTTCCTAGCCACAGCACAGTGGGGACGTTCCTTCTCAGCACAGCCAGAGCCCAGCTCCGAAACTCAAAACGTCCAGCCACTGCTCCCACACCAAAGGGGCTAGCACTGAAAGCTCTTGCTGGCCCTCACCTTCCCTAGGCAGCCCTTCCACAGCCCCACAAGCACTGGCCCTCTGAGCTTCCTAGCCACAGCACAGTGGGGACATTCCTTCTCGGCACAGCCAGAGCCCAGCTCCGAAATTCACAACGTCCAGCCACTGCTCCCACACCAAAGGGGCTAGCACTGAAAGCTCTTGCTGGCCCTCACCTTCCCTAGGCAGCCCTTCCACAGCCCCACAAGCACTGGCGCCCTGAGCTTCCTAGCCACAGCACAGTGGGGACGTTCCTTCTCAGCACAGCCACAGGCACCTCAAAAATTCGAAACGTCCAGCCACTGCTCCCACACCAAAGGGGCTAGCACTGAAAGCTCTTGCTGGCCATCACCTTCCCTAGGCAGCCCTTCCACAGCCCCACAAGCACTGGCGCCCTGAGCTTCCTAGCCACAGCACAGTGGGGACGTTCCTTCTCAGCACAGCCAGAGCCCACCTCAAAAATTCGAAACGTCCAGCCACTGCTCCCACACCAAAGGGGCTAGCACTGAAAGCTCTTGCTGGCCATCACCTTCCCTAGGCAGCCCTTCCACAGCCCCACAAGCACTGGCCCTCTGAGCTTCCTAGCCACAGCACAGTGGGGACGTTCCTTCTCGGCACAGACAGAGCCCAGCTCCGAAATTCAAAACGTCCAGCCACTGCTCCCACACCAATGGTGCTAGCACTGAAAGCTCTTGCTGGCCAGCACTTTCCCTAGGCAGCCCTTCCACAGCCCCACAAGCACTGGCCCTCTGAGCTTCCTAGCCACAGCACAGTGGGGACGTTCCTTCTCAGCACAGCCAGAGGCACCTCAAAAATTCGAAACGTCCAGCCACTGCTCCCACACCAAAGGGGCTAGCACTGAAAGCTCTTGCTGGCCCTCACCTTCCCTAGGCAGCCCTTCCACAGCCCCACAAGCACTGGCGCCCTGAGCTTCCTAGCCACAGCACAGTGGGGACGTTCCTTCTCAGCACAGCCAGAGCCCACCTCAAAAATTCGAAACGTCCAGCCACTGCTCCCACACCAAAGGGGCTAGCACTGAAAGCTCTTGCTGGCCATCACCTTCCCTAGGCAGCCCTTCCACAGCCCCACAAGCACTGGCCCTCTGAGCTTCCTAGCCACAGCACAGTGGGGACGTTCCTTCTCGGCACAGACAGAGCCCAGCTCCGAAATTCAAAACGTCCAGCCACTGCTCCCACACCAATGGTGCTAGCACTGAAAGCTCTTGCTGGCCAGCACTTTCCCTAGGCAGCCCTTCCACAGCTCCACAAGCACTGGCGCCCTGAGCTTCCTAGCCACAGCACAGTGGGGACGTTCCTTCTCAGCACAGCCACAGCCCACCTCAAAAATTCGAAACGTCCAGCCACTGCTCCCACACCAAAGGGGCTAGCACTGAAAGCTCTTGCTGGCCATCACCTTCCCTAGGCAGCCCTTCCACAGCCCCACAAGCACTGGCGCTCTGAGCTTCCTAGCCACAGCACAGTGGGGACGTTCCTTCTCAGCACAGCCAGAGCCCAGCTCCGAAACTCAAAACGTCCAGCCACTGCTCCCACACCAAAGGGGCTAGCACTGAAAGCTCTTGCTGGCCAGCACCTGCCCTAGGCAGCCCTTCCACAGCCCCACAAGCACTGGCCCTCTGAGCTTCCTAGCCACAGCACAGTGGGGACGTTCCTTCTCGGCACAGCCAGAGCCCAGCTCCGAAATTCAAAACGTCCAGCCACTGCTCCCACACCAATGGTGCTAGCACTGAAAGCTCTTCCTGGCCAACACTTTCCCTAGGCAGCCTTTCCACAGCCCCACAAGCACTGGCGCCCTGAGCTTCCTAGCCACAGCACAGTGGGGACATTCCTTCTCAGCACAGCCAGAGCCCACCTCAAAAATTCGAAACGTCCAGCCACTGCTCCCACACCAAAGGGGCTAGCACTGAAAGCTCTTGCTGGCCAGCACCTTCCCTCGGCAGCCCTTCCACAGCCCCACAAGCACTGGCCCTCTGAGCTTCCTAGCCACAGCACAGTGGGGACGTTCCTTCTCGGCACAGCCAGAGCCCAGCTCCCAAATAGGAAACGTCCAGCCACTGCTCCCACACGAAAGGGGCTAGCACTGAAAGCTCTTGCTGGCCAGCACTTTCCCTAGGCAGCCCTTCCACAGCTCCACAAGCACTGGCGCCCTGACCTTCCTAGCCACAGCACAGTGGGGACGTTCCTTCTCAGCACAGCCAGAGCCCAGCTCCGAAACTCAAAACGTCCAGCCACTGCTCCCACACCAAAGGGGCTAGCACTGAAAGCTCTTGCTGGCCCTCACCTTCCCTAGGCAGCCCTTCCACAGCCCCACAAGCACTGGCCCTCTGAGCTTCCTAGCCACAGCACAGTGGGGACATTCCTTCTCGGCACAGCCAGAGCCCAGCTCCGAAATTCACAACGTCCAGCCACTGCTCCCACACCAAAGGGGCTAGCACTGAAAGCTCTTGCTGGCCCTCACCTTCCCTAGGCAGCCCTTCCACAGCCCCACAAGCACTGGCGCCCTGAGCTTCCTAGCCACAGCACAGTGGGGACGTTCCTTCTCAGCACAGCCACAGGCACCTCAAAAATTCGAAACGTCCAGCCACTGCTCCCACACCAAAGGGGCTAGCACTGAAAGCTCTTGCTGGCCATCACCTTCCCTAGGCAGCCCTTCCACAGCCCCACAAGCACTGGCGCCCTGAGCTTCCTAGCCACAGCACAGTGGGGACGTTCCTTCTCAGCACAGCCAGAGCCCACCTCAAAAATTCGAAACGTCCAGCCACTGCTCCCACACGAAAGGGGCTAGCACTGAAAGCTCTTGCTGGCCATCACCTTCCCTAGGCAGCCCTTCCACAGCCCCACAAGCACTGGCCCTCTGAGCTTCCTAGCCACAGCACAGTGGGGACGTTCCTTCTCGGCACAGACAGAGCCCAGCTCCGAAATTCAAAACGTCCAGCCACTGCTCCCACACCAATGGTGCTAGCACTGAAAGCTCTTGCTGGCCAGCACTTTCCCTAGGCAGCCCTTCCACAGCCCCACAAGCACTGGCCCTCTGAGCTTCCTAGCCACAGCACAGTGGGGACGTTCCTTCTCAGCACAGCCAGAGGCACCTCAAAAATTCGAAACGTCCAGCCACTGCTCCCACACCAAAGGGGCTAGCACTGAAAGCTCTTGCTGGCCATCACCTTCCCTAGGCAGCCCTTCCACAGCCCCACAAGCACTGGCGCCCTGAGCTTCCTAGCCACAGCACAGTGGGGACGTTCCTTCTCAGCACAGCCAGAGCCCACCTCAAAAATTCGAAACGTCCAGCCACTGCTCCCACACCAAAGGGGCTAGCACTGAAAGCTCTTGCTGGCCATCACCTTCCCTAGGCAGCCCTTCCACAGCCCCACAAGCACTGGCCCTCTGAGCTTCCTAGCCACAGCACAGTGGGGACGTTCCTTCTCGGCACAGACAGAGCCCAGCTCCGAAATTCAAAACGTCCAGCCACTGCTCCCACACCAATGGTGCTAGCACTGAAAGCTCTTGCTGGCCAGCACTTTCCCTAGGCAGCCCTTCCACAGCTCCACAAGCACTGGCGCCCTGAGCTTCCTAGCCACAGCACAGTGGGGACGTTCCTTCTCAGCACAGCCACAGGCACCTCAAAAATTCGAAACGTCCAGCCACTGCTCCCACACCAAAGGGGCTAGCACTGAAAGCTCTTGCTGGCCATCACCTTCCCTAGGCAGCCCTTCCACAGCCCCACAAGCACTGGCGCTCTGAGCTTCCTAGCCACAGCACAGTGGGGACGTTCCTTCTCAGCACAGCCAGAGCCCAGCTCCGAAACTCAAAACGTCCAGCCACTGCTCCCACACCAAAGGGGCTAGCACTGAAAGCTCTTGCTGGCCAGCACCTGCCCTAGGCAGCCCTTCCACAGCCCCACAAGCACTGGCCCTCTGAGCTTCCTAGCCACAGCACAGTGGGGACGTTCCTTCTCGGCACAGCCAGAGCCCAGCTCCGAAATTCAAAACGTCCAGCCACTGCTCCCACACCAATGGTGCTAGCACTGAAAGCTCTTCCTGGCCAGCACTTTCCCTAGGCAGCCCTTCCACAGCTCCACAAGCACTGGCGCCCTGAGCTTCCTAGCCACAGCACAGTGGGGACATTCCTTCTCAGCACAGCCAGAGCCCACCTCAAAAATTCGAAACGTCCAGCCACTGCTCCCACACCAAAGGGGCTAGCACTGAAAGCTCTTGCTGGCCAGCACCTTCCCTAGGCAGCCCTTCCACAGCCCCACAAGCCCTGGCCCTCTGAGCTTCCTAGCCACAGCACAGTGGGGACGTTCCTTCTCGGCACAGCCAGAGCCCAGCTCCCAAATAGGAAACGTCCAGCCACTGCTCCCACACCAAAGGGGCTAGCACTGAAAGCTCTTGCTGGCCAGCACTTTCCCTAGGCAGCCCTTCCACAGCTCCACAAGCACTGGCGCCCTGAGCTTCCTAGCCACAGCACAGTGGGGACGTTCCTTCTCAGCACAGCCAGAGCCCAGCTCCGAAACTCAAAACGTCCAGCCACTGCTCCCACACCAAAGGGGCTAGCACTGAAAGCTCTTGCTGGCCCTCACCTTCCCTAGGCAGCCCTTCCACAGCCCCACAAGCACTGGCCCTCTGAGCTTCCTAGCCACAGCACAGTGGGGACATTCCTTCTCGGCACAGCCAGAGCCCAGCTCCGAAATTCACAACGTCCAGCCACTGCTCCCACACCAAAGGGGCTAGCACTGAAAGCTCTTGCTGGCCCTCACCTTCCCTAGGCAGCCCTTCCACAGCCCCACAAGCACTGGCGCCCTGAGCTTCCTAGCCACAGCACAGTGGGGACGTTCCTTCTCAGCACAGCCACAGGCACCTCAAAAATTCGAAACGTCCAGCCACTGCTCCCACACCAAAGGGGCTAGCACTGAAAGCTCTTGCTGGCCATCACCTTCCCTAGGCAGCCCTTCCACAGCCCCACAAGCACTGGCGCCCTGAGCTTCCTAGCCACAGCACAGTGGGGACGTTCCTTCTCAGCACAGCCAGAGCCCACCTCAAAAATTCGAAACGTCCAGCCACTGCTCCCACACCAAAGGGGCTAGCACTGAAAGCTCTTGCTGGCCATCACCTTCCCTAGGCAGCCCTTCCACAGCCCCACAAGCACTGGCCCTCTGAGCTTCCTAGCCACAGCACAGTGGGGACGTTCCTTCTCGGCACAGACAGAGCCCAGCTCCGAAATTCAAAACGTCCAGCCACTGCTCCCACACCAATGGTGCTAGCACTGAAAGCTCTTGCTGGCCAGCACTTTCCCTAGGCAGCCCTTCCACAGCCCCACAAGCACTGGCCCTCTGAGCTTCCTAGCCACAGCACAGTGGGGACGTTCCTTCTCAGCACAGCCAGAGGCACCTCAAAAATTCGAAACGTCCAGCCACTGCTCCCACACCAAAGGGGCTAGCACTGAAAGCTCTTGCTGGCCATCACCTTCCCTAGGCAGCCCTTCCACAGCCCCACAAGCACTGGCGCCCTGAGCTTCCTAGCCACAGCACAGTGGGGACGTTCCTTCTCAGCACAGCCAGAGCCCACCTCAAAAATTCGAAACGTCCAGCCACTGCTCCCACACCAAAGGGGCTAGCACTGAAAGCTCTTGCTGGCCATCACCTTCCCTAGGCAGCCCTTCCACAGCCCCACAAGCACTGGCCCTCTGAGCTTCCTAGCCACAGCACAGTGGGGACGTTCCTTCTCGGCACAGACAGAGCCCAGCTCCGAAATTCAAAACGTCCAGCCACTGCTCCCACACCAATGGTGCTAGCACTGAAAGCTCTTGCTGGCCAGCACTTTCCCTAGGCAGCCCTTCCACAGCTCCACAAGCACTGGCGCCCTGAGCTTCCTAGCCACAGCACAGTGGGGACGTTCCTTCTCAGCACAGCCACAGCCCACCTCAAAAATTCGAAACGTCCAGCCACTGCTCCCACACCAAAGGGGCTAGCACTGAAAGCTCTTGCTGGCCATCACCTTCCCTAGGCAGCCCTTCCACAGCCCCACAAGCACTGGCGCTCTGAGCTTCCTAGCCACAGCACAGTGGGGACGTTCCTTCTCAGCACAGCCAGAGCCCAGCTCCGAAACTCAAAACGTCCAGCCACTGCTCCCACACCAAAGGGGCTAGCACTGAAAGCTCTTGCTGGCCAGCACCTGCCCTAGGCAGCCCTTCCACAGCCCCACAAGCACTGGCCCTCTGAGCTTCCTAGCCACAGCACAGTGGGGACGTTCCTTCTCGGCACAGCCAGAGCCCAGCTCCGAAATTCAAAACGTCCAGCCACTGCTCCCACACCAATGGTGCTAGCACTGAAAGCTCTTCCTGGCCAGCACTTTCCCTAGGCAGCCCTTCCACAGCTCCACAAGCACTGGCGCCCTGAGCTTCCTAGCCACAGCACAGTGGGGACATTCCTTCTCAGCACAGCCAGAGGCACCTCAAAAATTCGAAACGTCCAGCCACTGCTCCCACACCAAAGGGGCTAGCACTGAAAGCTCTTGCTGGCCATCACCTTCCCTAGGCAGCCCTTCCACAGCCCCACAAGCACTGGCGCCCTGAGCTTCCTAGCCACAGCACAGTGGGGACGTTCCTTCTCAGCACAGCCAGAGCCCACCTCAAAAATTCGAAACGTCCAGCCACTGCTCCCACACCAAAGGGGCTAGCACTGAAAGCTCTTGCTGGCCATCACCTTCCCTAGGCAGCCCTTCCACAGCCCCACAAGCACTGGCCCTCTGAGCTTCCTAGCCACAGCACAGTGGGGACGTTCCTTCTCGGCACAGACAGAGCCCAGCTCCGAAATTCAAAACGTCCAGCCACTGCTCCCACACCAATGGTGCTAGCACTGAAAGCTCTTCCTGGCCAGCACTTTCCCTAGGCAGCCCTTCCACAGCTCCACAAGCACTGGCGCCCTGAGCTTCCTAGCCACAGCACAGTGGGGACGTTCCTTCTCAGCACAGCCAGAGGCACCTCAAAAATTCGAAACGTCCAGCCACTGCTCCCACACCAAAGGGGCTAGCACTGAAAGCTCTTGCTGGCCATCACCTTCCCTAGGCAGCCCTTCCACAGCCCCACAAGCACTGGCGCCCTGAGCTTCCTAGCCACAGCACAGTGGGGACGTTCCTTCTCAGCACAGCCAGAGCCCACCTCAAAAATTCGAAACGTCCAGCCACTGCTCCCACACCAAAGGGGCTAGCACTGAAAGCTCTTGCTGGCCATCACCTTCCCTAGGCAGCCCTTCCACAGCCCCACAAGCACTGGCGCCCTGAGCTTCCTAGCCACAGCACAGTGGGGACGTTCCTTCTCAGCACAGCCAGAGCCCAGCTCCGAAACTCAAAACGTCCAGCCACTGCTCCCACACCAAAGGGGCTAGCACTGAAAGCTCTTGCTGGCCAGCACCTGCCCTAGGCAGCCCTTCCACAGCCCCACAAGCACTGGCCCTCTGAGCTTCCTAGCCACAGCACAGTGGGGACGTTCCTTCTCGGCACAGCCAGAGCCCAGCTCCGAAATTCAAAACGTCCAGCCACTGCTCCCACACCAATGGTGCTAGCACTGAAAGCTCTTCCTGGCCAGCACTTTCCCTAGGCAGCCCTTCCACAGCTCCACAAGCACTGGCGCCCTGAGCTTCCTAGCCACAGCACAGTGGGGACATTCCTTCTCAGCACAGCCAGAGCCCACCTCAAAAATTCGAAACGTCCAGCCACTGCTCCCACACCAAAGGGGCTAGCACTGAAAGCTCTTGCTGGCCATCACCTTCCCTAGGCAGCCCTTCCACAGCCCCACAAGCACTGGCGCCCTGAGCTTCCTAGCCACAGCACAGTGGGGACGTTCCTTCTCAGCACAGCCAGAGCCCAGCTCCGAAACTCAAAACGTCCAGCCACTGCTCCCACACCAAAGGGGCTAGCACTGAAAGCTCTTGCTGGCCATCACCTTCCCTAGGCAGCCCTTCCACAGCCCCACAAGCACTGGCGCTCTGAGCTTCCTAGCCACAGCACAGTGGGGACGTTCCTTCTCGGCACAGACAGAGCCCAGCTCCGAAATTCAAAACGTCCAGCCACTGCTCCCACACCAATGGTGCTAGCACTGAAAGCTCTTGCTGGCCAGCACTTTCCCTAGGCAGCCCTTCCACAGCCCCACAAGCACTGGCCCTCTGAGCTTCCTAGCCACAGCACAGTGGGGACGTTCCTTCTCAGCACAGCCAGAGGCACCTCAAAAATTCGAAACGTCCAGCCACTGCTCCCACACCAAAGGGGCTAGCACTGAAAGCTCTTGCTGGCCATCACCTTCCCTAGGCAGCCCTTCCACAGCCCCACAAGCACTGGCGCCCTGAGCTTCCTAGCCACAGCACAGTGGGGACGTTCCTTCTCAGCACAGCCAGAGCCCACCTCAAAAATTCGAAACGTCCAGCCACTGCTCCCACACCAAAGGGGCTAGCACTGAAAGCTCTTGCTGGCCATCACCTTCCCTAGGCAGCCCTTCCACAGCCCCACAAGCACTGGCCCTCTGAGCTTCCTAGCCACAGCACAGTGGGGACGTTCCTTCTCGGCACAGACAGAGCCCAGCTCCGAAATTCAAAACGTCCAGCCACTGCTCCCACACCAATGGTGCTAGCACTGAAAGCTCTTGCTGGCCAGCACTTTCCCTAGGCAGCCCTTCCACAGCTCCACAAGCACTGGCGCCCTGAGCTTCCTAGCCACAGCACAGTGGGGACGTTCCTTCTCAGCACAGCCACAGCCCACCTCAAAAATTCGAAACGTCCAGCCACTGCTCCCACACCAAAGGGGCTAGCACTGAAAGCTCTTGCTGGCCATCACCTTCCCTAGGCAGCCCTTCCACAGCCCCACAAGCACTGGCGCTCTGAGCTTCCTAGCCACAGCACAGTGGGGACGTTCCTTCTCAGCACAGCCAGAGCCCAGCTCCGAAACTCAAAACGTCCAGCCACTGCTCCCACACCAAAGGGGCTAGCACTGAAAGCTCTTGCTGGCCAGCACCTGCCCTAGGCAGCCCTTCCACAGCCCCACAAGCACTGGCCCTCTGAGCTTCCTAGCCACAGCACAGTGGGGACGTTCCTTCTCGGCACAGCCAGAGCCCAGCTCCGAAATTCAAAACGTCCAGCCACTGCTCCCACACCAATGGTGCTAGCACTGAAAGCTCTTCCTGGCCAGCACTTTCCCTAGGCAGCCCTTCCACAGCTCCACAAGCACTGGCGCCCTGAGCTTCCTAGCCACAGCACAGTGGGGACATTCCTTCTCAGCACAGCCAGAGCCCACCTCAAAAATTCGAAACGTCCAGCCACTGCTCCCACACCAAAGGGGCTAGCACTGAAAGCTCTTGCTGGCCAGCACCTTCCCTAGGCAGCCCTTCCACAGCCCCACAAGCCCTGGCCCTCTGAGCTTCCTAGCCACAGCACAGTGGGGACGTTCCTTCTCGGCACAGCCAGAGCCCAGCTCCCAAATAGGAAACGTCCAGCCACTGCTCCCACACGAAAGGGGCTAGCACTGAAAGCTCTTGCTGGCCAGCACTTTCCCTAGGCAGCCCTTCCACAGCTCCACAAGCACTGGCGCCCTGAGCTTCCTAGCCACAGCACAGTGGGGACGTTCCTTCTCAGCACAGCCAGAGCCCAGCTCCGAAACTCAAAACGTCCAGCCACTGCTCCCACACCAAAGGGGCTAGCACTGAAAGCTCTTGCTGGCCCTCACCTTCCCTAGGCAGCCCTTCCACAGCCCCACAAGCACTGGCCCTCTGAGCTTCCTAGCCACAGCACAGTGGGGACATTCCTTCTCGGCACAGCCAGAGCCCAGCTCCGAAATTCACAACGTCCAGCCACTGCTCCCACACCAAAGGGGCTAGCACTGAAAGCTCTTGCTGGCCAGCACCTGCCCTAGGCAGCCCTTCCACAGCCCCACAAGCACTGGCCCTCTGAGCTTCCTAGCCACAGCACAGTGGGGACGTTCCTTCTCAGCACAGCCAGAGCCCACCTCAAAAATTCGAAACGTCCAGCCACTGCTCCCACACCAAAGGGGCTAGCACTGAAAGCTCTTGCTGGCCAGCACCTGCCCTAGGCAGCCCTTCCACAGCCCCACAAGCACTGGCCCTCTGAGCTTCCTAGCCACAGCACAGTGGGGACGTTCCTTCTCAGCACAGCCAGAGCCCACCTCAAAAATTCGAAACGTCCAGCCACTGCTCCCACACCAAAGGGGCTAGCACTGAAAGCTCTTGCTGGCCATCACCTTCCCTAGGCAGCCCTTCCACAGCCCCACAAGCACTGGCCCTCTGAGCTTCCTAGCCACAGCACAGTGGGGACATTCCTTCTCGGCACAGCCAGAGCCTAGCTCCCAAAGAGGAAACGTCCAGCCACTGCTCCCACACCAATGGCGCTAGCACTGAAAGCTCTTGCTGGCCATCACCTTCCCTAGGCAGCCCTTCCACAGCCCCACAAGCACTGGCGCCCTGACCTTCCTAGCCACAGCACAGTGGGGACGTTCCTTCTCAGCACAGCCAGAGCCCAGCTCCGAAATTCAAAACGTCCAGCCACTGCTCCCACACCAAAGGGGCTAGCACTGAAAGCTCTTGCTGGCCATCACCTTCCCTAGGCAGCCCTTCCACAGCTCCACAAGCACTGGCCCTCTGAGCTTCCTAGCCACAGCACAGTGGGGACGTTCCTTCTCAGCACAGCCAGAGCCCAGCTCCGAAACTCAAAACGTCCAGCCACTGCTCCCACACCAAAGGGGCTAGCACTGAAAGCTCTTGCTGGCCATCACCTTCCCTAGGCAGCCCTTCCACAGCCCCACAAGCACTGGCGCCCTGAGCTTCCTAGCCACAGCACAGTGGGGACGTTCCTTCTCAGCACAGCCAGAGCCCAGCTCCCAAATCGGAAACGTCCAGCCACTGCTCCCACACCAAAGGGGCTAGCACTGAAAGCTCTTGCTGGCCCTCACCTTCCCGAGGCAGCCCTTCCACAGCCCCACAAGCACTGGCGCCCTGAGCTTCCTAGCCACAGCACAGTGGGGACGTTCCTTCTCAGCACAGCCAGAGCCCACCTCAAAAATTCGAAACGTCCAGCCACTGCTCCCACACCAAAGGGGCTAGCACTGAAAGCTCTTGCTGGCCATCACCTTCCCTAGGCAGCCCTTCCACAGCCCCACAAGCACTGGCCCTCTGAGCTTCCTAGCCACAGCACAGTGGGGACGTTCCTTCTCGGCACAGACAGAGCCCAGCTCCGAAATTCAAAACGTCCAGCCACTGCTCCCACACCAATGGTGCTAGCACTGAAAGCTCTTGCTGGCCAGCACTTTCCCTAGGCAGCCCTTCCACAGCTCCACAAGCACTGGCGCCCTGAGCTTCCTAGCCACAGCACAGTGGGGACGTTCCTTCTCAGCACAGCCACAGCCCACCTCAAAAATTCGAAACGTCCAGCCACTGCTCCCACACCAAAGGGGCTAGCACTGAAAGCTCTTGCTGGCCATCACCTTCCCTAGGCAGCCCTTCCACAGCCCCACAAGCACTGGCGCTCTGAGCTTCCTAGCCACAGCACAGTGGGGACGTTCCTTCTCAGCACAGCCAGAGCCCAGCTCCGAAACTCAAAACGTCCAGCCACTGCTCCCACACCAAAGGGGCTAGCACTGAAAGCTCTTGCTGGCCAGCACCTGCCCTAGGCAGCCCTTCCACAGCCCCACAAGCACTGGCCCTCTGAGCTTCCTAGCCACAGCACAGTGGGGACGTTCCTTCTCGGCACAGCCAGAGCCCAGCTCCGAAATTCAAAACGTCCAGCCACTGCTCCCACACCAATGGTGCTAGCACTGAAAGCTCTTCCTGGCCAGCACTTTCCCTAGGCAGCCCTTCCACAGCTCCACAAGCACTGGCGCCCTGAGCTTCCTAGCCACAGCACAGTGGGGACATTCCTTCTCAGCACAGCCAGAGCCCACCTCAGAAATTCGAAACGTCCAGCCACTGCTCCCACACCAAAGGGGCTAGCACTGAAAGCTCTTGCTGGCCAGCACCTTCCCTAGGCAGCCCTTCCACAGCCCCACAAGCCCTGGCCCTCTGAGCTTCCTAGCCACAGCACAGTGGGGACGTTCCTTCTCGGCACAGCCAGAGCCCAGCTCCCAAATAGGAAACGTCCAGCCACTGCTCCCACACGAAAGGGGCTAGCACTGAAAGCTCTTGCTGGCCAGCACTTTCCCTAGGCAGCCCTTCCACAGCTCCACAAGCACTGGCGCCCTGAGCTTCCTAGCCACAGCACAGTGGGGACGTTCCTTCTCAGCACAGCCAGAGCCCAGCTCCGAAACTCAAAACGTCCAGCCACTGCTCCCACACCAAAGGGGCTAGCACTGAAAGCTCTTGCTGGCCCTCACCTTCCCTAGGCAGCCCTTCCACAGCCCCACAAGCACTGGCCCTCTGAGCTTCCTAGCCACAGCACAGTGGGGACATTCCTTCTCGGCACAGCCAGAGCCCAGCTCCGAAATTCACAACGTCCAGCCACTGCTCCCACACCAAAGGGGCTAGCACTGAAAGCTCTTGCTGGCCAGCACCTGCCCTAGGCAGCCCTTCCACAGCCCCACAAGCACTGGCCCTCTGAGCTTCCTAGCCACAGCACAGTGGGGACGTTCCTTCTCAGCACAGCCAGAGCCCACCTCAAAAATTCGAAACGTCCAGCCACTGCTCCCACACCAAAGGGGCTAGCACTGAAAGCTCTTGCTGGCCAGCACCTGCCCTAGGCAGCCCTTCCACAGCCCCACAAGCACTGGCCCTCTGAGCTTCCTAGCCACAGCACAGTGGGGACGTTCCTTCTCAGCACAGCCAGAGCCCACCTCAAAAATTCGAAACGTCCAGCCACTGCTCCCACACCAAAGGGGCTAGCACTGAAAGCTCTTGCTGGCCATCACCTTCCCTAGGCAGCCCTTCCACAGCCCCACAAGCACTGGCCCTCTGAGCTTCCTAGCCACAGCACAGTGGGGACATTCCTTCTCGGCACAGCCAGAGCCTAGCTCCCAAAGAGGAAACGTCCAGCCACTGCTCCCACACCAATGGCGCTAGCACTGAAAGCTCTTGCTGGCCAGCACTTTCCCTAGGCAGCCCTTCCACAGCCCCACAAGCACTGGCGCCCTGACCTTCCTAGCCACAGCACAGTGGGGACGTTCCTTCTCAGCACAGCCAGAGCCCAGCTCCGAAATTCAAAACGTCCAGCCACTGCTCCCACACCAAAGGGGCTAGCACTGAAAGCTCTTGCTGGCCATCACCTTCCCTAGGCAGCCCTTCCACAGCTCCACAAGCACTGGCGCTCTGAGCTTCCTAGCCACAGCACAGTGGGGACGTTCCTTCTCAGCACAGCCAGAGCCCAGCTCCGAAACTCAAAACGTCCAGCCACTGCTCCCACACCAAAGGGGCTAGCACTGAAAGCTCTTGCTGGCCATCACCTTCCCTAGGCAGCCCTTCCACAGCCCCACAAGCACTGGCGCCCTGAGCTTCCTAGCCACAGCACAGTGGGGACGTTCCTTCTCAGCACAGCCAGAGCCCAGCTCCCAAATCGGAAACGTCCAGCCACTGCTCCCACACCAAAGGGGCTAGCACTGAAAG
Organism: Aptenodytes patagonicus; assembly: GCF_965638725.1. Classification (NCBI taxonomy): domain Eukaryota; kingdom Metazoa; phylum Chordata; class Aves; order Sphenisciformes; family Spheniscidae; genus Aptenodytes; species Aptenodytes patagonicus. The sequence goes on from NW_027472006.1 coordinate 378,247, forward strand.
CTCTTGCTGGCCCTCACCTTCCCGAGGCAGCCCTTCCACAGCCCCACAAGCACTGGCGCCCTGAGCTTCCTAGCCACAGCACAGTGGGGACGTTCCTTCTCAGCACAGCCAGAGCCCAGCTCCCAAATCGGAAACGTCCAGCCACTGCTCCCACACCAAAGGGGCTAGCACTGAAAGCTCTTGCTGGCCAGCACCTTCCCTAGGCAGCCCTTCCACAGCCCCACAGACACTGGCACTCTGAGCTTCCTAGCCACAGCACAGTGGGGACGTTCCTTCTCGGCACAGCCAGAGCCCAGCTCCCAAATAGGAAACGTCCAGCCACTGCTCCCACACGAAAGGGGCTAGCACTGAAAGCTCTTGCTGGCCAGCACTTTCCCTAGGCAGCCCTTCCACAGCTCCACAAGCACTGGCGCCCTGAGCTTCCTAGCCACAGCACAGTGGGGACGTTCCTTCTCAGCACAGCCAGAGCCCAGCTCCGAAACTCAAAACGTCCAGCCACTGCTCCCACACCAAAGGGGCTAGCACTGAAAGCTCTTGCTGGCCCTCACCTTCCCTAGGCAGCCCTTCCACAGCCCCACAAGCACTGGCCCTCTGAGCTTCCTAGCCACAGCACAGTGGGGACATTCCTTCTCGGCACAGCCAGAGCCCAGCTCCGAAATTCACAACGTCCAGCCACTGCTCCCACACCAAAGGGGCTAGCACTGAAAGCTCTTGCTGGCCAGCACCTGCCCTAGGCAGCCCTTCCACAGCCCCACAAGCACTGGCGCCCTGAGCTTCCTAGCCACAGCACAGTGGGGACGTTCCTTCTCAGCACAGCCACAGGCACCTCAAAAATTCGAAACGTCCAGCCACTGCTCCCACACCAAAGGGGCTAGCACTGAAAGCTCTTGCTGGCCATCACCTTCCCTAGGCAGCCCTTCCACAGCCCCACAAGCACTGGCGCCCTGAGCTTCCTAGCCACAGCACAGTGGGGACGTTCCTTCTCAGCACAGCCAGAGCCCAGCTCCGAAACTCAAAACGTCCAGCCACTGCTCCCACACCAAAGGGGCTAGCACTGAAAGCTCTTGCTGGCCATCACCTTCCCTAGGCAGCCCTTCCACAGCCCCACAAGCACTGGCGCTCTGAGCTTCCTAGCCACAGCACAGTGGGGACGTTCCTTCTCGGCACAGACAGAGCCCAGCTCCGAAATTCAAAACGTCCAGCCACTGCTCCCACACCAATGGTGCTAGCACTGAAAGCTCTTGCTGGCCAGCACTTTCCCTAGGCAGCCCTTCCACAGCCCCACAAGCACTGGCCCTCTGAGCTTCCTAGCCACAGCACAGTGGGGACGTTCCTTCTCAGCACAGCCAGAGGCACCTCAAAAATTCGAAACGTCCAGCCACTGCTCCCACACCAAAGGGGCTAGCACTGAAAGCTCTTGCTGGCCATCACCTTCCCTAGGCAGCCCTTCCACAGCCCCACAAGCACTGGCGCCCTGAGCTTCCTAGCCACAGCACAGTGGGGACGTTCCTTCTCAGCACAGCCAGAGCCCACCTCAAAAATTCGAAACGTCCAGCCACTGCTCCCACACCAAAGGGGCTAGCACTGAAAGCTCTTGCTGGCCATCACCTTCCCTAGGCAGCCCTTCCACAGCCCCACAAGCACTGGCCCTCTGAGCTTCCTAGCCACAGCACAGTGGGGACGTTCCTTCTCGGCACAGACAGAGCCCAGCTCCGAAATTCAAAACGTCCAGCCACTGCTCCCACACCAATGGTGCTAGCACTGAAAGCTCTTGCTGGCCAGCACTTTCCCTAAGCAGCCCTTCCACAGCTCCACAAGCACTGGCGCCCTGAGCTTCCTAGCCACAGCACAGTGGGGACGTTCCTTCTCAGCACAGCCACAGCCCACCTCAAAAATTCGAAACGTCCAGCCACTGCTCCCACACCAAAGGGGCTAGCACTGAAAGCTCTTGCTGGCCATCACCTTCCCTAGGCAGCCCTTCCACAGCCCCACAAGCACTGGCGCTCTGAGCTTCCTAGCCACAGCACAGTGGGGACGTTCCTTCTCAGCACAGCCAGAGCCCAGCTCCGAAACTCAAAACGTCCAGCCACTGCTCCCACACCAAAGGGGCTAGCACTGAAAGCTCTTGCTGGCCCTCACCTTCCCTAGGCAGCCCTTCCACAGCCCCACAAGCACTGGCCCTCTGAGCTTCCTAGCCACAGCACAGTGGGGACGTTCCTTCTCGGCACAGCCAGAGCCCAGCTCCGAAATTCAAAACGTCCAGCCACTGCTCCCACACCAATGGTGCTAGCACTGAAAGCTCTTCCTGGCCAGCACTTTCCCTAGGCAGCCCTTCCACAGCTCCACAAGCACTGGCGCCCTGAGCTTCCTAGCCACAGCACAGTGGGGACATTCCTTCTCAGCACAGCCAGAGCCCACCTCAAAAATTCGAAACGTCCAGCCACTGCTCCCACACCAAAGGGGCTAGCACTGAAAGCTCTTGCTGGCCAGCACCTTCCCTAGGCAGCCCTTCCACAGCCCCACAAGCCCTGGCCCTCTGAGCTTCCTAGCCACAGCACAGTGGGGACGTTCCTTCTCAGCACAGCAACAGCCCAGCTCCGAAATTCAAAACGTCCAGCCACTGCTCCCACACCAAAGGGGCTAGCACTGAAAGCTCTTGCTGGCCAGCACCTGCCCTAGGCAGCCCTTCCACAGCCCCACAAGCACTGGCCCTCTGAGCTTCCTAGCCACAGCACAGTGGGGACGTTCCTTCTCAGCACAGCCAGAGCCCACCTCAAAAATTCGAAACGTCCAGCCACTGCTCCCACACCAAAGGGGCTAGCACTGAAAGCTCTTGCTGGCCAGCACCTGCCCTAGGCAGCCCTTCCACAGCCCCACAAGCACTGGCGCCCTGAGCTTCCTAGCCACAGCACAGTGGGGACGTTCCTTCTCAGCACAGCCAGAGCCCACCTCAGAAATTCGAAACGTCCAGCCACTGCTCCCACACCAAAGGGGCTAGCACTGAAAGCTCTTGCTGGCCATCACCTTCCCTAGGCAGCCCTTCCACAGCCCCACAAGCACTGGCGCCCTGAGCTTCCTAGCCACAGCACAGTGGGGACGTTCCTTCTCAGCACAGCCAGAGCCCACCTCAAAAATTCGAAACGTCCAGCCACTGCTCCCACACCAAAGGGGCTAGCACTGAAAGCTCTTGCTGGCCATCACCTTCCCTAGGCAGCCCTTCCACAGCCCCACAAGCACTGGCCCTCTGAGCTTCCTAGCCACAGCACAGTGGGGACGTTCCTTCTCGGCACAGACAGAGCCCAGCTCCGAAATTCAAAACGTCCAGCCACTGCTCCCACACCAATGGTGCTAGCACTGAAAGCTCTTGCTGGCCAGCACTTTCCCTAGGCAGCCCTTCCACAGCTCCACAAGCACTGGCGCCCTGAGCTTCCTAGCCACAGCACAGTGGGGACGTTCCTTCTCAGCACAGCCAGAGCCCACCTCAAAAATTCGAAACGTCCAGCCACTGCTCCCACACCAAAGGGGCTAGCACTGAAAGCTCTTGCTGGCCATCACCTTCCCTAGGCAGCCCTTCCACAGCCCCACAAGCACTGGCGCCCTGAGCTTCCTAGCCACAGCACAGTGGGGACGTTCCTTCTCAGCACAGCCAGAGCCCACCTCAAAAATTCGAAACGTCCAGCCACTGCTCCCACACCAAAGGGGCTAGCACTGAAAGCTCTTGCTGGCCATCACCTTCCCTAGGCAGCCCTTCCACAGCCCCACAAGCACTGGCCCTCTGAGCTTCCTAGCCACAGCACAGTGGGGACGTTCCTTCTCGGCACAGACAGAGCCCAGCTCCGAAATTCAAAACGTCCAGCCACTGCTCCCACACCAATGGTGCTAGCACTGAAAGCTCTTGCTGGCCAGCACTTTCCCTAGGCAGCCCTTCCACAGCTCCACAAGCACTGGCGCCCTGAGCTTCCTAGCCACAGCACAGTGGGGACGTTCCTTCTCAGCACAGCCACAGCCCACCTCAAAAATTCGAAACGTCCAGCCACTGCTCCCACACCAAAGGGGCTAGCACTGAAAGCTCTTGCTGGCCATCACCTTCCCTAGGCAGCCCTTCCACAGCCCCACAAGCACTGGCGCTCTGAGCTTCCTAGCCACAGTACAGTGGGGACGTTCCTTCTCAGCACAGCCAGAGCCCAGCTCCGAAACTCAAAACGTCCAGCCACTGCTCCCACACCAAAGGGGCTAGCACTGAAAGCTCTTGCTGGCCCTCACCTGCCCTAGGCAGCCCTTCCACAGCCCCACAAGCACTGGCCCTCTGAGCTTCCTAGCCACAGCACAGTGGGGACGTTCCTTCTCGGCACAGCCAGAGCCCAGCTCCGAAATTCAAAACGTCCAGCCACTGCTCCCACACCAATGGTGCTAGCACTGAAAGCTCTTCCTGGCCAGCACTTTCCCTAGGCAGCCCTTCCACAGCTCCACAAGCACTGGCGCCCTGAGCTTCCTAGCCACAGCACAGTGGGGACATTCCTTCTCAGCACAGCCAGAGCCCACCTCAAAAATTCGAAACGTCCAGCCACTGCTCCCACACCAAAGGGGCTAGCACTGAAAGCTCTTGCTGGCCAGCACCTTCCCTAGGCAGCCCTTCCACAGCCCCACAAGCCCTGGCCCTCTGAGCTTCCTAGCCACAGCACACTGGGGACGTTCCTTCTCAGCACAGCAACAGCCCAGCTCCGAAATTCAAAACGTCCAGCCACTGCTCCCACACCAAAGGGGCTAGCACTGAAAGCTCTTGCTGGCCAGCACCTGCCCTAGGCAGCCCTTCCACAGCCCCACAAGCACTGGCCCTCTGAGCTTCCTAGCCACAGCACAGTGGGGACGTTCCTTCTCAGCACAGCCAGAGCCCACCTCAAAAATTCGAAACGTCCAGCCACTGCTCCCACACCAAAGGGGCTAGCACTGAAAGCTCTTGCTGGCCAGCACCTGCCCTAGGCAGCCCTTCCACAGCCCCACAAGCACTGGCGCCCTGAGCTTCCTAGCCACAGCACAGTGGGGACGTTCCTTCTCAGCACAGCCAGAGCCCACCTCAAAAATTCGAAACGTCCAGCCACTGCTCCCACACCAAAGGGGCTAGCACTGAAAGCTCTTGCTGGCCATCACCTTCCCTAGGCAGCCCTTCCACAGCCCCACAAGCACTGGCCCTCTGAGCTTCCTAGCCACAGCACAGTGGGGACATTCCTTCTCGGCACAGCCAGAGCCCAGCTCCGAAACTCAAAACGTCCAGCCACTGCTCCCACACCAAAGGGGCTAGCACTGAAAGCTCTTGCTGGCCATCACCTTCCCTAGGCAGCCCTTCCACAGCCCCACAAGCCCTGGCCCTCTGAGCTTCCTAGCCACAGCACAGTGGGGACATTCCTTCTCGGCACAGCCAGAGCCCAGCTCCGAAATTCACAACGTCCAGCCACTGCTCCCACACCAAAGGGGCTAGCACTGAAAGCTCTTGCTGGCCCTCACCTTCCCTAGGCAGCCCTTCCACAGCCCCACAAGCACTGGCCCTCTGAGCTTCCTAGCCACAGCACAGTGGGGACGTTCCTTCTCAGCACAGCCAGAGGCACCTCAAAAATTCGAAACGTCCAGCCACTGCTCCCACACCAAAGGGGCTAGCACTGAAAGCTCTTGCTGGCCATCACCTTCCCTAGGCAGCCCTTCCACAGCCCCACAAGCACTGGCGCCCTGAGCTTCCTAGCCACAGCACAGTGGGGACGTTCCTTCTCAGCACAGCCAGAGCCCACCTCAAAAATTCGAAACGTCCAGCCACTGCTCCCACACCAAAGGGGCTAGCACTGAAAGCTCTTGCTGGCCATCACCTTCCCTAGGCAGCCCTTCCACAGCCCCACAAGCCCTGGCCCTCTGAGCTTCCTAGCCACAGCACAGTGGGGACGTTCCTTCTCGGCACAGACAGAGCCCAGCTCCGAAATTCAAAACGTCCAGCCACTGCTCCCACACCAATGGTGCTAGCACTGAAAGCTCTTGCTGGCCAGCACTTTCCCTAGGCAGCCCTTCCACAGCCCCACAAGCACTGGCCCTCTGAGCTTCCTAGCCACAGCACAGTGGGGACGTTCCTTCTCAGCACAGCCAGAGGCACCTCAAAAATTCGAAACGTCCAGCCACTGCTCCCACACCAAAGGGGCTAGCACTGAAAGCTCTTGCTGGCCATCACCTTCCCTAGGCAGCCCTTCCACAGCCCCACAAGCACTGGCGCCCTGAGCTTCCTAGCCACAGCACAGTGGGGACGTTCCTTCTCAGCACAGCCAGAGCCCACCTCAAAAATTCGAAACGTCCAGCCACTGCTCCCACACCAAAGGGGCTAGCACTGAAAGCTCTTGCTGGCCATCACCTTCCCTAGGCAGCCCTTCCACAGCCCCACAAGCACTGGCCCTCTGAGCTTCCTAGCCACAGCACAGTGGGGACGTTCCTTCTCGGCACAGCCAGAGCCCAGCTCCGAAATTCAAAACGTCCAGCCACTGCTCCCACACCAATGGTGCTAGCACTGAAAGCTCTTGCTGGCCATCACCTGCCCTAGGCAGCCCTTCCACAGCTCCACAAGCACTGGCGCCCTGAGCTTCCTAGCCACAGCACAGTGGGGACGTTCCTTCTCAGCACAGCCAGAGCCGAGCTCCCAAATTCGAAACGTCCAGCCACTGCTCCCACACCAAAGGGGCTAGCACTGAAAGCTCTTGCTGGCCAGCACCTGCCCTAGGCAGCCCTTCCACAGCCCCACAAGCACTGGCCCTCTGAGCTTCCTAGCCACAGCACAGTGGGGACATTCCTTCTCGGCACAGCCAGAGCCCAGCTCCCAAATTCACAACGTCCAGCCACTGCTCCCACACCAAAGGGGCTAGCACTGAAAGCTCTTGCTGGCCATCACCTTCCCTAGGCAGCCCTTCCACAGCCCCACAAGCACTGGCCCTCTGAGCTTCCTAGCCACAGCACAGTGGGGACGTTCCTTCTCAGCACAGCCAGAGCCCACCTCAGAAATTCGAAACGTCCAGCCACTGCTCCCACACCAAAGGGGCTAGCACTGAAAGCTCTTGCTGGCCATCACCTTCCCTAGGCAGCCCTTCCACAGCCCCACAAGCACTGGCGCCCTGAGCTTCCTAGCCACAGCACAGTGGGGACGTTCCTTCTCAGCACAGCCAGAGCCCACCTCAAAAATTCGAAACGTCCAGCCACTGCTCCCACACCAAAGGGGCTAGCACTGAAAGCTCTTGCTGGCCATCACCTGCCCTAGGCAGCCCTTCCACAGCCCCACAAGCATCTGGCCCTCTGAGCTTCCTAGCCACAGCACAGTGGGGACATTCCTTCTCGGCACAGCCAGAGCCCAGCTCCCAAATAGGAAACGTCCAGCCACTGCTCCCACACCAAAGGGGCTAGCACTGAAAGCTCTTGCTGGCCAGCACTTTCCCTAGGCAGCCCATCCACAGCTCCACAAGCACTGGCGCCCTGACCTTCCTAGCCACAGCACAGTGGGGACGTTCCTTCTCAGCACAGCCAGAGCCCACCTCAAAAATTCGAAACGTCCAGCCACTGCTCCCACACCAAAGGGGCTAGCACTGAAAGCTCTTGCTGGCCATCACCTTCCCTAGGCAGCCCTTCCACAGCCCCACAAGCACTGGCCCTCTGAGCTTCCTAGCCACAGCACAGTGGGGACGTTCCTTCTCAGCACAGCCAGAGGCACCTCAAAAATTCGAAACGTCCAGCCACTGCTCCCACACGAAAGGGGCTAGCACTGAAAGCTCTTGCTGGCCATCACCTTCCCTAGGCAGCCCTTCCACAGCCCCACAAGCACTGGCCCTCTGAGCTTCCTAGCCACAGCACAGTGGGGACATTCCTTCTCAGCACAGCCAGAGCCCAGCTCCGAAATTCAAAACGTCCAGCCACTGCTCCCACACCAAAGGGGCTAGCACTGAAAGCTCTTGCTGGCCAGCACTTTCCCTAGGCAGCCCTTCCACAGCTCCACAAGCACTGGCGCCCTGAGCTTCCTAGCCACAGCACAGTGGGGACGTTCCTTCTCAGCACAGCCACAGCCCACCTCAAAAATTCGAAACGTCCAGCCACTGCTCCCACACCAAAGGGGCTAGCACTGAAAGCTCTTGCTGGCCATCACCTTCCCTAGGCAGCCCTTCCACAGCCCCACAAGCACTGGCCCTCTGAGCTTCCTAGCCACAGCACAGTGGGGACGTTCCTTCTCAGCACAGCCAGAGCCCAGCTCCGAAACTCAAAACGTCCAGCCACTGCTCCCACACCAAAGGGGCTAGCACTGAAAGCTCTTGCTGGCCAGCACCTGCCCTAGGCAGCCCTTCCACAGCCCCACAAGCACTGGCCCTCTGAGCTTCCTAGCCACAGCACAGTGGGGACATTCCTTCTCGGCACAGCCAGAGCCCAGCTCCGAAATTCACAACGTCCAGCCACTGCTCCCACACCAAAGGGGCTAGCACTGAAAGCTCTTGCTGGCCATCACCTGCCCTAGGCAGCCCTTCCACAGCCCCACAAGCACTGGCCCTCTGAGCTTCCTAGCCACAGCACAGTGGGGACGTTCCTTCTCGGCACAGCCAGAGCCAAGCTCCGAAATTCACAACGTCCAGCCACTGCTCCCACACCAAAGGGGCTAGCACTGAAAGCTCTTGCTGGCCATCACCTTCCCTAGGCAGCCCTTCCACAGCCTCACAAGCACTGGCCCTCTGAGCTTCCTAGCCACAGCACAGTGGGGACATTCCTTCTCAGCACAGCCAGAGGCACCTCAAAAATTCGAAACGTCCAGCCACTGCTCCCACACCAAAGGGGCTAGCACTGAAAGCTCTTGCTGGCCAGCACTTTCCCTAGGCAGCCCTTCCACAGCCCCACAAGCACTGGCGCCCTGAGCTTCCTAGCCACAGCACAGTGGGGACGTTCCTTCTCAGCACAGCCAGAGCCCACCTCAAAAATTCGAAACGTCCAGCCACTGCTGCCACACCAAAGGGGCTAGCACTGAAAGCTCTTGCTGGCCATCACCTGCCCTAGGCAGCCCTTCCACAGCTCCACAAGCACTGGCGCTCTGAGCTTCCTAGCCACAGCACAGTGGGGACGTTCCTTCTCAGCACAGCCAGAGCCCAGCTCCGAAATTCAAAACGTCCAGCCACTGCTCCCACACCAAAGGGGCTAGCACTGAAAGCTCTTGCTGGCCCTCACCTTCCCTAGGCAGCCCTTCCACAGCCCCACAAGCACTGGCGCCCTGAGCTTCCTAGCCACAGCACAGTGGGGACGTTCCTTCTCAGCACAGCCAGAGCCCAGCTCCCAAATCGGAAACGTCCAGCCACTGCTCCCACACCAAAGGGGCTAGCACTGAAAGCTCTTGCTGGCCCTCACCTTCCCTAGGCAGCCCTTCCACAGCCCCACAAGCCCTGGCCCTCTGAGCTTCCTAGCCACAGCACAGTGGGGACGTTCCTTCTCAGCACAGCCACAGCCCAGCTCCGAAATTCGAAACGTCCAGCCACTGCTCCCACACGAAAGGGGCTAGCACTGAAAGCTCTTGATGGCCAGCACCTGCCCTAGGCAGCCCTTCCACAGCCCCACAAGCACTGGCCCTCTGAGCTTCCTAGCCACAGCACAGTGGGGACGTTCCTTCTCAGCACATCCAGAGCCCAGCTCCCAAATCGGAAACGTCCAGCCACTGCTCCCACACCAAAGGGGCTAGCACTGAAAGCTCTTGATGGCCATCACCTTCCCTAGGCAGCCCTTCCACAGCCCCACAAGCACTGGCCCTCTGAGCTTCCTAGCCACAGCACAGTGGGGACGTTCCTTCTCAGCACAGCCAGAGCCCAGCTCCCAAATTGGAAACGTCCAGCCACTGCTCCCACACCAAAGGGGCTAGCACTGAAAGCTCTTGCTGGCCAGCACTTTCCCTAGGCAGCCCTTCCACAGCCCCACAAGCACTGGCGCCCTGAGCTTCCTAGCCACAGCACAGTGGGGACGTTCCTTCTCAGCACAGCCAGAGCCCAGCTCCGAAATTCGAAACGTCCAGCCACTGCTCCCACACCAAAGGGGCTAGCACTGAAAGCTCTTGCTGGCCATCACCTTCCCTAGGCAGCCCTTCCACAGCCCCACAAGCACTGGCGCTCTGAGCTTCCTAGCCACAGCACAGTGGGGACGTTCCTTCTCAGCACAGCCAGAGCCCAGCTCCGAAACTCAAAACGTCCAGCCACTGCTCCCACACCAAAGGGGCTAGCACTGAAAGCTCTTGCTGGCCATCACCTTCCCTAGGCAGCCCTTCCACAGCCCCACAAGCACTGGCCCTCTGAGCTTCCTAGCCACAGCACAGTGGGGACATTCCTTCTCGGCACAGCCAGAGCCCAGCTCCGAAATTCACAACGTCCAGCCACTGCTCCCACACCAAAGGGGCTAGCACTGAAAGCTCTTGCTGGCCCTCACCTGCCCTAGGCAGCCCTTCCACAGCCCCACAAGCACTGGCCCTCTGAGCTTCCTAGCCACAGCACAGTGGGGACGTTCCTTCTCGGCACAGCCAGAGCCAAGCTCCGAAATTCACAACGTCCAGCCACTGCTCCCACACCAAAGGGGCTAGCACTGAAAGCTCTTGCTGGCCATCACCTTCCCTAGGCAGCCCTTCCACAGCCTCACAAGCACTGGCCCTCTGAGCTTCCTAGCCACAGCACAGTGGGGACGTTCCTTCTCAGCACAGCCAGAGGCACCTCAAAAATTCGAAACGTCCAGCCACTGCTCCCACACCAATGGTGCTAGCACTGAAAGCTCTTGCTGGCCAGCACTTTCCCTAGGCAGCCCTTCCACAGCCCCACAAGCACTGGCGCCCTGAGCTTCCTAGCCACAGCACAGTGGGGACGTTCCTTCTCGGCACAGCCAGAGCCTAGCTCCCAAATAGGAAACGTCCAGCCACTGCTCCCACACCAAAGGGGCTAGCACTGAAAGCTCTTGCTGGCCAGCACCTTCCCTAGGCAGCCCTTCCACAGCCCCACAAGCACTGGCGCCCTGAGCTTCCTAGCCACAGCACAGTGGGGACGTTCCTTCTCAGCACAGCCAGAGCCAACCTCAAAAATTCGAAACGTCCAGCCACTGCTCCCACACCAAAGGGGCTAGCACTGAAAGCTCTTGCTGGCCATCACCTGCCCTAGGCAGCCCTTCCACAGCCCCACAAGCACTGGCCCTCTGAGCTTCCTAGCCACAGCACAGTGGGGACGTTCCTTCTCAGCACAGCCAGAGCCCAGCTCCGAAATTCAAAACGTCCAGCCACTGCTCCCACACCAAAGGGGCTAGCACTGAAAGCTCTTGCTGGCCCTCACCTTCCCTAGGCAGCCCTTCCACAGCCCCACAAGCACTGGCCCTCTGAGCTTCCTAGCCACAGCACAGTGGGGACGTTCCTTCTCAGCACAGCCAGAGCCCAGCTCCGAAATTCAAAACGTCCAGCCACTGCTCCCACACCAAAGGGGCTAGCACTGAAAGCTCTTGCTGGCCCTCACCTGCCCTAGGCAGCCCTTCCACAGCCCCACAAGCACTGGCGCTCTGAGCTTCCTAGCCACAGCACAGTGGGGACGTTCCTTCTCAGCACAGCCAGAGCCCAGCTCCCAAATCGGAAACGTCCAGCCACTGCTCCCACACCAAAGGGGCTAGCACTGAAAGCTCTTGCTGGCCATCACCTGCCCTAGGCAGCCCTTCCACAGCCCCACAAGCACTGGCCCTCTGAGCTTCCTAGCCACAGCACAGTGGGGACGTTCCTTCTCAGCACAGCCAGAGCCCAGCTCCGAAATTCGAAACGTCCAGCCACTGCTCCCACACGAAAGGGGCTAGCACTGAAAGCTCTTGCTGGCCATCACCTGCGCTAGGCAGCCCTTCCACAGCCCCACAAGCACTGGCCCTCTGAGCTTCCTAGCCACAGCACAGCGGGGACGTTCCTTCTCAGCACAGCCAGAGCCTAGCTCCCAAATCCAAAACGTCCAGCCACTGCTCCCACACCAAAGGGGCCAGCACTGAAAGCTCTTGCTGGCCATCACCTTCCCTAGGCAGCCCTTCCACAGCCCCACAAGCACTGGCCCTCTGAGCTTCCTAGCCACAGCACAGTGGGGACGTTCCTTCTCAGCACAGCCAGAGCCCAGCTCCCAAATCGGAAATGTCCAGCCACTGCTCCCACACCAAAGGGGCTAGCACTGAAAGCTCTTGCTGGCCATCACCTTCCCTAGGCAGCCCTTCCACAGCCCCACAAGCACTGGCCCTCTGAGCTTCCTAGCCACAGCACAGTGGGCACGTGCCTTCTCGGCAGAGACAGAGCCCAGCTCCGAAACTCAAAACGTCCAGCCACTGCTCCCACACCAAAGGGGCTAGCACTGAAAGCTCTTGCTGGCCAGCACCTGCCCTAGGCAGCCCTTCCACAGCCCCACAAGCACTGGCCCTCTGAGCTTCCTAGCCACAGCACAGTGGGGACGTTCCTTCTCAGCACATCCAGAGCCCAGCTCCCAAATCGGAAACGTCCAGCCACTGCTCCCACACCAAAGGGGCTAGCACTGAAAGCTCTTGCTGGCCATCACCTGCGCTAGGCAGCCCTTCCACAGCCCCACAAGCACTGGCCCTCTGAGCTTCCTAGCCACAGCACAGTGGGGACGTTCCTTCTCAGCACAGCCAGAGCCCACCTCAAAAATTCGAAACGTCCAGCCACTGCTCCCACACGAAAGGGGTTAGCACTGAAAGCTCTTGCTGGCCCTCACCTTCCCTAGGCAGCCCTTCCACAGCCCCACAAGCACTGGCCCTCTGAGCTTCCTAGCCACAGCACAGTGGGGACATTCCTTCTCGGCACAGCCAGAGCCCAGCTCCGAAATTCACAACGTCCAGCCACTGCTCCCACACCAAAGGGGCTAGCACTGAAAGCTCTTGCTGGCCCTCACCTTCCCTAGGCAGCCCTTCCACAGCCCCACAGACACTGGCACTCTGAGCTTCCTAGCCACAGCACAGTGGGGACGTTCCTTCTCGGCACAGCCAGAGCCCAGCTCCGAAATTCACAACGTACAGCCACTGCTCCCACACCAAAGGGGCTAGCACTGAGAGCTCTTGCTGGCCCTCACCTTCCCTAGGCAGCCCTTCCATAGCCCCACAAGCACTGGCGCCCTGAGCTTCCTAGCCACAGCACAGTGGGGACGTTCCTTCTCAGCACAGCCAGAGCCCACCTCAAAAATTCGAAACGTCCAGCCACTGCTCCCACACCAAAGGGGCTAGCACTGAAAGCTCTTGCTGGCCATCACCTGCCCTAGGCAGCCCTTCCACAGCCCCACAAGCACTGGCCCTCTGAGCTTCCTAGCCACAGCACAGTGGGGACATTCCTTCTCGGCACAGCCAGAGCCCAGCTCCCAAATAGGAAACGTCCAGCCACTGCTCCCACACCAATGGTGCTAGCACTGAAAGCTCTTGCTGGCCAGCACTTTCCCTAGGCAGCCCTTCCACAGCCCCACAAGCACTGGCGCCCTGACCTTCCTAGCCACAGCACAGTGGGGACGTTCCTTCTCAGCACAGCCAGAGCCCACCTCAAAAATTCGAAACGTCCAGCCACTGCTCCCACACCAAAGGGGCTAGCACTGAAAGCTCTTGCTGGCCATCACCTTCCCTAGGCAGCCCTTCCACAGCCCCACAAGCCCTGGCCCTCTGAGCTTCCTAGCCACAGCACAGTGGGGACGTTCCTTCTCAGCACAGCCAGAGCCCAGCTCCGAAATTCGAAACGTCCAGCCACTGCTCCCACACGAAAGGGGCTAGCACTGAAAGCTCTTGCTGGCCATCACCTGCGCTAGGCAGCCCTTCCACAGCCCCACAAGCACTGGCCCTCTGAGCTTCCTAGCCACAGCACAGCGGGGACGTTCCTTCTCGGCACAGCCAGAGCCTAGCTCCCAAATAGGAAACGTCCAGCCACTGCTCCCACACCAAAGGGGCCAGCACTGAAAGCTCTTGCTGGCCAGCACATGCCCTAGGCAGCCCTTCCACAGCCCCACAAGCACTGGCCCTCTGAGCTTCCTAGCCACATCACTCTGCGGACGTTCCTTCTCAGCACAGCCAGAGCCCAGCTCCCAAATCGGAAATGTCCAGCCACTGCTCCCACACCAAAGGGGCCAGCACTGAAAACACTTGCTGGCCATCACCTTCCCTAGGCAGCCCTTCCACAGCCCCACAAGCACTGGCCCTCTGAGCTTCCTAGCCACAGCACAGTGGGGACATTCCTTCTCGGCACAGCCAGAGCCCAGCTCCCAAATCGGAAACGTCCAGCCACTGCTCCCACACCAAAGGGGCTAGCACTGAAAGCTCTTGCTGGCCATCACCTGCCCTAGGCAGCCCTTCCACAGCCCCACAAGCACTGGCGCCCTGAGCTTCCTAGCCACAGCACAGTGGGGACGTTCCTTCTCGGCACAGCCAGAGCCCAGCTCCCAAGTCGGAAACGTCCAGCCACTGCTCCCACACCAAAGGGGCTAGCACTGAAAGCTCTTGCTGGCCCTCACCTGCCCTAGGCAGCCCTTCCACAGCCCCACAAGCACTGGCCCTCTGAGCTTCCTAGCCACAGCACACTGGGGACGTTCCTTCTCGGCACAGCCAGAGCCCAGCTCCGAAATTCAAAACGTCCAGCCACTGCTCCCACACCAATGGTGCTAGCACTGAAAGCTCTTGCTGGCCATCACCTGCCCTAGGCAGCCCTTCCACAGCCCCACAAGCATCTGGCCCTCTGAGCTTCCTAGCCACAGCACAGTGGGGACGTTCCTTCTCAGCACAGCCAGAGCCAAGCTCCGAAACTCAAAACGTCCAGCCACTGCTCCCACACCAAAGGGGCTAGCACTGAAAGCTCTTGCTGGCCATAACCTTCCCTAGGCAGCCCTTCCACAGCCCCACAAGCACTGGCCCTCTGAGCTTCCTAGCCACAGCACAGTGGGGACGTTCCTTCTCAGCACAGCCACAGCCCAGCTCCGAAATTCGAAACGTCCAGCCACTGCTCCCACACCAAAGGGGCTAGCACTGAAAGCTCTTGCTGGCCCTCACCTGCCCTAGGCAGCCCTTCCACAGCCCCACAAGCACTGGCCCTCTGAGCTTCCTAGCCACAGCACAGTGGGGACATTCCTTCTCGGCACAGCCAGAGCCCAGCTCCGAAATTCACAACGTCCAGCCACTGCTCCCACACCAAAGGGGCTAGCACTGAAAGCTCTTGCTGGCCATCACCTTCCCTAGGCAGCCCTTCCACAGCCCCACAAGCACTGGCCCTCTGAGCTTCCTAGCCACAGCACAGTGGGGACGTTCCTTCTCAGCACAGCCAGAGCCCACCTCAAAAATTCGAAACGTCCAGCCACTGCTCCCACACCAAAGGGGCTAGCACTGAAAGCTCTTGCTGGCCAGCACCTGCCCTAGGCAGCCCTTCCACAGCCCCACAAGCACTGGCGCCCTGAGCTTCCTAGCCACAGCACCGTGGGGACGTTCCTTCTCAGCACAGCCAGAGCCCACCTCAAAAATTCGAAACGTCCAGCCACTGCTCCCACACCAAAGGGGCTAGCACTGAAAGCTCTTGCTGGCCATCACCTGCCCTAGGCAGCCCTTCCACAGCCCCACAAGCATCTGGCCCTCTGAGCTTCCTAGCCACAGCACAGTGGGGACATTCCTTCTCGGCACAGCCAGAGCCCAGCTCCCAAATCGGAAACGTCCAGCCACTGCTCCCACACCAAAGGGGCTAGCACTGAAAGCTCTTGCTGGCCCTCACCTTCCCTAGGCAGCCCTTCCACAGCCCCACAAGCACTGGCGCCCTGAGCTTCCTAGCCACAGCACAGTGGGGACGTTCCTTCTCAGCACAGCCAGAGCCCAGCTCCCAAATCGGAAACGTCCAGCCACTGCTCCCACACCAAAGGGGCTAGCACTGAAAGCTCTTGCTGGCCATCACCTGCCCTAGGCAGCCCTTCCACAGCCCCACAAGCATCTGGCCCTCTGAGCTTCCTAGCCACAGCACAGTGGGGACGTTCCTTCTCAGCACAGCCAGAGCCCAGCTCCGAAATTCGAAACGTCCAGCCACTGCTCCCACACCAAAGGGGCTAGCACTGAAAGCTCTTGCTGGCCATAACCTTCCCTAGGCAGCCCTTCCACAGCCCCACAAGCACTGGCGCTCTGAGCTTCCTAGCCACAGCACAGTGGGGACGTTCCTTCTCGGCACAGCCAGAGCCTAGCTCCCAAATAGGAAACGTCCAGCCACTGCTCCCACACCAAAGGGGCTAGCACTGAAAGCTCTTGCTGGCCATCACCTTCCCTAGGCAGCCCTTCCACAGCCCCACAAGCACTGGCCCTCTGAGCTTCCTAGCCACATCACTCTGCGGACGTTCCTTCTCAGCACAGCCAGAGCCCAGCTCCCAAATCCAAAACGTCCAGCCACTGCTCCCACACCAAAGGGGCCAGCACTGAAAACTCTTGCTGGCCATCACCTGCCCTAGGCAGCCCTTCCACAGCCCCACAAGCACTGCCGCTCTGAGCTTCCTAGCCACAGCACAGTGGGGACATTCCTTCTCGGCACAGCCAGAGCCCAGCTCCCAAATCGGAAACGTCCAGCCACTGCTCCCACACCAATGGTGCTAGCACTGAAAGCTCTGGCTGGCCCTCACCTTCCCTAGGCAGCCCTTCCACAGCCCCACAAGCACTGGCCCTCTGAGCTTCCTAGCCACAGCACAGTGGGGACGTTCCTTCTCAGCACAGCCAGAGCCCAGCTCCCAAGTCGGAAACGTCCAGCCACTGCTCCCACACCAAAGGGGCTAGCACTGAAAGCTCTTGCTGGCCCTCACCTGCCCTAGGCAGCCCTTCCACAGCCCCACAAGCACTGGCCCTCTGAGCTTCCTAGCCACAGCACAGTGGGGACATTCCTTCTCGGCACAGCCAGAGCCCAGCTCCGAAATTCACAACGTCCAGCCACTGCTCCCACACCAAAGGGGCTAGCACTGAAAGCTCTTGCTGGCCAGCACCTTCCCTAGGCAGCCCTTCCACAGCCCCACAAGCACTGGCCCTCTGAGCTTCCTAGCCACAGCACAGTGGGGACGTTCCTTCTCAGCACAGCCAGAGCCCACCTCAAAAATTCGAAACGTCCAGCCACTGCTCCCACACCAAAGGGGCTAGCACTGAAAGCTCTTGCTGGCCATCACCTTCCCTAGGCAGCCCTTCCACAGCCCCACAAGCCCTGGCCCTCTGAGCTTCCTAGCCACAGCACAGTGGGGACGTTCCTTCTCAGCACAGACAGAGCCCAGCTCCCAAATTCGAAACGTCCAGCCACTGCTCCCACACCAAAGGGGCTAGCACTGAAAGCTCTTGCTGGCCATCACCTGCGCTAGGCAGCCCTTCCACAGCCCCACAAGCACTGGCCCTCTGAGCTTCCTAGCCACAGCACAGCGGGGACGTTCCTTCTCGGCACAGCCAGAGCCTAGCTCCCAAATAGGAAACGTCCAGCCACTGCTCCCACACCAAAGGGGCCAGCACTGAAAGCTCTTGCTGGCCAGCACATGCCCTAGGCAGCCCTTCCACAGCCCCACAAGCACTGGCCCTCTGAGCTTCCTAGCCACATCACTCTGCGGACGTTCCTTCTCAGCACAGCCAGAGCCCAGCTCCCAAATCGGAAACGTCCAGCCACTGCTCCCACACCAAAGGGGCCAGCACTGAAAACTCTTGCTGGCCATCACCTTCCCTAGGCAGCCCTTCCACAGCCCCACAAGCACTGCCGCTCTGAGCTTCCTAGCCACAGCACAGTGGGGACATTCCTTCTCGGCACAGCCAGAGCCCAGCTCCCAAATCGGAAACGTCCAGCCACTGCTCCCACACCAAAGGGGCTAGCACTGAAAGCTCTTGCTGGCCCTCACCTTCCCTAGGCAGCCCTTCCACAGCCCCACAAGCACTGGCGCCCTGAGCTTCCTAGCCACAGCACAGTGGGGACGTTCCTTCTCGGCACAGCCAGAGCCCAGCTCCCAAGTCGGAAACGTCCAGCCACTGCTCCCACACCAAAGGGGCTAGCACTGAAAGCTCTTGCTGGCCATCACCTTCCCTAGGCAGCCCTTCCACAGCCCCACAAGCACTGGCCCTCTGAGCTTCCTAGCCACAGCACAGTGGGGACGTTCCTTCTCGGCACAGCCAGAGCCCAGCTCCGAAATTCAAAACGTCCAGCCACTGCTCCCACACCAATGGTGCTAGCACTGAAAGCTCTTGCTGGCCATCACCTGCCCTAGGCAGCCCTTCCACAGCCCCACAAGCATCTGGCCCTCTGAGCTTCCTAGCCACAGCACAGTGGGGACGTTCCTTCTCAGCACAGCCAGAGCCAAGCTCCGAAACTCAAAACGTCCAGCCACTGCTCCCACACCAAAGGGGCTAGCACTGAAAGCTCTTGCTGGCCATAACCTTCCCTAGGCAGCCCTTCCACAGCCCCACAAGCACTGGCCCTCTGAGCTTCCTAGCCACAGCACAGTGGGGACGTTCCTTCTCAGCACAGCCAGAGCCCAGCTCCGAAATTCGAAACGTCCAGCCACTGCTCCCACACCAAAGGGGCTAGCACTGAAAGCTCTTGCTGGCCCTCACCTGCCCTAGGCAGCCCTTCCACAGCCCCACAAGCACTGGCCCTCTGAGCTTCCTAGCCACAGCACAGTGGGGACATTCCTTCTCGGCACAGCCAGAGCCCAGCTCCGAAATTCACAACGTCCAGCCACTGCTCCCACACCAAAGGGGCTAGCACTGAAAGCTCTTGCTGGCCAGCACCTTCCCTAGGCAGCCCTTCCACAGCCCCACAAGCACTGGCCCTCTGAGCTTCCTAGCCACAGCACAGTGGGGACGTTCCTTCTCAGCACAGCCAGAGCCCACCTCAAAAATTCGAAACGTCCAGCCACTGCTCCCACACCAAAGGGGCTAGCACTGAAAGCTCTTGCTGGCCATCACCTTCCCTAGGCAGCCCTTCCACAGCCCCACAAGCACTGGCGCCCTGAGCTTCCTAGCCACAGCACCGTGGGGACGTTCCTTCTCAGCACAGCCAGAGCCCACCTCAAAAATTCGAAACGTCCAGCCACTGCTCCCACACCAAAGGGGCTAGCACTGAAAGCTCTTGCTGGCCATCACCTGCCCTAGGCAGCCCTTCCACAGCCCCACAAGCATCTGGCCCTCTGAGCTTCCTAGCCACAGCACAGTGGGGACATTCCTTCTCGGCACAGCCAGAGCCCAGCTCCCAAATCGGAAACGTCCAGCCACTGCTCCCACACCAAAGGGGCTAGCACTGAAAGCTCTTGCTGGCCCTCACCTTCCCTAGGCAGCCCTTCCACAGCCCCACAAGCACTG
The DNA here is from genome assembly GCF_965638725.1 of Aptenodytes patagonicus. Lineage (NCBI taxonomy): Eukaryota > Metazoa > Chordata > Aves > Sphenisciformes > Spheniscidae > Aptenodytes > Aptenodytes patagonicus. The sequence goes on from NW_027472006.1 coordinate 397,594, forward strand.
GCGCCCTGAGCTTCCTAGCCACAGCACAGTGGGGACGTTCCTTCTCAGCACAGCCAGAGCCCAGCTCCCAAATCGGAAACGTCCAGCCACTGCTCCCACACCAAAGGGGCTAGCACTGAAAGCTCTTGCTGGCCATCACCTGCCCTAGGCAGCCCTTCCACAGCCCCACAAGCATCTGGCCCTCTGAGCTTCCTAGCCACAGCACAGTGGGGACGTTCCTTCTCAGCACAGCCAGAGCCCAGCTCCGAAATTCGAAACGTCCAGCCACTGCTCCCACACCAAAGGGGCTAGCACTGAAAGCTCTTGCTGGCCATAACCTTCCCTAGGCAGCCCTTCCACAGCCCCACAAGCACTGGCGCTCTGAGCTTCCTAGCCACAGCACAGTGGGGACGTTCCTTCTCAGCACAGCCAGAGCCCAGCTCCGAAATTCGAAACGTCCAGCCACTGCTCCCACACCAAAGGGGCTAGCACTGAAAGCTCTTGCTGGCCAGCACCTTCCCTAGGCAGCCCTTCCACAGCCCCACAAGCACTGGCCCTCTGAGCTTCCTAGCCACATCACTCTGCGGACGTTCCTTCTCAGCACAGCCAGAGCCCAGCTCCCAAATCCAAAACGTCCAGCCACTGCTCCCACACCAAAGGGGCCAGCACTGAAAACTCTTGCTGGCCATCACCTTCCCTAGGCAGCCCTTCCACAGCCCCACAAGCACTGCCGCTCTGAGCTTCCTAGCCACAGCACAGTGGGGACATTCCTTCTCGGCACAGCCAGAGCCCAGCTCCCAAATCGGAAACGTCCAGCCACTGCTCCCACACGAAAGGGGCTAGCACTGAAAGCTCTGGCTGGCCCTCACCTTCCCTAGGCAGCCCTTCCACAGCCCCACAAGCACTGGCGCCCTGAGCTTCCTAGCCACAGCACAGTGGGGACGTTCCTTCTCAGCACAGCCAGAGCCCAGCTCCCAAGTCGGAAACGTCCAGCCACTGCTCCCACACCAAAGGGGCTAGCACTGAAAGCTCTTGCTGGCCCTCACCTGCCCTAGGCAGCCCTTCCACAGCCCCACAAGCACTGGCCCTCTGAGCTTCCTAGCCACAGCACAGTGGGGACATTCCTTCTCGGCACAGCCAGAGCCCAGCTCCGAAATTCACAACGTCCAGCCACTGCTCCCACACCAAAGGGGCTAGCACTGAAAGCTCTTGCTGGCCATCACCTTCCCTAGGCAGCCCTTCCACAGCCCCACAAGCACTGGCCCTCTGAGCTTCCTAGCCACAGCACAGTGGGGACGTTCCTTCTCAGCACAGCCAGAGCCCACCTCAAAAATTCGAAACGTCCAGCCACTGCTCCCACACCAAAGGGGCTAGCACTGAAAGCTCTTGCTGGCCATCACCTTCCCTAGGCAGCCCTTCCACAGCCCCACAAGCACTGGCGCCCTGAGCTTCCTAGCCACAGCACCGTGGGGACGTTCCTTCTCAGCACAGCCAGAGCCCACCTCAAAAATTCGAAACGTCCAGCCACTGCTCCCACACCAAAGGGGCTAGCACTGAAAGCTCTTGCTGGCCATCACCTGCCCTAGGCAGCCCTTCCACAGCCCCACAAGCATCTGGCCCTCTGAGCTTCCTAGCCACAGCACAGTGGGGACATTCCTTCTCGGCACAGCCAGAGCCCAGCTCCCAAATCGGAAACGTCCAGCCACTGCTCCCACACCAAAGGGGCTAGCACTGAAAGCTCTGGCTGGCCCTCACCTTCCCTAGGCAGCCCTTCCACAGCCCCACAAGCACTGGCGCCCTGAGCTTCCTAGCCACAGCACAGTGGGGACGTTCCTTCTCACCACAGCCAGAGCCCAGCTCCCAAGTCGGAAACGTCCAGCCACTGCTCCCACACCAAAGGGGCTAGCACTGAAAGCTCTTGCTGGCCAGCATCTGCCCTAGGCAGCCCTTCCACAGCCCCACAGACACTGGCACTCTGAGCTTCCTAGCCACAGCACAGTGGGGACGTTCCTTCTCAGCACAGCCAGAGCCCAGCTCCGAAATTCGAAACGTCCAGCCACTGCTCCCACACCAAAGGGGCTAGCACTGAAAGCTCTTGCTGGCCAGTACCTTCCCTAGGCAGCCCTTCCACAGCCCCACAAGCCCTGGCGCTCTGAGCTTCCTAGCCACAGCACAGTGGGGACATTCCTTCTCGGCACAGCCAGAGCCCAGCTCCCAAATCGGAAACGTCCAGCCACTGCTCCCACACCAAAGGGGCTAGCACTGAAAGCTCTTGCTGGCCATCACCTGCCCTAGGCAGCCCTTCCACAGCCCCACAAGCACTGGCGCCCTGAGCTTCCTAGCCACAGCACAGTGGGGACGTTCCTTCTCAGCACAGACAGAGCCCAGCTCCCAAATAGGAAACGTCCAGCCACTGCTCCCACACCAATGGTGCTAGCACTGAAAGCTCTTGCTGGCCAGCACTTTCCCTAGGCAGCCCTTCCACAGCCCCACAAGCACTGGCGCCCTGACCTTCCTAGCCACAGCACAGTGGGGACGTTCCTTCTCAGCACAGCCAGAGCCCAGCTCCGAAACTCAAAACGTCCAGCCACTGCTCCCACACCAAAGGGGCTAGCACTGAAAGCTCTTGCTGGCCATCACCTTCCCTAGGCAGCCCTTCCACAGCTCCACAAGCACTGGCGCTCTGAGCTTCCTAGCCACAGCACAGTGGGGACGTTCCTTCTCAGCACAGCCAGAGCCCAGCTCCGAAATTCAAAACGTCCAGCCACTGCTCCCACACCAAAGGGGCTAGCACTGAAAGCTCTTGCTGGCCAGCACCTTCCCTAGGCAGCCCTTCCACAGCCCCACAAGCCCTGGCCCTCTGAGCTTCCTAGCCACAGCACAGTGGGGACGTTCCTTCTCAGCACAGCCAGAGCCCAGCTCCCAAATAGGAAATGTCCAGCCACTGCTCCCACACCAAAGGGGCTAGCACTGAAAGCTCTTGCTGGCCCTCACCTTCCCTAGGCAGCCCTTCCACAGCCCCACAAGCACTGGCGCCCTGAGCTTCCTAGCCACAGCACAGTGGGGACGTTCCTTCTCAGCACAGCCAGAGCCCAGCTCCCAAATCGGAAACGTCCAGCCACTGCTCCCACACCAAAGGGGCTAGCACTGAAAGCTCTTGCTGGCCATCACCTTCCCTAGGCAGCCCTTCCACAGCCCCACAAGCACTGGCGCCCTGAGCTTCCTAGCCACAGCACAGTGGGGACGTTCCTTCTCAGCACAGCCAGAGCCCAGCTCCCAAATCGGAAACGTCCAGCCACTGCTCCCACACCAAAGGGGCTAGCACTGAAAGCTCTTGCTGGCCATCACCTTCCCTAGGCAGCCCTTCCACAGCTCCACAAGCACTGGCCCTCTGAGCTTCCTAGCCACAGCACAGTGGGGACGTTCCTTCTCAGCACAGCCAGAGCCCAGCTCCGAAATTCACAAAGTCCAGCCACTGCTCCCACACCAAAGGGGCTAGCACTGAAAGCTCTTGCTGGCCAGCACCTGCCCTAGGCAGCCCTTCCACAGCCCCACAAGCACTGGCGCTCTGAGCTTCCTAGCCACAGCACAGTGGGGACGTTCCTTCTCGGCACATCCAGAGCCCAGCTCCCAAATCGGAAACGTCCAGCCACTGCTCCCACACCAAAGGGGCTAGCACTGAAAGCTCTTGCTGGCCCTCACCTTCCCTAGGCAGCCCTTCCACAGCCCCACAAGCACTGGCCCTCTGAGCTTCCTAGCCACAGCACAGTGGGGACGTTCCTTCTCGGCACAGACAGAGCCCAGCTCCGAAACTCAAAACGTCCAGCCACTGCTCCCACACCAAAGGGGCTAGCACTGAAAGCTCTTGCTGGCCAGCACCTTCCCTAGGCAGCCCTTCCACAGCCCCACAAGCACTGGCCCTCTGAGCTTCCTAGCCACAGCACAGTGGGGACGTTCCTTCTCAGCACAGACAGAGCCCAGCTCCCAAATTCGAAACGTCCAGCCACTGCTCCCACACCAAAGGGGCTAGCACTGAAAGCTCTTGCTGGCCCTCACCTTCCCTAGGCAGCCCTTCCACAGCCCCACAAGCACTGGCCCTCTGAGCTTCCTAGCCACAGCACAGTGGGGACGTTCCTTCTCGGCACAGCCAGAGCCTAGCTCCCAAATAGGAAACGTCCAGCCACTGCTCCCACACCAAAGGGGCTAGCACTGAAAGCTCTTGCTGGCCAGCACTTTCCCTAGGCAGCCCTTCCACAGCCCCACAAGCACTGGCCCTCTGAGCTTCCTAGCCACAGCACAGTGGGGACATTCCTTCTCGGCACAGCCAGAGCCCAGCTCCGAAATTCACAACGTCCAGCCACTGCTCCCACACCAAAGGGGCTAGCACTGAAAGCTCTTGCTGGCCAGCACCTTCCCTAGGCAGCCCTTCCACAGCCCCACAAGCACTGGCCCTCTGAGCTTCCTAGCCACAGCACAGTGGGGACGTTCCTTCTCGGCACAGCCAGAGCCTAGCTCCCAAATAGGAAACGTCCAGCCACTGCTCCCACACCAAAGGGGCTAGCACTGAAAGCTCTTGCTGGCCATCACCTTCCCTAGGCAGCCCTTCCACAGCCCCACAAGCACTGGCGCCCTGAGCTTCCTAGCCACAGCACAGTGGGGACGTTCCTTCTCAGCACAGCCAGAGCCCACCTCAAAAATTCGAAACGTCCAGCCACTGCTCCCACACCAAAGGGGCTAGCACTGAAAGCTCTTGCTGGCCATCACCTTCCCTAGGCAGCCCTTCCACAGCCCCACAAGCACTGGCCCTCTGAGCTTCCTAGCCACAGCACAGTGGGGACGTTCCTTCTCGGCACAGCCAGAGCCCAGCTCCGAAATTCAAAACGTCCAGCCACTGCTCCCACACCAATGGTGCTAGCACTGAAAGCTCTTGCTGGCCATCACCTTCCCTAGGCAGCCCTTCCACAGCTCCACAAGCACTGGCGCCCTGAGCTTCCTAGCCACAGCACAGTGGGGACGTTCCTTCTCAGCACAGCCAGACCCCACCTCAAAAATTCGAAACGTCCAGCCACTGCTCCCACACCAAAGGGGCTAGCACTGAAAGCTCTTGCTGGCCATCACCTGCGCTAGGCAGCCCTTCCACAGCCCCACAAGCACTGGCGCCCTGAGCTTCCTAGCCACAGCACAGCGGGGACGTTCCTTCTCAGCACAGCCAGAGCCCAGCTCCGAAATTCAAAACGTCCAGCCACTGCTCCCACACCAAAGGGGCTAGCACTGAAAGCTCTTGCTGGCCATCACCTTCCCTAGGCAGCCCTTCCACAGCCCCACAAGCCCTGGCGCTCTGAGCTTCCTAGCCACAGCACAGTGGGGACGTTCCTTCTCGGCACAGCCAGAGCCTAGCTCCCAAATAGGAAACGTCCAGCCACTGCTCCCACACCAAAGGGGCCAGCACTGAAAGCTCTTGCTGGCCATCACCTTCCCTAGGCAGCCCTTCCACAGCCCCACAAGCACTGGCCCTCTGAGCTTCCTAGCCACAGCACTCTGCGGACGTTCCTTCTCAGCACAGCCAGAGCCCAGCTCCCAAATCCAAAACGTCCAGCCACTGCTCCCACACCAAAGGGGCCAGCACTGAAAACTCTTGCTGGCCAACACCTTCCCTAGGCAGCCCTTCCACAGCCCCACAAGCACTGGCCCTCTGAGCTTCCTAGCCACAGCACAGTGGGGACGTTCCTTCTCAGTACAGCCAGAGCCCAGCTCCCAAATCGGAAACGTCCAGCCACTGCTCCCACACCAAAGGGGCTAGCACTGAAAGCTCTTGCTGGCCCTCACCTTCCCTAGGCAGCCCTTCCACAGCCCCACAAGCACTGGCGCCCTGAGCTTCCTAGCCACAGCACAGTGGGGACGTTCCTTCTCAGCACAGCCAGAGCCCAGCTCCCAAATCGGAAACGTCCAGCCACTGCTCCCACACCAAAGGGGCTAGCACTGAAAGCTCTTGCTGGCCATCACCTGCCCTAGGCAGCCCTTCCACAGCCCCACAAGCACTGGCCCTCTGAGCTTCCTAGCCACAGCACAGTGGGGACGTTCCTTCTCAGCACAGACAGAGCCCAGCTCTGAAATTCGAAACGTCCAGCCACTGCTCCCACACGAAAGGGGCTAGCACTGAAAGCTCTTGCTGGCCATCACCTGCGCTAGGCAGCCCTTCCACAGCTCCACAAGCACTGGCCCTCTGAGCTTCCTAGCCACAGCACAGCGGGGACGTTCCTTCTCAGCACAGCCAGAGCCCAGCTCCCAAATCCAAAACGTCCAGCCACTGCTCCCACACCAAAGGGGCCAGCACTGAAAACTCTTGCTGGCCATCACCTGCCCTAGGCAGCCCTTCCACAGCCCCACAAGCACTGCCGCTCTGAGCTTCCTAGCCACAGCACAGTGGGGACATTCCTTCTCGGCACAGCCAGAGCCCAGCTCCCAAATCGGAAACGTCCAGCCACTGCTCCCACACCAAAGGGGCTAGCACTGAAAGCTCTTGCTGGCCAGCACCTTCCCTAGGCAGCCCTTCCACAGCCCCACAAGCACTGGCGCCCTGAGCTTCCTAGCCACAGCACAGTGGGGACGTTCCTTCTCAGCACAGCCAGAGCCCAGCTCCCAAATCGGAAACGTCCAGCCACTGCTCCCACACCAAAGGGGCTAGCACTGAAAGCTCTTGCTGGCCCTCACCTGCCCTAGGCAGCCCTTCCACAGCCCCACAAGCACTGGCCCTCTGAGCTTCCTAGCCACAGCACAGTGGGGACATTCCTTCTCGGCACAGCCAGAGCCCAGCTCCGAAATTCGAAACGTCCAGCCACTGCTCCCACACCAAAGGGGCTAGCACTGAAAGCTCTTGCTGGCCCTCACCTTCCCTAGGCAGCCCTTCCACAGCCCCACAAGCACTGGCGCTCTGAGCTTCCTAGCCACAGCACAGTGGGGACGTTCCTTCTCAGCACAGCCAGGGCCCACTTCAAAAATTCGAAACGTCCAGCCACTGCTCCCACACCAAAGGGGCTAGCACTGAAAGCTCTTGCTGGCCATCACCTTCCCTAGGCAGCCCTTCCACAGCCCCACAAGCACTGGCGCCCTGAGCTTCCTAGCCACAGCACAGTGGGGACGTTCCTTCTCAGCACAGCCAGAGCCCACCTCAAAAATTCGAAACGTCCAGCCACTGCTCCCACACCAAAGGGGCTAGCACTGAAAGCTCTTGCTGGCCAGCACCTTCCCTAGGCAGCCCTTCCACAGCCCCACAAGCCCTGGCCCTCTGAGCTTCCTAGCCACAGCACAGTGGGGACATTCCTTCTCGGCACAGCCAGAGCCCAGCTCCCAAATCGGAAACGTCCAGCCACTGCTCCCACACCAAAGGGGCTAGCACTGAAAGCTCTTGCTGGCCATCACCTGCCCTAGGCAGCCCTTCCACAGCCCCACAAGCACTGGCGCTCTGAGCTTCCTAGCCACAGCACAGTGGGGACGTTCCTTCTCAGCACAGACAGAGCCTAGCTCCCAAATAGGAAACGTCCAGCCACTGCTCCCACACCAATGGTGCTAGCACTGAAAGCTCTTGCTGGCCAGCACTTTCCCTAGGCAGCCCTTCCACAGCTCCACAAGCACTGGCGCCCTGACATTCCTAGCCACAGCACAGTGGGGACGTTCCTTCTCAGCACAGCCAGAGCCCAGCTCCGAAATTCAAAACGTCCAGCCACTGCTCCCACACGAAAGGGGCTAGCACTGAAAGCTCTTGCTGGCCAGCACCTTCCCTAGGCAGCCCTTCCACAGCCCCACAAGCACTGGCCCTCTGAGCTTCCTAGCCACAGCACAGTGGGGACGTTCCTTCTCGGCACAGCCAGAGCCTAGCTCCCAAATAGGAAATGTCCAGCCACTGCTCCCACACCAAAGGGGCTAGCACTGAAAGCTCTTGCTGGCCCTCACCTTCCCTAGGCAGCCCTTCCACAGCCCCACAAGCACTGGCGCCCTGAGCTTCCTAGCCACAGCACAGTGGGGACGTTCCTTCTCAGCACAGCCAGAGCCCAGCTCCCAAATCGGAAATGTCCAGCCACTGCTCCCACACCAAAGGGGCTAGCACTGAAAGCTCTTGCTGGCCAGCACCTTCCCTAGGCAGCCCTTCCACAGCCCCACAAGCCCTGGCCCTCTGAGCTTCCTAGCCACAGCACAGTGGGGACGTTCCTTCTCAGCACAGCCAGAGCCCAGCTCCGAAATTCACAACGTCCAGCCACTGCTCCCACACCAAAGGGGCTAGCACTGAAAGCTCTTGCTGGCCAGCACCTTCCCTAGGCAGCCCTTCCACAGCCCCACAAGCACTGGCCCTCTGAGCTTCCTAGCCACAGCACAGTGGGGACGTTCCTTCTCAGCACAGACAGAGCCCAGCTCCCAAATCGGAAACGTCCAGCCACTGCTCCCACACCAAAGGGGCTAGCACTGAAAGCTCTTGCTGGCCCTCACCTTCCCTAGGCAGCCCTTCCACAGCCCCACAAGCACTGGCCCTCTGAGCTTCCTAGCCACAGCACAGTGGGGACGTTCCTTCTCGGCACAGCCAGAGCCTAGCTCCCAAATAGGAAACGTCCAGCCACTGCTCCCACACCAAAGGGGCTAGCACTGAAAGCTCTTGCTGGCCAGCACCTGCGCTAGGCAGCCCTTCCACAGCCCCACAAGCACTGGCCCTCTGAGCTTCCTAGCCACAGCACAGTGGGGACATTCCTTCTCGGCACAGCCAGAGCCCAGCTCCAAAATAGGAAACGTCCAGCCACTGGTCCCACACCAATGGTGCTAGCACTGAAAGCTCTTGCTGGCCATCACCTTCCCTAGGCAGCCCTTCCACAGCTCCACAAGCACTGGCGCCCTGACCTTCCTAGCCACAGCACAGTGGGGACGTTCCTTCTCAGCACAGCCAGAGCCCACCTCAAAAATTCGAAACGTCCAGCCACTGCTCCCACACCAAAGGGGCTAGCACTGAAAGCTCTTGCTGGCCAGCACCTGCCCTAGGCAGCCCTTCCACAGCCCCACAAGCCCTGGCGCTCTGAGCTTCCTAGCCACAGCACAGTGGGGACGTTCCTTCTCGGCACAGCCAGAGCCTAGCTCCCAAATAGGAAACGTCCAGCCACTGCTCCCACACCAAAGGGGCCAGCACTGAAAGCTCTTGCTGGCCATCACCTTCCCTAGGCAGCCCTTCCACAGCCCCACAAGCACTGGCCCTCTGAGCTTCCTAGCCACAGCACTCTGCGGACGTTCCTTCTCAGCACAGCCAGAGCCCAGCTCCCAAATCCAAAACGTCCAGCCACTGCTCCCACACCAAAGGGGCCAGCACTGAAAACCCTTGCTGGCCAACACCTTCCCTAGGCAGCCCTTCCACAGCCCCACAAGCACTGGCCCTCTGAGCTTCCTAGCCACAGCACAGTGGGGACGTTCCTTCTCGGCACAGCCAGAGCCCAGCTCCCAAATCGGAAACGTCCAGCCACTGCTCCCACACCAAAGGGGCTAGCACTGAAAGCTCTTGCTGGCCCTCACCTTCCCTAGGCAGCCCTTCCACAGCCCCACAAGCACTGGCGCCCTGAGCTTCCTAGCCACAGCACAGTGGGGACGTTCCTTCTCAGCACAGCCACAGCCCAGCTCCCAAATCGGAAACGTCCAGCCACTGCTCCCACACCAAAGGGGCTAGCACTGAAAGCTCTTGCTGGCCATCACCTGCCCTAGGCAGCCCTTCCACAGCCCCACAAGCACTGGCCCTCTGAGCTTCCTAGCCACAGCACAGTGGGGACGTTCCTTCTCAGCACAGACAGAGCCCAGCTCCGAAATTCGAAACGTCCAGCCACTGCTCCCACACGAAAGGGGCTAGCACTGAAAGCTCTTGCTGGCCATCACCTGCGCTAGGCAGCCCTTCCACAGCTCCACAAGCACTGGCCCTCTGAGCTTCCTAGCCACAGCACAGTGGGGACGTTCCTTCTCAGCACAGCCAGAGCCCAGCTCCCAAATCCAAAACGTCCAGCCACTGCTCCCACACCAAAGGGGCCAGCACTGAAAACTCTTGCTGGCCATCACCTTCCCTAGGCAGCCCTTCCACAGCCCCACAAGCACTGCCGCTCTGAGCTTCCTAGCCACAGCACAGTGGGGACATTCCTTCTCGGCACAGCCAGAGCCCAGCTCCCAAATCGGAAACGTCCAGCCACTGCTCCCACACCAAAGGGGCTAGCACTGAAAGCTCTTGCTGGCCCTCACCTTCCCTAGGCAGCCCTTCCACAGCCCCACAAGCACTGGCGCTCTGAGCTTCCTAGCCACAGCACAGTGGGGACGTTCCTTCTCAGCACAGCCAGGGCCCACTTCAAAAATTCGAAACGTCCAGCCACTGCTCCCACACCAAAGGGGCTAGCACTGAAAGCTCTTGCTGGCCATCACCTTCCCTAGGCAGCCCTTCCACAGCCCCACAAGCACTGGCGCCCTGAGCTTCCTAGCCACAGCACAGTGGGGACGTTCCTTCTCAGCACAGCCAGAGCCCACCTCAAAAATTCGAAACGTCCAGCCACTGCTCCCACACCAAAGGGGCTAGCACTGAAAGCTCTTGCTGGCCAGCACCTTCCCTAGGCAGCCCTTCCACAGCCCCACAAGCCCTGGCCCTCTGAGCTTCCTAGCCACAGCACAGTGGGGACGTTCCTTCTCGGCACAGCCAGAGCCTAGCTCCCAAATAGGAAATGTCCAGCCACTGCTCCCACACCAAAGGGGCTAGCACTGAAAGCTCTTGCTGGCCCTCACCTTCCCTAGGCAGCCCTTCCACAGCCCCACAAGCACTGGCGCCCTGACATTCCTAGCCACAGCACAGTGGGGACGTTCCTTCTCAGCACAGCCAGAGCCCAGCTCCGAAATTCAAAACGTCCAGCCACTGCTCCCACACGAAAGGGGCTAGCACTGAAAGCTCTTGCTGGCCAGCACCTTCCCTAGGCAGCCCTTCCACAGCCCCACAAGCACTGGCCCTCTGAGCTTCCTAGCCACAGCACAGTGGGGACGTTCCTTCTCGGCACAGCCAGAGCCTAGCTCCCAAATAGGAAATGTCCAGCCACTGCTCCCACACCAAAGGGGCTAGCACTGAAAGCTCTTGCTGGCCCTCACCTTCCCTAGGCAGCCCTTCCACAGCCCCACAAGCACTGGCGCCCTGAGCTTCCTAGCCACAGCACAGTGGGGACGTTCCTTCTCAGCACAGCCAGAGCCCAGCTCCCAAATCGGAAACGTCCAGCCACTGCTCCCACACCAAAGGGGCTAGCACTGAAAGCTCTTGCTGGCCCTCACCTTCCCTAGGCAGCCCTTCCACAGCCCCACAAGCACTGGCGCCCTGAGCTTCCTAGCCACAGCACAGTGGGGACGTTCCTTCTCAGCACAGCCAGAGCCCAGCTCCCAAATCGGAAATGTCCAGCCACTGCTCCCACACCAAAGGGGCTAGCACTGAAAGCTCTTGCTGGCCAGCACCTTCCCTAGGCAGCCCTTCCACAGCCCCACAAGCCCTGGCCCTCTGAGCTTCCTAGCCACAGCACAGTGGGGACGTTCCTTCTCAGCACAGCCAGAGCCCAGCTCCGAAATTCACAACGTCCAGCCACTGCTCCCACACCAAAGGGGCTAGCACTGAAAGCTCTTGCTGGCCAGCACCTTCCCTAGGCAGCCCTTCCACAGCCCCACAAGCACTGGCCCTCTGAGCTTCCTAGCCACAGCACAGTGGGGACGTTCCTTCTCAGCACAGACAGAGCCCAGCTCCCAAATCGGAAACGTCCAGCCACTGCTCCCACACCAAAGGGGCTAGCACTGAAAGCTCTTGCTGGCCCTCACCTTCCCTAGGCAGCCCTTCCACAGCCCCACAAGCACTGGCCCTCTGAGCTTCCTAGCCACAGCACAGTGGGGACGTTCCTTCTCGGCACAGCCAGAGCCTAGCTCCCAAATAGGAAACGTCCAGCCACTGCTCCCACACCAAAGGGGCTAGCACTGAAAGCTCTTGCTGGCCAGCACCTGCGCTAGGCAGCCCTTCCACAGCCCCACAAGCACTGGCCCTCTGAGCTTCCTAGCCACAGCACAGTGGGGACATTCCTTCTCGGCACAGCCAGAGCCCAGCTCCAAAATAGGAAACGTCCAGCCACTGGTCCCACACCAATGGTGCTAGCACTGAAAGCTCTTGCTGGCCATCACCTTCCCTAGGCAGCCCTTCCACAGCTCCACAAGCACTGGCGCCCTGACCTTCCTAGCCACAGCACAGTGGGGACGTTCCTTCTCAGCACAGCCAGAGCCCACCTCAAAAATTCGAAACGTCCAGCCACTGCTCCCACACCAAAGGGGCTAGCACTGAAAGCTCTTGCTGGCCAGCACCTGCCCTAGGCAGCCCTTCCACAGCCCCACAAGCCCTGGCGCTCTGAGCTTCCTAGCCACAGCACAGTGGGGACGTTCCTTCTCGGCACAGCCAGAGCCTAGCTCCCAAATAGGAAACGTCCAGCCACTGCTCCCACACCAAAGGGGCCAGCACTGAAAGCTCTTGCTGGCCATCACCTTCCCTAGGCAGCCCTTCCACAGCCCCACAAGCACTGGCCCTCTGAGCTTCCTAGCCACAGCACTCTGCGGACGTTCCTTCTCAGCACAGCCAGAGCCCAGCTCCCAAATCCAAAACGTCCAGCCACTGCTCCCACACCAAAGGGGCCAGCACTGAAAACCCTTGCTGGCCAACACCTTCCCTAGGCAGCCCTTCCACAGCCCCACAAGCACTGGCCCTCTGAGCTTCCTAGCCACAGCACAGTGGGGACGTTCCTTCTCGGCACAGCCAGAGCCCAGCTCCCAAATCGGAAACGTCCAGCCACTGCTCCCACACCAAAGGGGCTAGCACTGAAAGCTCTTGCTGGCCCTCACCTTCCCTAGGCAGCCCTTCCACAGCCCCACAAGCACTGGCGCCCTGAGCTTCCTAGCCACAGCACAGTGGGGACGTTCCTTCTCAGCACAGCCACAGCCCAGCTCCCAAATCGGAAACGTCCAGCCACTGCTCCCACACCAAAGGGGCTAGCACTGAAAGCTCTTGCTGGCCATCACCTGCCCTAGGCAGCCCTTCCACAGCCCCACAAGCACTGGCCCTCTGAGCTTCCTAGCCACAGCACAGTGGGGACGTTCCTTCTCAGCACAGACAGAGCCCAGCTCCGAAATTCGAAACGTCCAGCCACTGCTCCCACACGAAAGGGGCTAGCACTGAAAGCTCTTGCTGGCCATCACCTGCGCTAGGCAGCCCTTCCACAGCTCCACAAGCACTGGCCCTCTGAGCTTCCTAGCCACAGCACAGCGGGGACGTTCCTTCTCAGCACAGCCAGAGCCCAGCTCCCAAATCCAAAACGTCCAGCCACTGCTCCCACACCAAAGGGGCCAGCACTGAAAACTCTTGCTGGCCATCACCTTCCCTAGGCAGCCCTTCCACAGCCCCACAAGCACTGCCGCTCTGAGCTTCCTAGCCACAGCACAGTGGGGACATTCCTTCTCGGCACAGCCAGAGCCCAGCTCCCAAATCGGAAACGTCCAGCCACTGCTCCCACACCAAAGGGGCTAGCACTGAAAGCTCTTGCTGGCCCTCACCTTCCCTAGGCAGCCCTTCCACAGCCCCACAAGCACTGGCGCTCTGAGCTTCCTAGCCACAGCACAGTGGGGACGTTCCTTCTCAGCACAGCCAGGGCCCACTTCAAAAATTCGAAACGTCCAGCCACTGCTCCCACACCAAAGGGGCTAGCACTGAAAGCTCTTGCTGGCCATCACCTTCCCTAGGCAGCCCTTCCACAGCCCCACAAGCACTGGCGCCCTGAGCTTCCTAGCCACAGCACAGTGGGGACGTTCCTTCTCAGCACAGCCAGAGCCCACCTCAAAAATTCGAAACGTCCAGCCACTGCTCCCACACCAAAGGGGCTAGCACTGAAAGCTCTTGCTGGCCAGCACCTTCCCTAGGCAGCCCTTCCACAGCCCCACAAGCCCTGGCCCTCTGAGCTTCCTAGCCACAGCACAGTGGGGACATTCCTTCTCGGCACAGCCAGAGCCCAGCTCCCAAATCGGAAACGTCCAGCCACTGCTCCCACACCAAAGGGGCTAGCACTGAAAGCTCTTGCTGGCCATCACCTGCCCTAGGCAGCCCTTCCACAGCCCCACAAGCACTGGCGCTCTGAGCTTCCTAGCCACAGCACAGTGGGGACGTTCCTTCTCAGCACAGACAGAGCCTAGCTCCCAAATAGGAAACGTCCAGCCACTGCTCCCACACCAATGGTGCTAGCACTGAAAGCTCTTGCTGGCCAGCACTTTCCCTAGGCAGCCCTTCCACAGCTCCACAAGCACTGGCGCCCTGACATTCCTAGCCACAGCACAGTGGGGACGTTCCTTCTCAGCACAGCCAGAGCCCAGCTCCGAAATTCAAAACGTCCAGCCACTGCTCCCACACGAAAGGGGCTAGCACTGAAAGCTCTTGCTGGCCAGCACCTTCCCTAGGCAGCCCTTCCACAGCCCCACAAGCACTGGCCCTCTGAGCTTCCTAGCCACAGCACAGTGGGGACGTTCCTTCTCGGCACAGCCAGAGCCTAGCTCCCAAATAGGAAATGTCCAGCCACTGCTCCCACACCAAAGGGGCTAGCACTGAAAGCTCTTGCTGGCCCTCACCTTCCCTAGGCAGCCCTTCCACAGCCCCACAAGCACTGGCGCCCTGAGCTTCCTAGCCACAGCACAGTGGGGACGTTCCTTCTCAGCACAGCCAGAGCCCAGCTCCCAAATCGGAAACGTCCAGCCACTGCTCCCACACCAAAGGGGCTAGCACTGAAAGCTCTTGCTGGCCCTCACCTTCCCTAGGCAGCCCTTCCACAGCCCCACAAGCACTGGCGCCCTGAGCTTCCTAGCCACAGCACAGTGGGGACGTTCCTTCTCAGCACAGCCAGAGCCCAGCTCCCAAATCGGAAATGTCCAGCCACTGCTCCCACACCAAAGGGGCTAGCACTGAAAGCTCTTGCTGGCCAGCACCTTCCCTAGGCAGCCCTTCCACAGCCCCACAAGCCCTGGCCCTCTGAGCTTCCTAGCCACAGCACAGTGGGGACGTTCCTTCTCAGCACAGCCAGAGCCCAGCTCCCAAATCGGAAACGTCCAGCCACTGCTCCCACACCAAAGGGGCTAGCACTGAAAGCTCTTGCTGGCCATCACCTGCCCTAGGCAGCCCTTCCACAGCCCCACAAGCACTGGCCCTCTGAGCTTCCTAGCCACAGCACAGTGGGGACGTTCCTTCTCAGCACATCCAGAGCCCAGCTCCCAAATCGGAAACGTCCAGCCACTGCTCCCACACCAAAGGGGCTAGCACTGAAAGCTCTTGCTGGCCCTCACCTTCCCTAGGCAGCCCTTCCACAGCCCCACAAGCACTGGCCCTCTGAGCTTCCTAGCCACAGCACAGTGGGGACGTTCCTTCTCGGCACAGCCAGAGCCCAGCTCCGAAATTCAAAACGTCCAGCCACTGCTCCCACACCAAAGGGGCTAGCACTGAAAGCTCTTGCTGGCCAGCACCTTCCCTAGGCAGCCCTTCCACAGCCCCACAAGCACTGGCCCTCTGAGCTTCCTAGCCACAGCACAGTGGGGACGTTCCTTCTCAGCACAGACAGAGCCCAGCTCCCAAATTCGAAACGTCCAGCCACTGCTCCCACACCAAAGGGGCTAGCACTGAAAGCTCTTGCTGGCCCTCACCTTCCCTAGGCAGCCCTTCCACAGCCCCACAAGCACTGGCCCTCTGAGCTTCCTAGCCACAGCACAGTGGGGACGTTCCTTCTCGGCACAGCCAGAGCCTAGCTCCCAAATAGGAAACGTCCAGCCACTGCTCCCACACCAAAGGGGCTAGCACTGAAAGCTCTTGCTGGCCAGCACCTGCGCTAGGCAGCCCTTCCACAGCCCCACAAGCACTGGCCCTCTGAGCTTCCTAGCCACAGCACAGTGGGGACATTCCTTCTCGGCACAGCCAGAGCCTAGCTCCCAAATAGGAAACGTCCAGCCACTGCTCCCACACCAAAGGGGCTAGCACTGAAAGCTCTTGCTGGCCATCACCTGCCCTAGGCAGCCCTTCCACAGCTCCACAAGCACTGGCCCTCTGAGCTTCCTAGCCACAGCACAGCGGGGACGTTCCTTCTCAGCACAGCCAGAGCCCAGCTCCCAAATCCAAAACGTCCAGCCACTGCTCCCACACCAAAGGGGCCAGCACTGAAAACTCTTGCTGGCCATCACCTTCCCTAGGCAGCCCTTCCACAGCCCCACAAGCACTGCCGCTCTGAGCTTCCTAGCCACAGCACAGTGGGGACATTCCTTCTCGGCACAGCCAGAGCCCAGCTCCCAAATCGGAAACGTCCAGCCACTGCTCCCACACCAAAGGGGCTAGCACTGAAAGCTCTTGCTGGCCAGCACCTTCCCTAGGCAGCCCTTCCACAGCCCCACAAGCACTGGCGCCCTGAGCTTCCTAGCCACAGCACAGTGGGGACGTTCCTTCTCAGCACAGCCAGAGCCCAGCTCCCAAATCGGAAACGTCCAGCCACTGCTCCCACACCAAAGGGGCTAGCACTGAAAGCTCTTGCTGGCCAGCACCTGCCCTAGGCAGCCCTTCCACAGCCCCACAAGCACTGGCGCTCTGAGCTTCCTAGCCACAGCACAGTGGGGACGTTCCTTCTCAGCACAGACAGAGCCCAGCTCCGAAATTCGAAACGTCCAGCCACTGCTCCCACACCAAAGGGGCTAGCACTGAAAGCTCTTGCTGGCCCTCACCTGCCCTAGGCAGCCCTTCCACAGCCCCACAAGCACTGGCCCTCTGAGCTTCCTAGCCACAGCACAGTGGGGACGTTCCTTCTCAGCACAGCCAGGGCCCACGTCAAAAATTCGAAACGTCCAGCCACTGCTCCCACACCAAAGGGGCTAGCACTGAAAGCTCTTGCTGGCCATCACCTTCCCTAGGCAGCCCTTCCACAGCCCCACAAGCACTGGCGCCCTGAGCTTCCTAGCCACAGCACAGTGGGGACGTTCCTTCTCAGCACAGCCAGAGCCCACCTCAAAAATTCGAAACGTCCAGCCACTGCTCCCACACCAAAGGGGCTAGCACTGAAAGCTCTTGCTGGCCAGCACCTTCCCTAGGCAGCCCTTCCACAGCCCCACAAGCCCTGGCCCTCTGAGCTTCCTAGCCACAGCACAGTGGGGACATTCCTTCTCGGCACAGCCAGAGCCCAGCTCCCAAATCGGAAACGTCCAGCCACTGCTCCCACACCAAAGGGGCTAGCACTGAAAGCTCTTGCTGGCCATCACCTGCCCTAGGCAGCCCTTCCACAGCCCCACAAGCACTGGCGCTCTGAGCTTCCTAGCCACAGCACAGTGGGGACGTTCCTTCTCAGCACAGACAGAGCCTAGCTCCCAAATAGGAAACGTCCAGCCACTGCTCCCACACCAATGGTGCTAGCACTGAAAGCTCTTGCTGGCCCTCACCTTCCCTAGGCAGCCCTTCCACAGCTCCACAAGCACTGGCGCCCTGACATTCCTAGCCACAGCACAGTGGGGACGTTCCTTCTCAGCACAGCCAGAGCCCAGCTCCGAAATTCAAAACGTCCAGCCACTGCTCCCACACGAAAGGGGCTAGCACTGAAAGCTCTTGCTGGCCAGCACCTTCCCTAGGCAGCCCTTCCACAGCCCCACAAGCACTGGCCCTCTGAGCTTCCTAGCCACAGCACAGTGGGGACGTTCCTTCTCGGCACAGCCAGAGCCTAGCTCCCAAATAGGAAATGTCCAGCCACTGCTCCCACACCAAAGGGGCTAGCACTGAAAGCTCTTGCTGGCCCTCACCTTCCCTAGGCAGCCCTTCCACAGCCCCACAAGCACTGGCGCCCTGAGCTTCCTAGCCACAGCACAGTGGGGACGTTCCTTCTCAGCACTGCCAGAGCCCAGCTCCCAAATCGGAAATGTCCAGCCACTGCTCCCACACCAAAGGGGCTAGCACTGAAAGCTCTTGCTGGCCAGCACCTTCCCTAGGCAGCCCTTCCACAGCCCCACAAGCCCTGGCCCTCTGAGCTTCCTAGCCACAGCACAGTGGGGACGTTCCTTCTCAGCACAGCCAGAGCCCAGCTCCGAAATTCACAACGTCCAGCCACTGCTCCCACACCAAAGGGGCTAGCACTGAAAGCTCTTGCTGGCCAGCACCTTCCCTAGGCAGCCCTTCCACAGCCCCACAAGCACTGGCCCTCTGAGCTTCCTAGCCACAGCACAGTGGGGACGTTCCTTCTCAGCACATCCAGAGCCCAGCTCCCAAATCGGAAACGTCCAGCCACTGCTCCCACACCAAAGGGGCTAGCACTGAAAGCTCTTGCTGGCCCTCACCTTCCCTAGGCAGCCCTTCCACAGCCCCACAAGCACTGGCCCTCTGAGCTTCCTAGCCACAGCACAGTGGGGACGTTCCTTCTCGGCACAGACAGAGCCCAGCTCCGAAACTCAAAACGTCCAGCCACTGCTCCCACACCAAAGGGGCTAGCACTGAAAGCTCTTGCTGGCCAGCACCTTCCCTAGGCAGCCCTTCCACAGCCCCACAAGCACTGGCCCTCTGAGCTTCCTAGCCACAGCACAGTGGGGACGTTCCTTCTCGGCACAGCCAGAGCCTAGCTCCCAAATAGGAAACGTCCAGCCACTGCTCCCACACCAAAGGGGCTAGCACTGAAAGCTCTTGCTGGCCAGCACCTGCCCTAGGCAGCCCTTCCACAGCCCCACAAGCACTGGCCCTCTGAGCTTCCTAGCCACAGCACAGTGGGGACATTCCTTCTCGGCACAGCCAGAGCCCAGCTCCAAAATAGGAAACGTCCAGCCACTGGTCCCACACCAATGGTGCTAGCACTGAAAGCTCTTGCTGGCCATCACCTTCCCTAGGCAGCCCTTCCACAGCTCCACAAGCACTGGCGCCCTGACCTTCCTAGCCACAGCACAGTGGGGACGTTCCTTCTCAGCACAGCCAGAGCCCACCTCAAAAATTTGAAACGTCCAGCCACTGCTCCCACACCAAAGGGGCTAGCACTGAAAGCTCTTGCTGGCCAGCACCTGCCCTAGGCAGCCCTTCCACAGCCCCACAAGCCCTGGCGCTCTGAGCTTCCTAGCCACAGCACAGTGGGGACGTTCCTTCTCGGCACAGCCAGAGCCTAGCTCCCAAATAGGAAACGTCCAGCCACTGCTCCCACACCAAAGGGGCCAGCACTGAAAGCTCTTGCTGGCCATCACCTTCCCTAGGCAGCCCTTCCACAGCCCCACAAGCACTGGCCCTCTGAGCTTCCTAGCCACAGCACTCTGCGGACGTTCCTTCTCAGCACAGCCAGAGCCCAGCTCCCAAATCCAAAACGTCCAGCCACTGCTCCCACACCAAAGGGGCCAGCACTGAAAACCCTTGCTGGCCAACACCTTCCCTAGGCAGCCCTTCCACAGCCCCACAAGCACTGGCCCTCTGAGCTTCCTAGCCACAGCACAGTGGGGACGTTCCTTCTCGGCACAGCCAGAGCCCAGCTCCCAAATCGGAAACGTCCAGCCACTGCTCCCACACCAAAGGGGCTAGCACTGAAAGCTCTTGCTGGCCCTCACCTTCCCTAGGCAGCCCTTCCACAGCCCCACAAGCACTGGCGCCCTGAGCTTCCTAGCCACAGCACAGTGGGGACGTTCCTTCTCAGCACAGCCACAGCCCAGCTCCCAAATCGGAAACGTCCAGCCACTGCTCCCACACCAAAGGGGCTAGCACTGAAAGCTCTTGCTGGCCATCACCTGCCCTAGGCAGCCCTTCCACAGCCCCACAAGCACTGGCCCTCTGAGCTTCCTAGCCACAGCACAGTGGGGACGTTCCTTCTCAGCACAGACAGAGCCCAGCTCCGAAATTCGAAACGTCCAGCCACTGCTCCCACACGAAAGGGGCTAGCACTGAAAGCTCTTGCTGGCCATCACCTGCGCTAGGCAGCCCTTCCACAGCTCCACAAGCACTGGCCCTCTGAGCTTCCTAGCCACAGCACAGCGGGGACGTTCCTTCTCAGCACAGCCAGAGCCCAGCTCCCAAATCCAAAACGTCCAGCCACTGCTCCCACACCAAAGGGGCCAGCACTGAAAACTCTTGCTGGCCATCACCTTCCCTAGGCAGCCCTTCCACAGCCCCACAAGCACTGCCGCTCTGAGCTTCCTAGCCACAGCACAGTGGGGACATTCCTTCTCGGCACAGCCAGAGCCCAGCTCCCAAATCGGAAACGTCCAGCCACTGCTCCCACACCAAAGGGGCTAGCACTGAAAGCTCTTGCTGGCCCTCACCTTCCCTAGGCAGCCCTTCCACAGCCCCACAAGCACTGGCGCTCTGAGCTTCCTAGCCACAGCACAGTGGGGACGTTCCTTCTCAGCACAGCCAGGGCCCACTTCAAAAATTCGAAACGTCCAGCCACTGCTCCCACACCAAAGGGGCTAGCACTGAAAGCTCTTGCTGGCCATCACCTTCCCTAGGCAGCCCTTCCACAGCCCCACAAGCACTGGCGCCCTGAGCTTCCTAGCCACAGCACAGTGGGGACGTTCCTTCTCAGCACAGCCAGAGCCCACCTCAAAAATTCGAAACGTCCAGCCACTGCTCCCACACCAAAGGGGCTAGCACTGAAAGCTCTTGCTGGCCAGCACCTTCCCTAGGCAGCCCTTCCACAGCCCCACAAGCCCTGGCCCTCTGAGCTTCCTAGCCACAGCACAGTGGGGACATTCCTTCTCGGCACAGCCAGAGCCCAGCTCCCAAATCGGAAACGTCCAGCCACTGCTCCCACACCAAAGGGGCTAGCACTGAAAGCTCTTGCTGGCCATCACCTGCCCTAGGCAGCCCTTCCACAGCCCCACAAGCACTGGCGCTCTGAGCTTCCTAGCCACAGCACAGTGGGGACGTTCCTTCTCAGCACAGACAGAGCCTAGCTCCCAAATAGGAAACGTCCAGCCACTGCTCCCACACCAATGGTGCTAGCACTGAAAGCTCTTGCTGGCCAGCACTTTCCCTAGGCAGCCCTTCCACAGCTCCACAAGCACTGGCGCCCTGATATTCCTAGCCACAGCACAGTGGGGACGTTCCTTCTCAGCACAGCCAGAGCCCAGCTCCGAAATTCAAAACGTCCAGCCACTGCTCCCACACGAAAGGGGCTAGCACTGAAAGCTCTTGCTGGCCAGCACCTTCCCTAGGCAGCCCTTCCACAGCCCCACAAGCACTGGCCCTCTGAGCTTCCTAGCCACAGCACAGTGGGGACGTTCCTTCTCGGCACAGCCAGAGCCTAGCTCCCAAATAGGAAACGTCCAGCCACTGCTCCCACACCAAAGGGGCTAGCACTGAAAGCTCTTGCTGGCCCTCACCTTCCCTAGGCAGCCCTTCCACAGCCCCACAAGCACTGGCGCCCTGAGCTTCCTAGCCACAGCACAGTGGGGACGTTCCTTCTCAGCACAGCCAGAGCCCAGCTCCCAAATCGGAAACGTCCAGCCACTGCTCCCACACCAAAGGGGCTAGCACTGAAAGCTCTTGCTGGCCCTCACCTTCCCTAGGCAGCCCTTCCACAGCCCCACAAGCACTGGCGCCCTGAGCTTCCTAGCCACAGCACAGCGGGGATGTTCCTTCTCAGCACAGCCAGAGCCCAGCTCCCAAATCGGAAATGTCCAGCCACTGCTCCCACACCAAAGGGGCTAGCACTGAAAGCTCTTGCTGGCCAGCACCTTCCCTAGGCAGCCCTTCCACAGCCCCACAAGCACTGGCGCCCTGAGCTTCCTAGCCACAGCACAGTGGGGACGTTCCTTCTCAGCACAGCCAGAGCCCACCTCAAAAATTCGAAACGTCCAGCCACTGCTCCCACACCAAAGGGGCTAGCACTGAAAGCTCTTGCTGGCCAGCACCTTCCCTAGGCAGCCCTTCCACAGCCCCACAAGCCCTGGCCCTCTGAGCTTCCTAGCCACAGCACAGTGGGGACATTCCTTCTCGGCACAGCCAGA
Organism: Aptenodytes patagonicus; assembly: GCF_965638725.1. Taxonomy (NCBI): domain Eukaryota; kingdom Metazoa; phylum Chordata; class Aves; order Sphenisciformes; family Spheniscidae; genus Aptenodytes; species Aptenodytes patagonicus. Next base: position 419,602 of record NW_027472006.1, read on the forward strand.
GCCCAGCTCCCAAATCGGAAACGTCCAGCCACTGCTCCCACACCAAAGGGGCTAGCACTGAAAGCTCTTGCTGGCCATCACCTGCCCTAGGCAGCCCTTCCACAGCCCCACAAGCACTGGCGCTCTGAGCTTCCTAGCCACAGCACAGTGGGGACGTTCCTTCTCAGCACAGACAGAGCCTAGCTCCCAAATAGGAAACGTCCAGCCACTGCTCCCACACCAATGGTGCTAGCACTGAAAGCTCTTGCTGGCCAGCACTTTCCCTAGGCAGCCCTTCCACAGCTCCACAAGCACTGGCGCCCTGACATTCCTAGCCACAGCACAGTGGGGACGTTCCTTCTCAGCACAGCCAGAGCCCAGCTCCGAAATTCAAAACGTCCAGCCACTGCTCCCACACGAAAGGGGCTAGCACTGAAAGCTCTTGCTGGCCAGCACCTTCCCTAGGCAGCCCTTCCACAGCCCCACAAGCACTGGCCCTCTGAGCTTCCTAGCCACAGCACAGTGGGGACGTTCCTTCTCGGCACAGCCAGAGCCTAGCTCCCAAATAGGAAATGTCCAGCCACTGCTCCCACACCAAAGGGGCTAGCACTGAAAGCTCTTGCTGGCCCTCACCTTCCCTAGGCAGCCCTTCCACAGCCCCACAAGCACTGGCGCCCTGACCTTCCTAGCCACAGCACAGTGGGGACGTTCCTTCTCAGCACAGCCAGAGCCCAGCTCCCAAATCGGAAACGTCCAGCCACTGCTCCCACACCAAAGGGGCTAGCACTGAAAGCTCTTGCTGGCCCTCACCTTCCCTAGGCAGCCCTTCCACAGCCCCAAAAGCACTGGCGCCCTGAGCTTCCTAGCCACAGCACAGTGGGGACGTTCCTTCTCAGCACAGCCAGAGCCCAGCTCCCAAATCGGAAATGTCCAGCCACTGCTCCCACACCAAAGGGGCTAGCACTGAAAGCTCTTGCTGGCCAGCACCTTCCCTAGGCAGCCCTTCCACAGCCCCACAAGCCCTGGCCCTCTGAGCTTCCTAGCCACAGCACAGTGGGGACGTTCCTTCTCAGCACAGCCAGAGCCCAGCTCCGAAATTCACAACGTCCAGCCACTGCTCCCACACCAAAGGGGCTAGCACTGAAAGCTCTTGCTGGCCAGCACCTTCCCTAGGCAGCCCTTCCACAGCCCCACAAGCACTGGCCCTCTGAGCTTCCTAGCCACAGCACAGTGGGGACGTTCCTTCTCAGCACATCCAGAGCCCAGCTCCCAAATCGGAAACGTCCAGCCACTGCTCCCACACCAAAGGGGCTAGCACTGAAAGCTCTTGCTGGCCCTCACCTTCCCTAGGCAGCCCTTCCACAGCCCCACAAGCACTGGCCCTCTGAGCTTCCTAGCCACAGCACAGTGGGGACGTTCCTTCTCGGCACAGACAGAGCCCAGCTCCGAAACTCAAAACGTCCAGCCACTGCTCCCACACCAAAGGGGCTAGCACTGAAAGCTCTTGCTGGCCAGCACCTTCCCTAGGCAGCCCTTCCACAGCCCCACAAGCACTGGCCCTCTGAGCTTCCTAGCCACAGCACAGTGGGGACGTTCCTTCTCGGCACAGCCAGAGCCTAGCTCCCAAATAGGAAACGTCCAGCCACTGCTCCCACACCAAAGGGGCTAGCACTGAAAGCTCTTGCTGGCCAGCACCTGCGCTAGGCAGCCCTTCCACAGCCCCACAAGCACTGGCCCTCTGAGCTTCCTAGCCACAGCACAGTGGGGACATTCCTTCTCGGCACAGCCAGAGCCCAGCTCCAAAATAGGAAACGTCCAGCCACTGGTCCCACACCAATGGTGCTAGCACTGAAAGCTCTTGCTGGCCATCACCTTCCCTAGGCAGCCCTTCCACAGCTCCACAAGCACTGGCGCCCTGACCTTCCTAGCCACAGCACAGTGGGGACGTTCCTTCTCAGCACAGCCAGAGCCCACCTCAAAAATTCGAAACGTCCAGCCACTGCTCCCACACCAAAGGGGCTAGCACTGAAAGCTCTTGCTGGCCAGCACCTGCCCTAGGCAGCCCTTCCACAGCCCCACAAGCCCTGGCGCTCTGAGCTTCCTAGCCACAGCACAGTGGGGACGTTCCTTCTCGGCACAGCCAGAGCCTAGCTCCCAAATAGGAAACGTCCAGCCACTGCTCCCACACCAAAGGGGCCAGCACTGAAAGCTCTTGCTGGCCATCACCTTCCCTAGGCAGCCCTTCCACAGCCCCACAAGCACTGGCCCTCTGAGCTTCCTAGCCACAGCACTCTGCGGACGTTCCTTCTCACCACAGCCAGAGCCCAGCTCCCAAATCGGAAACGTCCAGCCACTGCTCCCACACCAAAGGGGCTAGCACTGAAAGCTCTTGCTGGCCCTCACCTTCCCTAGGCAGCCCTTCCACAGCCCCACAAGCACTGGCGCCCTGAGCTTCCTAGCCACAGCACAGTGGGGACGTTCCTTCTCAGCACAGCCACAGCCCAGCTCCCAAATCAGAAACGTCCAGCCACTGCTCCCACACCAAAGGGGCTAGCACTGAAAGCTCTTGCTGGCCATCACCTGCCCTAGGCAGCCCTTCCACAGCCCCACAAGCACTGGCCCTCTGAGCTTCCTAGCCACAGCACAGTGGGGACGTTCCTTCTCAGCACAGACAGAGCCCAGCTCCGAAATTCGAAACGTCCAGCCACTGCTCCCACACCAAAGGGGCTAGCACTGAAAGCTCTTGCTGGCCATCACCTGCGCTAGGCAGCCCTTCCACAGCTCCACAAGCACTGGCCCTCTGAGCTTCCTAGCCACAGCACAGCGGGGACGTTCCTTCTCAGCACAGCCAGAGCCCAGCTCCCAAATCCAAAACGTCCAGCCACTGCTCCCACACCAAAGGGGCCAGCACTGAAAACTCTTGCTGGCCATCACCTTCCCTAGGCAGCCCTTCCACAGCCCCACAAGCACTGCCGCTCTGAGCTTCCTAGCCACAGCACAGTGGGGACATTCCTTCTCGGCACAGCCAGAGCCCAGCTCCCAAATCGGAAACGTCCAGCCACTGCTCCCACACCAAAGGGGCTAGCACTGAAAGCTCTTGCTGGCCCTCACCTTCCCTAGGCAGCCCTTCCACAGCCCCACAAGCACTGGCGCTCTGAGCTTCCTAGCCACAGCACAGTGGGGACGTTCCTTCTCAGCACAGCCAGGGCCCACTTCAAAAATTCGAAACGTCCAGCCACTGCTCCCACACCAAAGGGGCTAGCACTGAAAGCTCTTGCTGGCCATCACCTTCCCTAGGCAGCCCTTCCACAGCCCCACAAGCACTGGCGCCCTGAGCTTCCTAGCCACAGCACAGTGGGGACGTTCCTTCTCAGCACAGCCAGAGCCCACCTCAAAAATTCGAAACGTCCAGCCACTGCTCCCACACCAAAGGGGCTAGCACTGAAAGCTCTTGCTGGCCAGCACCTTCCCTAGGCAGCCCTTCCACAGCCCCACAAGCCCTGGCCCTCTGAGCTTCCTAGCCACAGCACAGTGGGGACATTCCTTCTCGGCACAGCCAGAGCCCAGCTCCCAAATCGGAAACGTCCAGCCACTGCTCCCACACCAAAGGGGCTAGCACTGAAAGCTCTTGCTGGCCATCACCTGCCCTAGGCAGCCCTTCCACAGCCCCACAAGCACTGGCGCTCTGAGCTTCCTAGCCACAGCACAGTGGGGACGTTCCTTCTCAGCACAGACAGAGCCTAGCTCCCAAATAGGAAACGTCCAGCCACTGCTCCCACACCAATGGTGCTAGCACTGAAAGCTCTTGCTGGCCAGCACTTTCCCTAGGCAGCCCTTCCACAGCTCCACAAGCACTGGCGCCCTGACATTCCTAGCCACAGCACAGTGGGGACGTTCCTTCTCAGCACAGCCAGAGCCCAGCTCCGAAATTCAAAACGTCCAGCCACTGCTCCCACACGAAAGGGGCTAGCACTGAAAGCTCTTGCTGGCCAGCACCTTCCCTAGGCAGCCCTTCCACAGCCCCACAAGCACTGGCCCTCTGAGCTTCCTAGCCACAGCACAGTGGGGACGTTCCTTCTCGGCACAGCCAGAGCCTAGCTCCCAAATAGGAAATGTCCAGCCACTGCTCCCACACCAAAGGGGCTAGCACTGAAAGCTCTTGCTGGCCCTCACCTTCCCTAGGCAGCCCTTCCACAGCCCCACAAGCACTGGCGCCCTGAGCTTCCTAGCCACAGCACAGTGGGGACGTTCCTTCTCAGCACAGCCAGAGCCCAGCTCCCAAATCGGAAACGTCCAGCCACTGCTCCCACACCAAAGGGGCTAGCACTGAAAGCTCTTGCTGGCCCTCACCTTCCCTAGGCAGCCCTTCCACAGCCCCACAAGCACTGGCGCCCTGACCTTCCTAGCCACAGCACAGCGGGGACGTTCCTTCTCAGCACAGCCAGAGCCCAGCTCCCAAATCGGAAATGTCCAGCCACTGCTCCCACACCAAAGGGGCTAGCACTGAAAGCTCTTGCTGGCCAGCACCTTCCCTAGGCAGCCCTTCCACAGCCCCACAAGCCCTGGCCCTCTGAGCTTCCTAGCCACAGCACAGTGGGGACGTTCCTTCTCAGCACAGCCAGAGCCCAGCTCCGAAATTCACAACGTCCAGCCACTGCTCCCACACCAAAGGGGCTAGCACTGAAAGCTCTTGCTGGCCAGCACCTTCCCTAGGCAGCCCTTCCACAGCCCCACAAGCACTGGCCCTCTGAGCTTCCTAGCCACAGCACAGTGGGGACGTTCCTTCTCAGCACATCCAGAGCCCAGCTCCCAAATCGGAAACGTCCAGCCACTGCTCCCACACCAAAGGGGCTAGCACTGAAAGCTCTTGCTGGCCCTCACCTTCCCTAGGCAGCCCTTCCACAGCCCCACAAGCACTGGCCCTCTGAGCTTCCTAGCCACAGCACAGTGGGGACGTTCCTTCTCGGCACAGCCAGAGCCCAGCTCCGAAATTCAAAACGTCCAGCCACTGCTCCCACACCAAAGGGGCTAGCACTGAAAGCTCTTGCTGGCCAGCACCTTCCCTAGGCAGCCCTTCCACAGCCCCACAAGCACTGGCCCTCTGAGCTTCCTAGCCACAGCACAGTGGGGACGTTCCTTCTCAGCACAGACAGAGCCCAGCTCCCAAATTCGAAACGTCCAGCCACTGCTCCCACACCAAAGGGGCTAGCACTGAAAGCTCTTGCTGGCCAGCACCTGCCCTAGGCAGCCCTTCCACAGCCCCACAAGCACTGGCCCTCTGAGCTTCCTAGCCACAGCACAGTGGGGACGTTCCTTCTCGGCACAGCCAGAGCCTAGCTCCCAAATAGGAAACGTCCAGCCACTGCTCCCACACCAAAGGGGCTAGCACTGAAAGCTCTTGCTGGCCAGCACCTGCGCTAGGCAGCCCTTCCACAGCCCCACAAGCACTGGCCCTCTGAGCTTCCTAGCCACAGCACAGTGGGGACGTTCCTTCTCAGCACAGCCAGAGCCCAGCTCCCAAATCGGAAACGTCCAGCCACTGCTCCCACACCAAAGGGGCTAGCACTGAAAGCTCTTGCTGGCCATCACCTTCCCTAGGCAGCCCTTCCACAGCCCCACAAGCACTGGCCCTCTGAGCTTCCTAGCCACAGCACAGTGGGGACGTTCCTTCTCGGCACAGCCAGAGCCCAGCTCCCAAGTCGGAAACGTCCAGCCACTGCTCCCACACCAAAGGGGCTAGCACTGAAAGCTCTTGCTGGCCATCACCTTCCCTCGGCAGCCCTTCCACAGCCCCACAAGCACTGGCCCTCTGAGCTTCCTAGCCACAGCACTCTGCGGACGTTCCTTCTCAGCACAGCCAGAGCCCAGCTCCCAAATCCAAAACGTCCAGCCACTGCTCCCACACCAAAGGGGCTAGCACTGAAAGCTCTTGCTGGCCATCACCTTCCCTAGGCAGCCCTTCCACAGCCCCACAAGCACTGGCCCTCTGAGCTTCCTAGCCACAGCACAGTGGGGACATTCCTTCTCGGCACAGCCAGAGCCCAGCTCCCAAATCGGAAACGTCCAGCCACTGCTCCCACACCAAAGGGGCTAGCACTGAAAGCTCTTGCTGGCCAGCACCTTCCCTAGGCAGCCCTTCCACAGCCCCACAAGCCCTGGCCCTCTGAGCTTCCTAGCCACAGCACAGTGGGGACGTTCCTTCTCAGCACAGCCAGAGCCCAGCTCCGAAACTCAAAACGTCCAGCCACTGCTCCCACACCAAAGGGGCTAGCACTGAAAGCTCTTGCTGGCCAGCACCTTCCCTAGGCAGCCCTTCCACAGCCCCACAAGCACTGGCCCTCTGAGCTTCCTAGCCACAGCACAGTGGGGACGTTCCTTCTCAGCACATCCAGAGCCCAGCTCCCAAATCGGAAACGTCCAGCCACTGCTCCCACACCAAAGGGGCTAGCACTGAAAGCTCTTGCTGGCCCTCACCTTCCCTAGGCAGCCCTTCCACAGCCCCACAAGCACTGGCCCTCTGAGCTTCCTAGCCACAGCACAGTGGGGACGTTCCTTCTCGGCACAGCCAGAGCCCAGCTCCGAAATTCAAAACGTCCAGCCACTGCTCCCACACCAAAGGGGCTAGCACTGAAAGCTCTTGCTGGCCAGCACCTTCCCTAGGCAGCCCTTCCACAGCCCCACAAGCACTGGCCCTCTGAGCTTCCTAGCCACAGCACAGTGGGGACGTTCCTTCTCAGCACAGCCAGAGCCCACCTCAAAAATTCGAAACGTCCAGCCACTGCTCCCACACCAAAGGGGCTAGCACTGAAAGCTCTTGCTGGCCCTCACCTTCCCTAGGCAGCCCTTCCACAGCCCCACAAGCACTGGCCCTCTGAGCTTCCTAGCCACAGCACAGTGGGGACGTTCCTTCTCGGCACAGCCAGAGCCTAGCTCCCAAATAGGAAACGTCCAGCCACTGCTCCCACACCAAAGGGGCTAGCACTGAAAGCTCTTGCTGGCCAGCACCTGCGCTAGGCAGCCCTTCCACAGCCCCACAAGCACTGGCCCTCTGAGCTTCCTAGCCACAGCACAGTGGGGACATTCCTTCTCGGCACAGCCAGAGCCTAGCTCCCAAATAGGAAACGTCCAGCCACTGCTCCCACACCAAAGGGGCTAGCACTGAAAGCTCTTGCTGGCCAGCACCTGCGCTAGGCAGCCCTTCCACAGCCCCAGAAGCACTGGCCCTCTGAGCTTCCTAGCCACAGCACAGTGGGGACGTTCCTTCTCGGCACAGCCAGAGCCCAGCTCCGAAATTCAAAACGTCCAGCCACTGCTCCCACACGAAAGGGGCTAGCACTGAAAGCTCTTGCTGGCCATCACCTTCCCTAGGCAGCCCTTCCACAGCCCCACAAGCACTGGCCCTCTGAGCTTCCTAGCCACAGCACTCTGCGGACGTTCCTTCTCAGCACAGCCAGAGCCCAGCTCCCAAATCCAAAACGTCCAGCCACTGCTCCCACACCAAAGGGGCTAGCACTGAAAACTCTTGCTGGCCATCACCTTCCCTAGGCAGCCCTTCCACAGCCCCACAAGCACTGGCCCTCTGAGCTTCCTAGCCACAGCACAGTGGGGACATTCTTTCTCGGCACAGCCAGAGCCCAGCTCCCAAATCGGAAACGTCCAGCCACTGCTCCCACACCAAAGGGGCTAGCACTGAAAGCTCTTGCTGGCCATCACCTTCCCTAGGCAGCCCTTCCACAGCCCCACAAGCACTGGCGCCCTGAGCTTCCTAGCCACAGCACAGTGGGGACGTTCCTTCTCAGCACAGCCAGAGCCCAGCTCCCAAATCGGAAACGTCCAGCCACTGCTCCCACACCAAAGGGGCTAGCACTGAAAGCTCTTCCTGGCCAGCACCTGCCCTAGGCAGCCCTTCCACAGCCCCACAAGCACTGGCCCTCTGAGCTTCCTAGCCACAGCACAGTGGGGACGTTCCTTCTCAGCACAGCCAGAGCCCACCTCAGAAATTCGAAACGTCCAGCCACTGCTCCCACACCAAAGGGGCTAGCACTGAAAGCTCTTGCTGGCCCTCACCTGCCCTAGGCAGCCCTTCCACAGCCCCACAAGCACTGGCCCTCTGAGCTTCCTAGCCACAGCACAGTGGGGACATTCCTTCTCGGCACAGCCAGAGCCCAGCTCCGAAATTCGAAACGTCCAGCCACTGCTCCCACACCAAAGGGGCTAGCACTGAAAGCTCTTGCTGGCCCTCACCTTCCCTAGGCAGCCCTTCCACAGCCCCACAAGCACTGGCCCTCTGAAATTCCTAGCCACAGCACGGTGGGGACATTCCTTCTCAGCACAGCCAGAGCCCAGCTCCGAAATTCGAAACGTCCAGCCACTGCTCCCACACCAATGGTGCTAGCACTGAAAGCTCTTGCTGGCCAGCACTTTCCCTAGGCAGCCCTTCCACAGCTCCACAAGCACTGGCGCCCTGACCTTCCTAGCCACAGCACAGTGGGGACGTTCCTTCTCAGCACAGCCAGAGCCCACCTCAAAAATTCGAAACGTCCAGCCACTGCTCCCACACGAAAGGGGCTAGCACTGAAAGCTCTTGCTGGCCATCACCTTCCCTAGGCAGCCCTTCCACAGCCCCACAAGCACTGGCGCCCTGAGCTTCCTAGCCACAGCACAGTGGGGACGTTCCTTCTCAGCACAGCCAGAGCCCAGCTCCGAAACTCAAAACGTCCAGCCACTGCTCCCACACCAAAGGGGCTAGCACTGAAAGCTCTTGCTGGCCATCACCTTCCCTAGGCAGCCCTTCCACAGCCCCACAAGCACTGGCGCCCTGAGCTTCCTAGCCACAGCACAGTGGGGACGTTCCTTCTCAGCACAGCCAGAGCCCAGCTCCCAAATCGGAAACGTCCAGCCACTGCTCCCACACCAAAGGGGCTAGCACTGAAAGCTCTTGCTGGCCCTCACCTTCCCTAGGCAGCCCTTCCACAGCCCCACAAGCACTGGCGCCCTGAGCTTCCTAGCCACAGCACAGTGGGGACGTTCCTTCTCAGCACAGCCAGAGCCCAGCTCCCAAATCGGAAACGTCCAGCCACTGCTCCCACACCAAAGGGGCTAGCACTGAAAGCTCTTGCTGGCCATCACCTTCCCTAGGCAGCCCTTCCACAGCCCCACAAGCCCTGGCCCTCTGAGCTTCCTAGCCACAGCACAGTGGGGACGTTCCTTCTCAGCACAGCCAGAGCCCAGCTCCGAAATTCGAAACGTCCAGCCACTGCTCCCACACGAAAGGGGCTAGCACTGAAAGCTCTTGCTGGCCAGCACCTGCCCTAGGCAGCCCTTCCACAGCCCCACAAGCACTGGCGCTCTGAGCTTCCTAGCCACAGCACAGTGGGGACGTTCCTTCTCAGCACAGCCAGAGCCCAGCTCCCAAATCGGAAACGTCCAGCCACTGCTCCCACACCAAAGGGGCTAGCACTGAAAGCTCTTGCTGGCCCTCACCTTCCCTAGGCAGCCCTTCCACAGCCCCACAAGCACTGGCCCTCTGAGCTTCCTAGCCACAGCACAGTGGGGACGTTCCTTCTCGGCACAGACAGAGCCCAGCTCCGAAACTCAAAACGTCCAGCCACTGCTCCCACACCAAAGGGGCTAGCACTGAAAGCTCTTGCTGGCCAGCACCTTCCCTAGGCAGCCCTTCCACAGCCCCACAAGCACTGGCCCTCTGAGCTTCCTAGCCACAGCACAGTGGGGACGTTCCTTCTCAGCACAGACAGAGCCCACCTCAAAAATTCGAAACGTCCAGCCACTGCTCCCACACCAAAGGGGCTAGCACTGAAAGCTCTTGCTGGCCATCACCTTCCCTAGGCAGCCCTTCCACAGCCCCACAAGCACTGGCCCTCTGAGCTTCCTAGCCACAGCACAGTGGGGACGTTCCTTCTCAGCACAGCCAGAGGCACCTCAAAAATTCGAAACGTCCAGCCACTGCTCCCACACCAAAGGGGCTAGCACTGAAAGCTCTTGCTGGCCATCACCTTCCCTAGGCAGCCCTTCCACAGCCCCACAAGCACTGGCGCTCTGAGCTTCCTAGCCACAGCACAGTGGGGACGTTCCTTCTCAGCACAGCCAGAGCCCACCTCAGAAATTCGAAACGTCCAGCCACTGCTCCCACACCAAAGGGGCTAGCACTGAAAGCTCTTGCTGGCCATCACCTTCCCTAGGCAGCCCTTCCACAGCCCCACAAGCACTGGCCCTCTGAGCTTCCTAGCCACAGCACAGTGGGGACGTTCCTTCTCAGCACAGCCAGAGGCACCTCAAAAATTCGAAACGTCCAGCCACTGCTCCCACACCAAAGGGGCTAGCACTGAAAGCTCTTGCTGGCCATCACCTTCCCTAGGCAGCCCTTCCACAGCCCCACAAGCACTGGCGCTCTGAGCTTCCTAGCCACAGCACAGTGGGGACGTTCCTTCTCAGCACAGCCAGAGCCCACCTCAGAAATTCGAAACATCCAGCCACTGCTCCCACACAAAAGGGGCTAGCACTGAAAGCTCTTGCTGGCCAGCACCTGCCCTAGGCAGCCCTTCCACAGCCCCACAAGCACTGGCGCTCTGAGCTTCCTAGCCACAGCACAGTGGGGACGTTCCTTCTCAGCACATCCAGAGCCCAGCTCCGAAATTCGAAACGTCCAGCCACTGCTCCCACACCAAAGGGGCTAGCACTGAAAGCTCTTGCTGGCCCTCACCTTCCCTAGGCAGCCCTTCCACAGCCCCACAAGCACTGGCGCTCTGAGCTTCCTAGCCACAGCACAGTGGGGACGTTCCTTCTCAGCACATCCAGAGCCCAGCTCCCAAATCGGAAACGTCCAGCCACTGCTCCCACACCAAAGGGGCTAGCACTGAAAGCTCTTGCTGGCCCTCACCTTCCCTAGGCAGCCCTTCCACAGCCCCACAAGCACTGGCCCTCTGAGCTTCCTAGCCACAGCACAGTGGGGACGTTCCTTCTCGGCGCAGCCAGAGCCCAGCTCCGAAACTCAAAACGTCCAGCCACTGCTCCCACACCAAAGGGGCTAGCACTGAAAGCTCTTGCTGGCCAGCACCTTCCCTAGGCAGCCCTTCCACAGCCCCACAAGCACTGGCCCTCTGAGCTTCCTAGCCACAGCACAGTGGGGACGTTCCTTCTCAGCACAGACAGAGCCCAGCTCCGAAATTCGAAACGTCCAGCCACTGCTCCCACACCAAAGGGGCTAGCACTGAAAGCTCTTGCTGGCCATCACCTTCCCTAGGCAGCCCTTCCACAGCCCCACAAGCACTGGCCCTCTGAGCTTCCTAGCCACAGCACAGTGGGGACGTTCCTTCTCAGCACAGCCAGAGGCACCTCAAAAATTCGAAACGTCCAGCCACTGCTCCCACACCAAAGGGGCTAGCACTGAAAGCTCTTGCTGGCCATCACCTTCCCTAGGCAGCCCTTCCACAGCCCCACAAGCACTGGCGCCCTGAGCTTCCTAGCCACAGCACAGTGGGGACGTTCCTTCTCAGCACAGCCAGAGCCCACCTCAGAAATTCGAAACATCCAGCCACTGCTCCCACACAAAAGGGGCTAGCACTGAAAGCTCTTGCTGGCCCTCACCTGCCCTAGGCAGCCCTTCCACAGCCCCACAAGCACTGGCGCTCTGAGCTTCCTAGCCACAGCACAGTGGGGACATTCCTTCTCGGCACAGCTAGAGCCCAGCTCCGAAATTCACAACGTCCAGCCACTGCTCCCACACCAAAGGGGCTAGCACTGAAAGCTCTTGCTGGCCCTCACCTTCCCTAGGCAGCCCTTCCACAGCCCCACAAGCACTGGCCCTCTGAGCTTCCTAGCCACAGCACAGTGGGGACGTTCCTTCTCAGCACAGCCAGAGCCCAGCTCCGAAATTCGAAACGTCCAGCCACTGCTCCCACACGAAAGGGGCTAGCACTGAAAGCTCTTGCTGGCCAGCACCTGCCCTAGGCAGCCCTTCCACAGCCCCACAAGCACTGGCCCTCTGAGCTTCCTAGCCACAGCACAGTGGGGACGTTCCTTCTCAGCACATCCAGAGCCCAGCTCCCAAATCGGAAAAGTCCAGCCACTGCTCCCACACCAAAGGGGCTAGCACTGAAAGCTCTTGCTGGCCATCACCTGCCCTAGGCAGCCCTTCCACAGCCCCACAAGCACTGGCCCTCTGAGCTTCCTAGCCACAGCACAGTGGGGACGTTCCTTCTCGGCACAGACAGAGCCCAGCTCCGAAACTCAAAACGTCCAGCCACTGCTCCCACACCAAAGGGGCTAGCACTGAAAGCTCTTGCTGGCCAGCACCTTCCCTAGGCAGCCCTTCCACAGCCCCACAAGCACTGGCCCTCTGAGCTTCCTAGCCACAGCACAGTGGGGACGTTCCTTCTCAGCACAGACAGAGCCCAGCTCCGAAATTCGAAACGTCCAGCCACTGCTCCCACACCAAAGGGTCTAGCACTGAAAGCTCTTGCTGGCCATCACCTTCCCTAGGCAGTCCTTCCACAGCCCCACAAGCACTGGCCCTCTGAGCTTCCTAGCCACAGCACAGTGGGGACGTTCCTTCTCGGCACAGCCAGAGCCTAGCTCCCAAATAGGAAACGTCCAGCCACTGCTCCCACACCAAAGGGGCTAGCACTGAAAGCTCTTGCTGGCCATCACCTTCCCTAGGCAGCCCTTCCACAGCCCTACAAGCACTGGCCCTCTGAGCTTCCTAGCCACAGCACAGTGGGGACGTTCCTTCTCAGCACAGCCAGAGGCACCTCAAAAATTCGAAACGTCCAGCCACTGCTCCCACACCAAAGGGGCTAGCACTGAAAGCTCTTGCTGGCCATCACCTTCCCTAGGCAGCCCTTCCACAGCCCCACAAGCACTGGCCCTCTGAGCTTCCTAGCCACAGCACAGTGGGGACATTCCTTCTCAGCACAGCCAGAGCCCACCTCAGAAATTCGAAACATCCAGCCACTGCTCCCACACAAAAGGGGCTAGCACTGAAAGCTCTTGCTGGCCCTCACCTGCCCTAGGCAGCCCTTCCACAGCCCCACAAGCACTGGCGCTCTGAGCTTCCTAGCCACAGCACAGTGGGGACATTCCTTCTCGGCACAGCCAGAGCCCAGCTCCGAAACTCAAAACGTCCAGCCACTGCTCCCACACCAAAGGGGCTAGCACTGAAAGCTCTTGCTGGCCATCACCTTCCCTAGGCAGCCCTTCCACAGCCCCACAAGCACTGGCGCTCTGAGCTTCCTAGCCACAGCACAGTGGGGACGTTCCTTCTCAGCACAGCCAGAGCCCAGCTCCGAAATTCAAAACGTCCAGCCACTGCTCCCACACCAAAGGGGCTAGCACTGAAAGCTCTTGCTGGCCAGCACCTTCCCTAGGCAGCCCTTCCACAGCCCCACAAGCACTGGCCCTCTGAGCTTCCTAGCCACAGCACAGTGGGGACGTTCCTTCTCAGCACAGCCAGAGCCCAGCTCCCAAATAGGAAATGTCCAGCCACTGCTCCCACACCAAAGGGGCTAGCACTGAAAGCTCTTGCTGGCCATCACCTTCCCTAGGCAGCCCTTCCACAGCCCCACAAGCACTGGTGCCCTGAGCTTCCTAGCCACAGCACAGTGGGGACGTTCCTTCTCAGCACAGCCAGAGCCCAGCTCCCAAATCGGAAACGTCCAGCCACTGCTCCCACACCAAAGGGGCTAGCACTGAAAGCTCTTGCTGGCCCTCACCTTCCCTAGGCAGCCCTTCCACAGCCCCACAAGCACTGGCGCCCTGACCTTCCTAGCCACAGCACAGTGGGGACGTTCCTTCTCAGCACAGCCAGAGCCCAGCTCCCAAATCGGAAACGTCCAGCCACTGCTCCCACACCAAAGGGGCTAGCACTGAAAGCTCTTGCTGGCCATCACCTTCCCTAGGCAGCCCTTCCACAGCCCCACAAGCACTGGCGCTCTGAGCTTCCTAGCCACAGCACAGTGGGGACGTTCCTTCTCAGCACATCCAGAGCCCAGCTCCCAAATCGGAAACGTCCAGCCACTGCTCCCACACCAAAGGGGCTAGCACTGAAAGCTCTTGCTGGCCCTCACCTTCCCTAGGCAGCCCTTCCACAGCCCCACAAGCACTGGCCCTCTGAGCTTCCTAGCCACAGCACAGTGGGGACGTTCCTTCTCGGCACAGACAGAGCCCAGCTCCGAAACTCAAAACGTCCAGCCACTGCTCCCACACCAAAGGGGCTAGCACTGAAAGCTCTTGCTGGCCAGCACCTTCCCTAGGCAGCCCTTCCACAGCCCCACAAGCACTGGCCCTCTGAGCTTCCTAGCCACAGCACAGTGGGGACGTTCCTTCTCAGCACAGACAGAGCCCAGCTCCGAAATTCGAAACGTCCAGCCACTGCTCCCACACCAAAGGGGCTAGCACTGAAAGCTCTTGCTGGCCATCACCTTCCCTAGGCAGCCCTTCCACAGCCCCACAAGCACTGGCGCCCTGAGCTTCCTAGCCACAGCACAGTGGGGACGTTCCTTCTCAGCACAGCCAGAGGCACCTCAAAAATTCGAAACGTCCAGCCACTGCTCCCACACCAAAGGGGCTAGCACTGAAAGCTCTTGCTGGCCATCACCTTCCCTAGGCAGCCCTTCCACAGCCCCACAAGCACTGGCGCTCTGAGCTTCCTAGCCACAGCACAGTGGGGACGTTCCTTCTCAGCACAGCCAGAGCCCACCTCAGAAATTCGAAACGTCCAGCCACTGCTCCCACACCAAAGGGGCTAGCACTGAAAGCTCTTGCTGGCCATCACCTTCCCTAGGCAGCCCTTCCACAGCCCCACAAGCACTGGCCCTCTGAGCTTCCTAGCCACAGCACAGTGGGGACGTTCCTTCTCAGCACAGCCAGAGGCACCTCAAAAATTCGAAACGTCCAGCCACTGCTCCCACACCAAAGGGGCTAGCACTGAAAGCTCTTGCTGGCCATCACCTTCCCTAGGCAGCCCTTCCACAGCCCCACAAGCACTGGCGCTCTGAGCTTCCTAGCCACAGCACAGTGGGGACGTTCCTTCTCAGCACAGCCAGAGCCCACCTCAGAAATTCGAAACATCCAGCCACTGCTCCCACACAAAAGGGGCTAGCACTGAAAGCTCTTGCTGGCCAGCACCTGCCCTAGGCAGCCCTTCCACAGCCCCACAAGCACTGGCGCTCTGAGCTTCCTAGCCACAGCACAGTGGGGACGTTCCTTCTCAGCACATCCAGAGCCCAGCTCCGAAATTCGAAACGTCCAGCCACTGCTCCCACACCAAAGGGGCTAGCACTGAAAGCTCTTGCTGGCCCTCACCTTCCCTAGGCAGCCCTTCCACAGCCCCACAAGCACTGGCGCTCTGAGCTTCCTAGCCACAGCACAGTGGGGACGTTCCTTCTCAGCACATCCAGAGCCCAGCTCCCAAATCGGAAACGTCCAGCCACTGCTCCCACACCAAAGGGGCTAGCACTGAAAGCTCTTGCTGGCCCTCACCTTCCCTAGGCAGCCCTTCCACAGCCCCACAAGCACTGGCCCTCTGAGCTTCCTAGCCACAGCACAGTGGGGACGTTCCTTCTCGGCACAGACAGAGCCCAGCTCCGAAACTCAAAACGTCCAGCCACTGCTCCCACACCAAAGGGGCTAGCACTGAAAGCTCTTGCTGGCCAGCACCTTCCCTAGGCAGCCCTTCCACAGCCCCACAAGCACTGGCCCTCTGAGCTTCCTAGCCACAGCACAGTGGGGACGTTCCTTCTCAGCACAGACAGAGCCCAGCTCCGAAATTCGAAACGTCCAGCCACTGCTCCCACACCAAAGGGGCTAGCACTGAAAGCTCTTGCTGGCCCTCACCTGCCCTAGGCAGCCCTTCCACAGCCCCACAAGCACTGGCCCTCTGAGCTTCCTAGCCACAGCACAGTGGGGACGTTCCTTCTCAGCACAGCCAGAGGCACCTCAAAAATTCGAAACGTCCAGCCACTGCTCCCACACCAAAGGGGCTAGCACTGAAAGCTCTTGCTGGCCATCACCTGCCCTAGGCAGCCCTTCCACAGCCCCACAAGCACTGGCGCCCTGAGCTTCCTAGCCACAGCACAGTGGGGACGTTCCTTCTCAGCACAGCCAGAGCCCACCTCAGAAATTCGAAACATCCAGCCACTGCTCCCACACAAAAGGGGCTAGCACTGAAAGCTCTTGCTGGCCCTCACCTGCCCTAGGCAGCCCTTCCACAGCCCCACAAGCACTGGCGCTCTGAGCTTCCTAGCCACAGCACAGTGGGGACATTCCTTCTCGGCACAGCTAGAGCCCAGCTCCGAAATTCACAACGTCCAGCCACTGCTCCCACACGAAAGGGGCTAGCACTGAAAGCTCTTGCTGGCCAGCACCTGCC
Organism: Aptenodytes patagonicus; assembly: GCF_965638725.1. Taxonomy (NCBI): domain Eukaryota; kingdom Metazoa; phylum Chordata; class Aves; order Sphenisciformes; family Spheniscidae; genus Aptenodytes; species Aptenodytes patagonicus. Next base: position 435,965 of record NW_027472006.1, read on the forward strand.
CTAGGCAGCCCTTCCACAGCCCCACAAGCACTGGCCCTCTGAGCTTCCTAGCCACAGCACAGTGGGGACGTTCCTTCTCAGCACATCCAGAGCCCAGCTCCCAAATCGGAAAAGTCCAGCCACTGCTCCCATACCAAAGGGGCTAGCACTGAAAGCTCTTGCTGGCCATCACCTGCCCTAGGCAGCCCTTCCACAGCCCCACAAGCACTGGCCCTCTGAGCTTCCTAGCCACAGCACAGTGGGGACGTTCCTTCTCGGCACAGACAGAGCCCAGCTCCGAAACTCAAAACGTCCAGCCACTGCTCCCACACCAAAGGGGCTAGCACTGAAAGCTCTTGCTGGCCAGCACCTTCCCTAGGCAGCCCTTCCACAGCCCCACAAGCACTGGCCCTCTGAGCTTCCTAGCCACAGCACAGTGGGGACGTTCCTTCTCAGCACAGACAGAGCCCAGCTCCGAAATTCGAAACGTCCAGCCACTGCTCCCACACCAAAGGGGCTAGCACTGAAAGCTCTTGCTGGCCATCACCTTCCCTAGGCAGCCCTTCCACAGCCCCACAAGCACTGGCCCTCTGAGCTTCCTAGCCACAGCACAGTGGGGACGTTCCTTCTCGGCACAGCCAGAGCCTAGCTCCCAAATAGGAAACGTCCAGCCACTGCTCCCACACCAAAGGGGCTAGCACTGAAAGCTCTTGCTGGCCATCACCTTCCCTAGGCAGCCCTTCCACAGCCCTACAAGCACTGGCCCTCTGAGCTTCCTAGCCACAGCACAGTGGGGACGTTCCTTCTCAGCACAGCCAGAGGCACCTCAAAAATTCGAAACGTCCAGCCACTGCTCCCACACCAAAGGGGCTAGCACTGAAAGCTCTTGCTGGCCATCACCTTCCCTAGGCAGCCCTTCCACAGCCCCACAAGCACTGGCGCCCTGAGCTTCCTAGCCACAGCACAGTGGGGACGTTCCTCCTCAGCACAGCCAGAGCCCACCTCAAAAATTCGAAACGTCCAGCCACTGCTCCCACACCAAAGGGGCTAGCACTGAAAGCTCTTGCTGGCTATCACCTTCCCTAGGCAGCCCTTCCACAGCTCCACAAGCACTGGCGCTCTGAGCTTCCTAGCCACAGCACAGTGGGGACGTTCCTTCTCAGCACAGCCAGAGCCCAGCTCCGAAATTCACAACGTCCAGCCACTGCTCCCACACCAAAGGGGCTAGCACTGAAAGCTCTTGCTGGCCAGCACCTTCCCTAGGCAGCCCTTCCACAGCCCCACAAGCACTGGCCCTCTGAGCTTCCTAGCCACAGCACAGTGGGGACATTCCTTCTCGGCACAGCCAGAGCCCAGCTCCCAAATCGGAAACGTCCAGCCACTGCTCCCACACCAAAGGGGCTAGCACTGAAAGCTCTTGCTGGCCATCACCTTCCCTAGGCAGCCCTTCCACAGCCCCACAAGCCCTGGCCCTCTGAGCTTCCTAGCCACAGCACAGTGGGGACGTTCCTTCTCAGCACAGCCAGAGCCCAGCTCCGAAATTCAAAACGTCCAGCCACTGCTCCCACACGAAAGGGGCTAGCACTGAAAGCTCTTGCTGGCCATCACCTGCGCTAGGCAGCCCTTCCACACCCCCACAAGCACTGGCCCTCTGAGCTTCCTAGACACAGCATAGTGGGGACGTTCCTTCTCAGCACAGCCACAGCCCACCTCAGAAATTCGAAACATCCAGCCACTGCTCCCACACCAAAGGGGCTAGCACTGAAAGTTCTTGCTGGCCATCACCTTCCCTAGGCAGCCCTTCCACAGCCCCACAAGCACTGGCGCTCTGAGCTTCCTAGCCATAGCACAGTGGGGACGTTCCTTCTCGGCACAGCCAGAGCCCAGCTCCCAAATAGGAAACGTCCAGCCACTGCTCCCACACCAAAGGGGCTAGCACTGAAAGCTCTTGCTGGCCATCACCTGCGCTAGGCAGCCCTTCCACAGCCCCACAAGCACTGGCGCCCTGAGCTTCCTAGCCACAGCACAGTGGGGACGTTCCTTCTCAGCACAGCCAGAGCCCACCTCAAAAATTCGAAACGTCCAGCCACTGCTCCCACACCAAAGGGGCTAGCACTGAAAGCTCTTGCTGGCCATCACCTTCCCTAGGCAGCCCTTCCACAGCCCCACAAGCACTGGCCCTCTGAGCTTCCTAGCCACAGCACAGTGGGGACATTCCTTCTCGGCACAGCCAGAGCCCAGCTCCGAAATTCAAAACGTCCAGCCACTGCTCCCACACGAATGGGGCTAGCACTGAAAGCTCTTGCTGGCCAGCACCTTCCCTAGGCAGCCCTTCCACAGCTCCACAAGCACTGGCGCTCTGAGCTTCCTAGCCACAGCACAGTGGGGACGTTCCTTCTCAGCACAGCCAGAGCCCAGCTCCGAAATTCAAAACGTCCAGCCACTGCTCCCACACCAAAGGGGCTAGCACTGAAAGCTCTTGCTGGCCAGCACCTTCCCAAGGCAGCCCTTCCACAGCCCCACAAGCACTGGCCCTCTGAGCTTCCTAGCCACAGCACAGTGGGGACATTCCTTCTCGGCACAGCCAGAGCCCAGCTCCCAAATCGGAAACGTCCAGCCACTGCTCCCACACCAAAGGGGCTAGCACTGAAAGCTCTTGCTGGCCCTCACCTTCCCTAGGCAGCCTTTCCACAGCCCCACAAGCACTGGCGCCCTGAGCTTCCTAGCCACAGCACAGTGGGGACGTTCCTTCTCAGCACAGCCAGAGCCCAGCTCCCAAATCGGAAACGTCCAGCCACTGCTCCCACACCAAAGGGGCTAGCACTGAAAGCTCTTGCTGGCCATCACCTTCCCTAGGCAGCCCTTCCACAGCCCCACAAGCCCTGGCCCTCTGAGCTTCCTAGCCACAGCACAGTGGGGACGTTCCTTCTCAGCACAGCCAGAGCCCAGCTCCCAAATTCAAAACGTCCAGCCACTGCTCCCACACGAAAGGGGCTAGCACTGAAAGCTCTTGCTGGCCAGCACGTGCCCTAGGCAGCCCTTCCACAGCCCCACAAGCACTGGCCCTCTGAGCTTCCTAGCCACAGCACAGTGGGGACGTTCCTTCTCAGCACAGCCACAGCCCACCTCAGAAATTCGAAACATCCAGCCACTGCTCCCACACCAAAGGGGCTAGCACTGAAAGCTCTTGCTGGCCAGCACCTTCCCTAGGCAGCCCTTCCACAGCCCCACAAGCACTGGCCCTCTGAGCTTCCTAGCCACAGCACAGTGGGGACGTTCCTTCTCAGCACAGCCAGAGCCCACCTCAAAAATTCGAAACGTCCAGCCACTGCTCCCACACCAAAGGGGCTAGCACTGAAAGCTCTTGCTGGCCATCACCTGCCCTAGGCAGCCCTTCCACAGCCCCACAAGCACTGGCCCTCTGAGCTTCCTAGCCACAGCACAGTGGGGACATTCCTTCTCGGCACAGCCAGAGCCAAGCTCCGAAATTCAAAACGTCCAGCCACTGCTCCCACACCAAAGGGGCTAGCACTGAAAGCTCTTGCTGGCCATCACCTGCCCTAGGCAGCCCTTCCACAGCCCCACAAGCACTGGCGCCCTGAGCTTCCTAGCCATAGCACAGTGGGGACGTTCCTTCTCGGCACAGCCAGAGCCCAGCTCCCAAATAGGAAACGTCCAGCCACTGCTCCCACACCAAAGGGGCTAGCACTGAAAGCTCTTGCTGGCCAGCACTTTCCCTAGGCAGCCCTTCCACAGCTCCACAAGCACTGGCGCCCTGAGCTTCCTAGCCACAGCACAGTGGGGACGTTCCTCCTCAGCACAGCCAGAGCCCACCTCAAAAATTCGAAACGTCCAGCCACTGCTCCCACACCAAAGGGGCTAGCACTGAAAGCTCTTGCTGGCCATCACCTGCCCTAGGCAGCCCTTCCACAGCTCCACAAGCACTGGCGCTCTGAGCTTCCTAGCCACAGCACAGTGGGGACGTTCCTTCTCAGCACAGCCAGAGCCCAGCTCCGAAATTCAAAACGTCCAGCCACTGCTCCCACACCAAAGGGGCTAGCACTGAAAGCTCTTGCTGGCCATCACCTTCCCTAGGCAGCCCTTCCACAGCCCCACAAGCCCTGGCCCTCTGAGCTTCCTAGCCACAGCACAGTGGGGACGTTCCTTCTCAGCACAGCCAGAGCCCAGCTCCGAAATTCAAAACGTCCAGCCACTGCTCCCACACCAAAGGGGCTAGCACTGAAAGCTCTTGCTGGCCATCACCTGCGCTAGGCAGCCCTTCCACAGCCCCACAAGCACTGGCCCTCTGAGCTTCCTAGCCACAGCACAGTGGGGACGTTCCTTCTCAGCACAGCCACAGCCCACCTCAGAAATTCGAAACATCCAGCCACTGCTCCCACACCAAAGGGGCTAGCACTGAAAGTTCTTGCTGGCCATCACCTTCCCTAGGCAGCCCTTCCACAGCCCCACAAGCACTGGCGCTCTGAGCTTCCTAGCCATAGCACAGTGGGGACGTTCCTTCTCGGCACAGCCAGAGCCCAGCTCCCAAATAGGAAACGTCCAGCCACTGCTCCCACACCAAAGGGGCTAGCACTGAAAGCTCTTCCTGGCCAGCACCTGCCCTAGGCAGCCCTTCCACAGCCCCACAAGCACTGGCCCTCTGAGCTTCCTAGCCACAGCACAGTGGGGACGTTCCTTCTCAGCACAGCCAGAGCCCACCTCAGAAATTCGAAACGTCCAGCCACTGCTCCCACACCAAAGGGGCTAGCACTGAAAGCTCTTGCTGGCCCTCACCTGCCCTAGGCAGCCCTTCCACAGCCCCACAAGCACTGGCCCTCTGAGCTTCCTAGCCACAGCACAGTGGGGACATTCCTTCTCGGCACAGCCAGAGCCCAGCTCCGAAATTCGAAACGTCCAGCCACTGCTCCCACACCAAAGGGGCTAGCACTGAAAGCTCTTGCTGGCCCTCACCTTCCCTAGGCAGCCCTTCCACAGCCCCACAAGCACTGGCCCTCTGAGCTTCCTAGCCACAGCACAGTGGGGACATTCCTTCTCAGCACAGCCAGAGCCCAGCTCCGAAATTCGAAACGTCCAGCCACTGCTCCCACACCAAAGGGGCTAGCACTGAAAGCTCTTGCTGGCCAGCACTTTCCCTAGGCAGCCCTTCCACAGCTCCACAAGCACTGGCGCCCTGACCTTCCTAGCCACAGCACAGTGGGGACGTTCCTTCTCAGCACAGCCAGAGCCCACCTCAAAAATTCGAAACGTCCAGCCACTGCTCCCACACGAAAGGGGCTAGCACTGAAAGCTCTTGCTGGCCATCACCTTCCCTAGGCAGCCCTTCCACAGCCCCACAAGCACTGGCGCCCTGAGCTTCCTAGCCACAGCACAGTGGGGACGTTCCTTCTCAGCACAGCCAGAGCCCAGCTCCGAAACTCAAAACGTCCAGCCACTGCTCCCACACCAAAGGGGCTAGCACTGAAAGCTCTTGCTGGCCAGCACCTTCCCTAGGCAGCCCTTCCACAGCCCCACAAGCCCTGGCCCTCTGAGCTTCCTAGTCACAGCACAGTGGGGACATTCCTTCTCGGCACAGCCAGAGCCCAGCTCCCAAATCGGAAACGTCCAGCCACTGCTCCCACACCAAAGGGGCTAGCACTGAAAGCTCTTGCTGGCCATCACCTGCCCTAGGCAGCCCTTCCACAGCCCCACAAGCACTGGCGCTCTGAGCTTCCTAGCCACAGCACAGTGGGGACATTCCTTCTCGGCACAGCCAGAGCCCAGCTCCGAAATTCGAAACGTCCAGCCACTGCTCCCACACCAAAGGGGCTAGCACTGAAAGCTCTTGCTGGCCATCACCTTCCCTAGGCAGCCCTTCCACAGCCCCACAAGCACTGGCCCTCTGAGCTTCCTAGCCACAGCACAGTGGGGACGTTCCTTCTCAGCACAGCCAGAGCCCAGCTCCCAAATAGGAAATGTCCAGCCACTGCTCCCACACCAAAGGGGCTAGCACTGAAAGCTCTTGCTGGCCCTCACCTTCCCTAGGCAGCCCTTCCACAGCCCCACAAGCACTGGCGCCCTGAGCTTCCTAGCCACAGCACAGCGGGGACGTTCCTTCTCAGCACAGCCAGAGCCCAGCTCCCAAATCGGAAACGTCCAGCCACTGCTCCCACACCAAAGGGGCTAGCACTGAAAGCTCTTGCTGGCCCTCACCTTCCCTAGGCAGCCCTTCCACAGCCCCACAAGCACTGGCGCCCTGACCTTCCTAGCCACAGCACAGTGGGGACGTTCCTTCTCAGCACAGCCAGAGCCCAGCTCCCAAATCGGAAACGTCCAGCCACTGCTCCCACACCAAAGGGGCTAGCACTGAAAGCTCTTGCTGGCCATCACCTTCCCTAGGCAGCCCTTCCACAGCCCCACAAGCACTGGCCCTCTGAGCTTCCTAGCCACAGCACAGTGGGGACGTTCCTTCTCAGCACATCCAGAGCCCAGCTCCCAAATCGGAAACGTCCAGCCACTGCTCCCACACCAAAGGGGCTAGCACTGAAAGCTCTTGCTGGCCCTCACCTTCCCTAGGCAGCCCTTCCACAGCCCCACAAGCACTGGCCCTCTGAGCTTCCTAGCCACAGCACAGTGGGGACATTCCTTCTCGGCACAGCCAGAGCCCAGCTCCGAAATTCAAAACGTCCAGCCACTGCTCCCACACGAAAGGGGCTAGCACTGAAAGCTCTTGCTGGCCAGCACTTTCCCTAGGCAGCCCTTCCACAGCTCCACAAGCACTGGCGCCCTGAGCTTCCTAGCCACAGCACAGTGGGGACGTTCCTCCTCAGCACAGCCAGAGCCCACCTCAAAAATTCGAAACGTCCAGCCACTGCTCCCACACCAAAGGGGCTAGCACTGAAAGCTCTTGCTGGCCATCACCTTCCCTAGGCAGCCCTTCCACAGCTCCACAAGCACTGGCGCTCTGAGCTTCCTAGCCACAGCACAGTGGGGACGTTCCTTCTCAGCACAGCCAGAGCCCAGCTCCGAAATTCAAAACGTCCAGCCACTGCTCCCACACCAAAGGGGCTAGCACTGAAAGCTCTTGCTGGCCAGCACCTTCCCTAGGCAGCCCTTCCACAGCCCCACAAGCACTGGCCCTCTGAGCTTCCTAGCCACAGCACAGTGGGGACATTCCTTCTCGGCACAGCCAGAGCCCAGCTCCCAAATCGGAAACGTCCAGCCACTGCTCCCACACCAAAGGGGCTAGCACTGAAAGCTCTTGCTGGCCATCACCTTCCCTAGGCAGCCCTTCCACAGCCCCACAAGCCCTGGCCCTCTGAGCTTCCTAGCCACAGCACAGTGGGGACGTTCCTTCTCAGCACAGCCAGAGCCCAGCTCCGAAATTCAAAACGTCCAGCCACTGCTCCCACACGAAAGGGGCTAGCACTGAAAGCTCTTGCTGGCCATCACCTGCGCTAGGCAGCCCTTCCACACCCCCACAAGCACTGGCGCTCTGAGCTTCCTAGCCATAGCACAGTGGGGACGTTCCTTCTCGGCACAGCCAGAGCCCAGCTCCCAAATAGGAAACGTCCAGCCACTGCTCCCACACCAAAGGGGCTAGCACTGAAAGCTCTTGCTGGCCAGCACCTGCCCTAGGCAGCCCTTCCACAGCCCCACAAGCACTGGCCCTCTGAGCTTCCTAGCCACAGCACAGTGGGGACGTTCCTTCTCAGCACAGCCAGAGCCCACCTCAGAAATTCGAAACGTCCAGCCACTGCTCCCACACCAAAGGGGCTAGCACTGAAAGCTCTTGCTGGCCAGCACCTTCCCTAGGCAGCCCTTCCACAGCCCCACAAGCACTGGCCCTCTGAGCTTCCTAGCCACAGCACAGTGGGGACATTCCTTCTCGGCACAGCCAGAGCCCAGCTCCGAAATTCGAAACGTCCAGCCACTGCTCCCACACCAAAGGGGCTAGCACTGAAAGCTCTTGCTGGCCCTCACCTTCCCTAGGCAGCCCTTCCACAGCCCCACAAGCACTGGCGCCCTGAGCTTCCTAGCCACAGCACAGTGGGGACGTTCCTTCTCAGCACAGCCAGAGCCCAGCTCCGAAATTCGAAACGTCCAGCCACTGCTCCCACACGAAAGGGGCGAGCACTGAAAGCTCTTGCTGGCCCTCACCTGCCCTAGGCAGCCCTTCCACAGCCCCACAAGCACTGGCCCTCTGAGCTTCCTAGCCACAGCACAGTGGGGACGTTCCTTCTCAGCACAGCCAGAGCCCACCTCAAAAATTCGAAACGTCCAGCCACTGCTCCCACACCAAAGGGGCTAGCACTGAAAGCTCTTGCTGGCCATCACCTTCCCTAGGCAGCCCTTCCACAGCCCCACAAGCACTGGCGCCCTGAGCTTCCTAGCCACAGCACAGTGGGGACGTTCCTTCTCAGCACAGCCAGAGCCCAGCTCCGAAATTCGAAACGTCCAGCCACTGCTCCCACACCAAAGGGGCTAGCACTGAAAGCTCTTGCTGGCCAGCACTTTCCCTAGGCAGCCCTTCCACAGCCCCACAAGCACTGGCCCTCTGAGCTTCCTAGCCACAGCACAGTGGGGACGTTCCTTCTCAGCACAGCCAGAGTCCAGCTCCCAAATAGGAAATGTCCAGCCACTGCTCCCACACCAAAGGGGCTAGCACTGAAAGCTCTTGCTGGCCCTCACCTTCCCTAGGCAGCCCTTCCACAGCCCCACAAGCACTGGCGCCCTGAGCTTCCTAGCCACAGCACAGCGGGGACGTTCCTTCTCAGCACAGCCAGAGCCCAGCTCCCAAATCGGAAACGTCCAGCCACTGCTCCCACACCAAAGGGGCTAGCACTGAAAGCTCTTGCTGGCCCTCACCTTCCCTAGGCAGCCCTTCCACAGCCCCACAAGCACTGGCGCCCTGACCTTCCTAGCCACAGCACAGTGGGGACGTTCCTTCTCAGCACAGCCAGAGCCCAGCTCCCAAATCGGAAACGTCCAGCCACTGCTCCCACACCAAAGGGGCTAGCACTGAAAGCTCTTGCTGGCCATCACCTTCCCTAGGCAGCCCTTCCACAGCCCCACAAGCCCTGGCCCTCTGAGCTTCCTAGCCACAGCACAGTGGGGACGTTCCTTCTCAGCACATCCAGAGCCCAGCTCCCAAATCGGAAACGTCCAGCCACTGCTCCCACACCAAAGGGGCTAGCACTGAAAGCTCTTGCTGGCCCTCACCTTCCCTAGGCAGCCCTTCCACAGCCCCACAAGCACTGGCCCTCTGAGCTTCCTAGCCACAGCACAGTGGGGACATTCCTTCTCGGCACAGCCAGAGCCCAGCTCCGAAATTCAAAACGTCCAGCCACTGCTCCCACACCAAAGGGGCTAGCACTGAAAGCTCTTGCTGGCCCTCACCTTCCCTAGGCAGCCCTTCCACAGCCCCACAAGCACTGGCCCTCTGAGCTTCCTAGCCACAGCACAGTGGGGACATTCCTTCTCGGCACAGCCAGAGCCCAGCTCCCAAATAGGAAACGTCCAGCCACTGCTCCCACACCAAAGGGGCTAGCACTGAAAGCTCTTGCTGGCCAGCACCTGCCCTAGGCAGCCCTTCCACAGCCCCACAAGCACTGGCCCTCTGAGCTTCCTAGCCACAGCACAGTGGGGACGTTCCTTCTCAGCACAGCCAGAGCCCACCTCAGAAATTCGAAACGTCCAGCCACTGCTCCCACACCAAAGGGGCTAGCACTGAAAGCTCTTGCTGGCCAGCACCTTCCCTAGGCAGCCCTTCCACAGCCCCACAAGCCCTGGCCCTCTGAGCTTCCTAGTCACAGCACAGTGGGGACATTCCTTCTCGGCACAGCCAGAGCCCAGCTCCGAAATTCGAAACGTCCAGCCACTGCTCCCACACCAAAGGGGCTAGCACTGAAAGCTCTTGCTGGCCCTCACCTTCCCTAGGCAGCCCTTCCACAGCCCCACAAGCACTGGCGCCCTGAGCTTCCTAGCCACAGCACAGTGGGGACGTTCCTTCTCAGCACAGCCAGAGCCCAGCTCCGAAATTCGAAACGTCCAGCCACTGCTCCCACACGAAAGGGGCGAGCACTGAAAGCTCTTGCTGGCCCTCACCTGCCCTAGGCAGCCCTTCCACAGCCCCACAAGCACTGGCCCTCTGAGCTTCCTAGCCACAGCACAGTGGGGACGTTCCTTCTCAGCACAGCCAGAGCCCACCTCAAAAATTCGAAACGTCCAGCCACTGCTCCCACACCAAAGGGGCTAGCACTGAAAGCTCTTGCTGGCCATCACCTGCCCTAGGCAGCCCTTCCACAGCCCCACAAGCACTGGCGCTCTCAGCTTCCTAGCCACAGCACAGTGGGGACGTTCCTTCTCAGCACAGCCAGAGCCCAGCTCCGAAATTCAAAACGTCCAGCCACTGCTCCCACACCAAAGGGGCTAGCACTGAAAGCTCTTGCTGGCCATCACCTTCCCTAGGCAGCCCTTCCACAGCCCCACAAGCACTGGCGCCCTGAGCTTCCTAGCCACAGCACAGTGGGGACGTTCCTTCTCAGCACAGCCAGAGCCCAGCTCCGAAATTCGAAACGTCCAGCCACTGCTCCCACACCAAAGGGGCTAGCACTGAAAGCTCTTGCTGGCCAGCACTTTCCCTAGGCAGCCCTTCCACAGCCCCACAAGCACTGGCCCTCTGAGCTTCCTAGCCACAGCACAGTGGGGACGTTCCTTCTCAGCACAGCCAGAGCCCACCTCAAAAATTCGAAACGTCCAGCCACTGCTCCCACACCAAAGGGGCTAGCACTGAAAGCTCTTGCTGGCCATCACCTTCCCTAGGCAGCCCTTCCACAGCCCCACAAGCACTGGCGCCCTGAGCTTCCTAGCCACAGCACAGTGGGGACGTTCCTTCTCAGCACAGCCAGAGCCCAGCTCCCAAAGAGGAAACGTCCAGCCACTGCTCCCACACCAAAGGGGCCAGCACTGAAAACTCTTGCTGGCCATCACCTTCCCTAGGCAGCCCTCCCACAGCCCCACAAGCACTGCCGCTCTGAGCTTCCTAGCCACAGCACAGTGGGGACATTCCTTCTCGGCACAGCCAGAGCCCTGCTCCCAAATCGGAAACGTCCAGCCACTGCTCCCACACCAAAGGGGCTAGCACTGAAAGCTCTTGCTGGCCATCACCTTCCCTAGGCAGCCCTTCCACAGCCCCACAAGCACTGGCGCCCTGAGCTTCCTAGCCACAGCACAGTGGGGATGTTCCTTCTCAGCACAGCCAGAGCCCAGCTCCGAAATTCAAAACGTCCAGCCACTGCTCCCACACCAAAGGGGCTAGCACTGAAAGCTCTTGCTGGCCATCACCTTCCCTAGGCAGCCCTTCCACAGCCCCACAAGCACTGGCGCCCTGAGCTTCCTAGCCACAGCACAGTGGGGACGTTCCTTCTCGGCACAACCAGAGCCCACCTCAAAAATTCGAAACGTCCAGCCACTGCTCCCACACCAAAGGGGCTAGCACTGAAAGCTCTTGCTGGCCATCACCTTCCCTAGGCAGCCCTTCCACAGCCCCACAAGCACTGGCCCTCTGAGCTTCCTAGCCACAGCACAGTGGGGACATTCCTTCTCGGCACAGCCAGAGCCCAGCTCCCAAATAGGAAACGTCCAGCCACTGCTCCCACACCAATGGTGCTAGCACTGAAAGCTCTTGCTGGCCCTCACCTGCCCTAGGCAGCCCTTCCACAGCCCCACAAGCACTGGCGCCCTGAGCTTCCTAGCCACAGCACAGTGGGGACGTTCCTTCTCAGCACAGCCAGAGCCCAGCTCCGAAATTCGAAACGTCCAGCCACTGCTCCCACACCAATGGGGCTAGCACTCAAAGCTCTTGCTGGCCAGCACTTTCCCTAGGCAGCCCTTCCACAGCTCCACAAGCACTGGCGCCCTGACCTTCCTAGCCACAGCACAGTGGGGACGTTCCTTCTCGGCACAGCCAGAGCCCAGCTCCCAAATTCGAAACGTCCAGCCACTGCTCCCACACCAATGGGGCTAGCACTCAAAGCTCTTGCTGGCCAGCACTTTCCCTAGGCAGCCCTTCCACAGCTCCACAAGCACTGGCGCCCTGACCTTCCTAGCCACAGCACAGTGGGGACGTTCCTTCTCAGCACAGCCAGAGCCCAGCTCCCAAATCGGAAACGTCCAGCCACTGCTCCCACACGAAAGGGGCTAGCACTGAAAGCTCTTGCTGGCCATCACCTTCCCTAGGCAGCCCTTCCACAGCCCCACAAGCACTGGCCCTCTGAGCTTCCTAGCCACAGCACAGTGGGGACGTTCCTTCTCAGCACAGCCAGAGCCCAGCTCCCAAATACGAAATGTCCAGCCACTGCTCCCACACCAAAGGGGCTAGCACTGAAAGCTCTTGCTGGCCCTCACCTTCCCTAGGCAGCCCTTCCACAGCCCCACAAGCACTGGCGCCCTGAGCTTCCTAGCCACAGCACAGTGGGGACGTTCCTTCTCAGCACAGCCACAGCCCAGCTCCCAAATCGGAAACGTCCAGCCACTGCTCCCACACCAAAGGGGCTAGCACTGAAAGCTCTTGCTGGCCATCACCTTCCCTAGGCAGCCCTTCCACAGCCCCACAAGCACTGGCGCTCTGAGCTTCCTAGCCACAGCACAGTGGGGACGTTCCTTCTCGGCACAGCCACAGCCCAGCTCCCAAATTCAAAACGTCCAGCCACTGCTCCCACACCAAAGGGGCTAGCACTGAAAGCTCTTGCTGGCCATCACCTTCCCTAGGCAGCCCTTCCACAGCCCCACAAGCACTGGCCCTCTGAGCTTCCTAGCCACAGCACAGTGGGGACGTTCCTTCTCAGCACAGCCAGAGCCCAGCTCCCAAATAGGAAATGTACAGCCACTGCTCCCACACCAAAGGGGCTAGCACTGAAAGCTCTTGCTGGCCCTCACCTGCCCTAGGCAGCCCTTCCACAGCCCCACAAGCACTGGCGCTCTGAGCTTCCTAGCCACAGCACAGTGGGGACGTTCCTTCTCGGCACAGCCACAGCCCAGCTCCCAAATTCAAAACGTCCAGCCACTGCTCCCACACCAAAGGGGCTAGCACTGAAAGCTCTTGCTGGCCAGCACCTGCCCTAGGCAGCCCTTCCACAGCCCCACAACCACTGGCGCTCTGAGCTTCCTAGCCACAGCACAGTGGGGACGTTCCTTCTCGGCACAGCCACAGCCCAGCTCCCAAATTCAAAACGTCCAGCCACTGCTCCCACACCAAAGGGGCTAGCACTGAAAGCTCTTGCTGGCCATCACCTGCCCTAGGCAGCCCTTCCACAGCCCCACAAGCACTGGCGCTCTGAGCTTCCTAGCCACAGCACAGTGGGGACGTTCCTTCTCGGCACAGCCACAGCCCAGCTCCCAAATTCAAAACGTCCAGCCACTGCTCCCACACCAAAGGGGCTAGCACTGAAAGCTCTTGCTGGCCAGCACCTTCCCTAGGCAGCCCTTCCACAGCCCCACAAGCACTGGCGCTCTGAGCTTCCTAGCCACAGCACAGTGGGGACGTTCCTTCTCGGCAGAGCCAGAGCCCAGCTCCCAAATTCGAAACGTCCAGCCACTGCTCCCACACCAAAGGGGCTAGCACTGAAAGCTCTTGCTGGCCATCACCTGACCTAGGCAGCCCTTCCACAGCCCCACAAGCACTGGCGCTCTGAGCTTCCTAGCCACAGCACAGTGGGGACGTTCCTTCTCGGCACAGCCACAGCCCTGCTCCCAAATTCAAAACGTCCAGCCACTGCTCCCACACCAAAGGGGCTAGCACTGAAAGCTCTTACTGGCCATCACCTGCCCTAGGCAGCCCTTCCACAGCCCCACAAGCACTGGCGCTCTGAGCTTCCTAGCCACAGCACAGTGGGGACGTTCCTTCTCGGCACAGCCAGAGCCCAGCTCCCAAATTCGAAACGTCCAGCCACTGCTCCCACACCAAAGGGGCTAGCACTGAAAGCTCTTGCTGGCCATCACCTGCCCTAGGCAGCCCTTCCACAGCCCCACAAGCACTGGCGCTCTGAGCTTCCTAGCCACAGCACAGTGGGGACGTTCCTTCTCGGCACAGCCACAGCCCAGCTCCCAAATTCAAAACGTCCAGCCACTGCTCCCACACCAAAGGGGCTAGCACTGAAAGCTCTTGCTGGCCCTCACCTTCCCTAGGCAGCCCTTCCACAGCCCCACAAGCACTGGCCCTCTGAGCTTCCTAGCCACAGCACAGTGGGGACATTCCTTCTCGGCAGAGCCAGAGCCCAGCTCCCAAATTCGAAACGTCCAGCCACTGCTCCCACACCAAAGGGGCTAGCACTGAAAGCTCTTGCTGGCCATCACCTTCCCTAGGCAGCCCTTCCACAGCCCCACAAGCACTGGCGCTCTGAGCTTCCTAGCCACAGCACAGTGGGGACGTTCCTTCTCGGCACAGCCACAGCCCTGCTCCCAAATTCAAAACGTCCAGCCACTGCTCCCACACCAAAGGGGCTAGCACTGAAAGCTCTTGCTGGCCTTCACCTGCCCTAGGCAGCCCTTCCACAGCCCCACAAGCACTGGCGCTCTGAGCTTCCTAGCCACAGCACAGTGGGGACGTTCCTTCTCGGCACAGCCAGAGCCCAGCTCCCAAATTCGAAACGTCCAGCCACTGCTCCCACACCAAAGGGGCTAGCACTGAAAGCTCTTGCTGGCCATCACCTGCCCTAGGCAGCCCTTCCACAGCCCCACAAGCACTGGCGCTCTGAGCTTCCTAGCCACAGCACAGTGGGGACGTTCCTTCTCGGCAGAGCCAGAGCCCAGCTCCCAAATTCGAAACGTCCAGCCACTGCTCCCACACCAAAGGGGCTAGCACTGAAAGCTCTTGCTGGCCAGCACCTTCCCTAGGCAGCCCTTCCACAGCCCCACAAGCACTGGCGCTCTGAGCTTCCTAGCCACAGCACAGTGGGGACGTTCCTTCTCGGCACAGCCACAGCCCAGCTCCCAAATTCAAAACATCCAGCCACTGCTCCCACACCAAAGGGGCTAGCACTGAAAGCTCTTGCTGGCCAGCACCTGCCCTAGGCAGCCCTTCCACAGCCCCACAAGCACTGGCGCTCTTAGCTTCCTAGCCACAGCACAGTGGGGACGTTCCTTCTCGGCACAGCCACAGCCCAGCTCCCAAATTCGAAACGTCCAGCCACTGCTCCCACACCAAAGGGGCTAGCACTGAAAGCTCTTGCTGGCCAGCACCTGCCCTAGGCAGCCCTTCCACAGCCCCACAAGCACTGGCGCTCTTAGCTTCCTAGCCACAGCACAGTGGGGACGTTCCTTCTCAGCACAGCCAGAGCCCAGCTCCCAAATTCAAAACATCCAGCCACTGCTCCCACACCAAAGGGGCTAGCACTGAAAGCTCTTGCTGGCCAGCACCTGCCCTAGGCAGCCCTTCCACAGCCCCACAAGCACTGGCGCTCTGAGCTTCCTAGCCACAGCACAGTGGGGACGTTCCTTCTCGGCAGAGCCAGAGCCCAGCTCCCAAATTCAAAACGTCCAGCCACTGCTCCCACACCAAAGGGGCTAGCACTGAAAGCTCTTGCTGGCCAGCACCTGCCCTAGGCAGCCCTTCCACAGCCCCACAAGCACTGGCGCTCTGAGCTTCCTAGCCACAGCACAGTGGGGACGTTCCTTCTCGGCACAGCCACAGCCCAGCTCCCAAATTCAAAACGTCCAGCCACTGCTCCCACACCAAAGGGGCTAGCACTGAAAGCTCTTGCTGGCCAGCACCTGCCCTAGGCAGCCCTTCCACAGCCCCACAACCACTGGCGCTCTGAGCTTCCTAGCCACAGCACAGTGGGGACGTTCCTTCTCGGCAGAGCCAGAGCCCAGCTCCGAAATTCAAAACGTCCAGCCACTGCTCCCACACCAAAGGGGCTAGCACTGAAAGCTCTTGCTGGCCAGCACCTGCCCTAGGCAGCCCTTCCACAGCCCCACAACCACTGGCGCTCTGAGCTTCCTAGCCACAGCACAGTGGGGACGTTCCTTCTCGGCAGAGCCAGAGCCCAGCTCCCAAATTCGAAACGTCCAGCCAATGCTCCCACACCAAAGGGGCTAGCACTGAAAGCTCTTGCTGGCCAGCACCTGCCCTAGGCAGCCCTTCCACAGCCCCACAAGCACTGGCGCTCTGAGCTTCCTAGCCACAGCACAGTGGGGACGTTCCTTCTCGGCACAGCCACAGCCCTGCTCCCAAATTCAAAACGTCCAGCCACTGCTCCCACACCAAAGGGGCTAGCACTGAAAGCTCTTGCTGGCCATCACCTGCCCTAGGCAGCCCTTCCACAGCCCCACAAGCACTGGCGCTCTGAGCTTCCTAGCCACAGCACAGTGGGGACGTTCCTTCTCGGCACAGCCACAGCCCAGCTCCGAAATTCAAAACGTCCAGCCACTGCTCCCACACCAAAGGGGCTAGCACTGAAAGCTCTTGCTGGCCAGCACCTTCCCTAGGCAGCCCTTCCACAGCCCCACAAGCACTGGCGCTCTGAGCTTCCTAGCCACAGCACAGTGGGGACGTTCCTTCTCGGCACAGCCAGAGCCCAGCTCCCAAATTCAAAACGTCCAGCCACTGCTCCCACACCAAAGGGGCTAGCACTGAAAGCTCTTGCTGGCCATCACCTGCCCTAGGCAGCCCTTCCACAGCCCCACAACCACTGGCGCTCTGAGCTTCCTAGCCACAGCACAGTGGGGACGTTCCTTCTCGGCACAGCCACAGCCCAGCTCCCAAATTCAAAACGTCCAGCCACTGCTCCCACACCAAAGGGGCTAGCACTGAAAGCTCTTGCTGGCCAGCACCTTCCCTAGGCAGCCCTTCCACAGCCCCACAAGCACTGGCGCTCTGAGCTTCCTAGCCACAGCACAGTGGGGACGTTCCTTCTCGGCAGAGCCAGAGCCCAGCTCCCAAATTCGGAACGTCCAGCCAATGCTCCCACACCAAAGGGGCTAGCACTGAAAGCTCTTGCTGGCCAGCACCTGCCCTAGGCAGCCCTTCCACAGCCCCACAAGCACTGGCGCTCTGAGCTTCCTAGCCACAGCACAGTGGGGACGTTCCTTCTCGGCACAGCCAGAGCCCAGCTCCCAAATTCAAAACGTCCAGCCACTGCTCCCACACCAAAGGGGCTAGCACTGAAAGCTCTTGCTGGCCATCACCTGCCCTAGGCAGCCCTTCCACAGCCCCACAAGCACTGGCGCTCTTAGCTTCCTAACCACAGCACAGTGGGGACGTTCCTTCTCGGCACAGCCAGAGCCCAGCTCCCAAATTCAAAACGTCCAGCCACTGCTCCCACACCAAAGGGCCTAGCAGTAAAAGCTCTTGCTGGCCATCACCTGCCCTAGGCAGCCCTTCCACAGCCCCACAAGCACTGGCGCTCTGAGCTTCCTAGCCACAGCACAGTGGGGACGTTCCTTCTCGGCACAGCCAGAGCCCAGCTCCCAAATTCGAAACGTCCAGCCACTGCTCCCACACCAAAGGGGCTAGCACTGAAAGCTCTTGCTGGCCAGCACCTGCCCTAGGCAGCCCTTCCACAGCCCCACAAGCACTGGCGCTCTGAGCTTCCTAGCCACAGCACAGTGGGGACGTTCCTTCTCGGCACAGCCACAGCCCAGCTCCCAAATTCAAAACGTCCAGCCACTGCTCCCACACCAAAGGGGCTAGCACTGAAAGCTCTTGCTGGCCAGCACCTTCCCTAGGCAGCCCTTCCACAGCCCCACAAGCACTGGCGCTCTGAGCTTCCTAGCCACAGCACAGTGGGGACGTTCCTTCTCGGCACAGCCAGAGCCCAGCTCCCAAATTCAAAACGTCCAGCCACTGCTCCCACACCAAAGGGGCTAGCACTGAAAGCTCTTGCTGGCCAGCACCTGCCCTAGGCAGCCCTTCCACAGCCCCACAACCACTGGCGCTCTGAGCTTCCTAGCCACAGCACAGTGGGGACGTTCCTTCTCGGCACAGCCACAGCCCAGCTCCCAAATTCAAAACGTCCAGCCACTGCTCCCACACCAAAGGGGCTAGCACTGAAAGCTCTTGCTGGCCAGCACCTTCCCTAGGCAGCCCTTCCACAGCCCCACAAGCACTGGCGCTCTGAGCTTCCTAGCCACAGCACAGTGGGGACGTTCCTTCTCGGCAGAGCCAGAGCCCAGCTCCCAAATTCGGAACGTCCAGCCAATGCTCCCACACCAAAGGGGCTAGCACTGAAAGCTCTTGCTGGCCAGCACCTGCCCTAGGCAGCCCTTCCACAGCCCCACAAGCACTGGCGCTCTGAGCTTCCTAGCCACAGCACAGTGGGGACGTTCCTTCTCGGCACAGCCAGAGCCCAGCTCCCAAATTCAAAACGTCCAGCCACTGCTCCCACACCAAAGGGGCTAGCACTGAAAGCTCTTGCTGGCCATCACCTGCCCTAGGCAGCCCTTCCACAGCCCCACAAGCACTGGCGCTCTTAGCTTCCTAACCACAGCACAGTGGGGACGTTCCTTCTCGGCACAGCCAGAGCCCAGCTCCCAAATTCAAAACGTCCAGCCACTGCTCCCACACCAAAGGGCCTAGCAGTAAAAGCTCTTGCTGGCCATCACCTGCCCTAGGCAGCCCTTCCACAGCCCCACAAGCACTGGCGCTCTGAGCTTCCTAGCCACAGCACAGTGGGGACGTTCCTTCTCGGCACAGCCAGAGCCCAGCTCCCAAATTCGAAACGTCCAGCCACTGCTCCCACACCAAAGGGGCTAGCACTGAAAGCTCTTGCTGGCCAGCACCTGCCCTAGGCAGCCCTTCCACAGCCCCACAAGCACTGGCGCTCTGAGCTTCCTAGCCACAGCACAGTGGGGACGTTCCTTCTCGGCACAGCCACAGCCCAGCTCCCAAATTCAAAACGTCCAGCCACTGCTCCCACACCAAAGGGGCTAGCACTGAAAGCTCTTGCTGGCCTTCACCTTCCCTAGGCAGCCCTTCCACAGCCCCACAAGCACTGGCGCTCTGAGCTTCCTAGCCACAGCACAGTGGGGACGTTCCTTCTCGGCACAGCCACAGCCCAGCTCCGAAATTCAAAACGTCCAGCCACTGCTCCCACACCAAAGGGGCTAGCACTGAAAGCTCTTGCTGGCCAGCACCTTCCCTAGGCAGCCCTTCCACAGCCCCACAAGCACTGGCGCTCTGAGCTTCCTAGCCACAGCACAGTGGGGACGTTCCTTCTCGGCACAGCCAGAGCCCAGCTCCCAAATTCAAAACGTCCAGCCACTGCTCCCACACCAAAGGGGCTAGCACTGAAAGCTCTTGCTGGCCATCACCTGCCCTAGGCAGCCCTTCCACAGCCCCACAACCACTGGCGCTCTGAGCTTCCTAGCCACAGCACAGTGGGGACGTTCCTTCTCGGCACAGCCACAGCCCAGCTCCCAAATTCAAAACGTCCAGCCACTGCTCCCACACCAAAGGGGCTAGCACTGAAAGCTCTTGCTGGCCAGCACCTTCCCTAGGCAGCCCTTCCACAGCCCCACAAGCACTGGCGCTCTGAGCTTCCTAGCCACAGCACAGTGGGGACGTTCCTTCTCGGCAGAGCCAGAGCCCAGCTCCCAAATTCGGAACGTCCAGCCACTGCTCCCACACCAAAGGGGCTAGCACTGAAAGCTCTTGCTGGCCATCACCTTCCCTAGGCAGCCCTTCCACAGCCCCACAAGCACTGGCGCTCTGAGCTTCCTAGCCACAGCACAGTGGGGACGTTCCTTCTCGGCACAGCCAGAGCCCAGCTCCCAAATTCAAAACGTCCAGCCACTGCTCCCACACCAAAGGGGCTAGCACTGAAAGCTCTTGCTGGCCATCACCTGCCCTAGGCAGCCCTTCCACAGCCCCACAAGCACTGGCGCTCTTAGCTTCCTAACCACAGCACAGTGGGGACGTTCCTTCTCGGCACAGCCAGAGCCCAGCTCCCAAATTCAAAACGTCCAGCCACTGCTCCCACACCAAAGGGGCTAGCACTGAAAGCTCTTGCTGGCCAGCACCTGCCCTAGGCAGCCCTTCCACAGCCCCACAAGCACTGGCGCTCTGAGCTTCCTAGCCACAGCACAGTGGGGACGTTCCTTCTCGGCACAGCCAGAGCCCAGCTCCCAAATTCGAAACGTCCAGCCACTGCTCCCACACCAAAGGGGCTAGCACTGAAAGCTCTTGCTGGCCAGCACCTGCCCTAGGCAGCCCTTCCACAGCCCCACAAGCACTGGCGCTCTGAGCTTCCTAGCCACAGCACAGTGGGGACGTTCCTTCTCGGCACAGCCACAGCCCAGCTCCCAAATTCAAAACGTCCAGCCACTGCTCCCACACCAAAGGGGCTAGCACTGAAAGCTCTTGCTGGCCAGCACCTGCCCTAGGCAGCCCTTCCACAGCCCCACAAGCACTGGCGCTCTGAGCTTCCTAGCCACAGCACAGTGGGGACGTTCCTTCTCGGCACAGCCACAGCCCAGCTCCCAAATTCAAAACGTCCAGCCACTGCTCCCACACCAAAGGGGCTAGCACTGAAAGCTCTTGCTGGCCAGCACCTGCCCTAGGCAGCCCTTCCACAGCCCCACAACCACTGGCGCTCTGAGCTTCCTAGCCACAGCACAGTGGGGACGTTCCTTCTCGGCACAGCCAGAGCCCAGCTCCCAAATTCGAAACGTCCAGCCACTGCTCCCACACCAAAGGGGCTAGCACTGAAAGCTCTTGCTGGCCATCACCTGCCCTAGGCAGCCCTTCCACAGCCCCACAAGCACTGGCGCTCTGAGCTTCCTAGCCACAGCACAGTGGGGACGTTCCTTCTCGGCACAGCCACAGCCCAGCTCCCAAATTCGAAACGTCCAGCCAATGCTCCCACACCAAAGGGGCTAGCACTGAAAGCTCTTGCTGGCCAGCACCTGCCCTAGGCAGCCCTTCCACAGCCCCACAAGCACTGGCGCTCTGAGCTTCCTAGCCACAGCACAGTGGGGACGTTCCTTCTCGGCACAGCCAGAGCCCAGCTCCCAAATTCGAAACGTCCAGCCACTGCTCCCACACCAAAGGGGCTAGCACTGAAAGCTCTTGCTGGCCCTCACCTGCCCTAGGCAGCCCTTCCACAGCCCCACAAGCACTGGCGCTCTGAGCTTCCTAGCCACAGCACAGTGGGGACGTTCCTTCTCGGCACAGCCACAGCCCAGCTCCCAAATTCGAAACGTCCAGCCACTGCTCCCACACCAAAGGGGCTAGCACTGAAAGCTCTTGCTGGCCATCACCTGCCCTAGGCAGCCCTTCCACAGCCCCACAAGCACTGGCGCTCTGAGCTTCCTAGCCACAGCACAGTGGGGACGTTCCTTCTCGGCAGAGCCAGAGCCCAGCTCCCAAATTCGAAACGTCCAGCCACTGCTCCCACACCAAAGGGGCTAGCACTGAAAGCTCTTGCTGGCCAGCACCTTCCCTAGGCAGCCCTTCCACAGCCCCACAAGCACTGGCGCTCTGAGCTTCCTAGCCACAGCACAGTGGGGACGTTCCTTCTCGGCACAGCCACAGCCCAGCTCCCAAATTCAAAACATCCAGCCACTGCTCCCACACCAAAGGGGCTAGCACTGAAAGCTCTTGCTGGCCAGCACCTGCCCTAGGCAGCCCTTCCACAGCCCCACAAGCACTGGCGCTCTTAGCTTCCTAGCCACAGCACAGTGGGGACGTTCCTTCTCGGCACAGCCAGAGCCCAGCTCCCAAATTCGAAACGTCCAGCCACTGCTCCCACACCAAAGGGGCTAGCACTGAAAGCTCTTGCTGGCCAGCACCTGCCCTAGGCAGCCCTTCCACAGCCCCACAAGCACTGGCGCTCTGAGCTTCCTAGCCACAGCACAGTGGGGACGTTCCTTCTCGGCACAGCCACAGCCCAGCTCCGAAATTCAAAACGTCCAGCCACTGCTCCCACACCAAAGGGGCTAGCACTGAAAGCTCTTGCTGGCCAGCACCTTCCCTAGGCAGCCCTTCCACAGCCCCACAAGCACTGGCGCTCTGAGCTTCCTAGCCACAGCACAGTGGGGACGTTCCTTCTCGGCAGAGCCAGAGCCCAGCTCCCAAATTCGGAACGTCCAGCCACTGCTCCCACACCAAAGGGTCTAGCACTGAAAGCTCTTGCTGGCCATCACCTTCCCTAGGCAGCCCTTCCACAGCCCCACAAGCACTGGCGCTCTGAGCTTCCTAGCCACAGCACAGTGGGGACGTTCCTTCTCGGCACAGCCAGAGCCCAGCTCCCAAATTCAAAACGTCCAGCCACTGCTCCCACACCAAAGGGGCTAGCACTGAAAGCTCTTGCTGGCCATCACCTGCCCTAGGCAGCCCTTCCACAGCCCCACAAGCACTGGCGCTCTTAGCTTCCTAACCACAGCACAGTGGGGACGTTCCTTCTCGGCACAGCCAGAGCCCAGCTCCCAAATTCAAAACGTCCAGCCACTGCTCCCACACCAAAGGGCCTAGCAGTAAAAGCTCTTGCTGGCCATCACCTGCCCTAGGCAGCCCTTCCACAGCCCCACAAGCACTGGCGCTCTGAGCTTCCTAGCCACAGCACAGTGGGGACGTTCCTTCTCGGCACAGCCAGAGCCCAGCTCCCAAATTCGAAACGTCCAGCCACTGCTCCCACACCAAAGGGGCTAGCACTGAAAGCTCTTGCTGGCCAGCACCTGCCCTAGGCAGCCCTTCCACAGCCCCACAAGCACTGGCGCTCTGAGCTTCCTAGCCACAGCACAGTGGGGACGTTCCTTCTCGGCACAGCCACAGCCCAGCTCCCAAATTCAAAACGTCCAGCCACTGCTCCCACACCAAAGGGGCTAGCACTGAAAGCTCTTGCTGGCCAGCACCTGCCCTAGGCAGCCCTTCCACAGCCCCACAAGCACTGGCCCTCTGAGCTTCCTAGCCACAGCACAGTGGGGACGTTCCTTCTCGGCACAGCCACAGCCCAGCTCCCAAATTCAAAACGTCCAGCCACTGCTCCCACACCAAAGGGGCTAGCACTGAAAGCTCTTGCTGGCCAGCACCTGCCCTAGGCAGCCCTTCCACAGCCCCACAACCACTGGCGCTCTGAGCTTCCTAGCCACAGCACAGTGGGGACGTTCCTTCTCGGCAGAGCCAGAGCCCAGCTCCGAAATTCAAAACGTCCAGCCACTGCTCCCACACCAAAGGGGCTAGCACTGAAAGCTCTTGCTGGCCAGCACCTTCCCTAGGCAGCCCTTCCACAGCCCCACAAGCACTGGCGCTCTGAGCTTCCTAGCCACAGCACAGTGGGGACGTTCCTTCTCGGCAGAGCCAGAGCCCAGCTCCCAAATTCGAAACGTCCAGCCAATGCTCCCACACCAAAGGGGCTAGCACTGAAAGCTCTTGCTGGCCAGCACCTGCCCTAGGCAGCCCTTCCACAGCCCCACAAGCACTGGCGCTCTGAGCTTCGTAGCCACAGCACAGTGGGGACGTTCCTTCTCGGCACAGCCAGAGCCCAGCTCCCAAATTCGAAACGTCCAGCCACTGCTCCCACACCAAAGGGGCTAGCACTGAAAGCTCTTGCTGGCCATCACCTGCCCTAGGCAGCCCTTCCACAGCCCCACAAGCACTGGCGCTCTGAGCTTCCTAGCCACAGCACAGTGGGGACGTTCCTTCTCGGCACAGCCACAGCCCAGCTCCGAAATTCAAAACGTCCAGCCACTGCTCCCACACCAAAGGGGCTAGCAGTAAAAGCTCTTGCTGGCCATCACCTGCCCTAGGCAGCCCTTCCACAGCCCCACAAGCACTGGCGCTCTGAGCTTCCTAGCCACAGCACAGTGGGGACGTTCCTTCTCGGCACAGCCACAGCCCAGCTCCGAAATTCAAAACGTCCAGCCACTGCTCCCACACCAAAGGGGCTAGCACTGAAAGCTCTTGCTGGCCATCACCTGCCCTAGGCAGCCCTTCCACAGCCCCACAAGCACTGGCGCTCTGAGCTTCCTAGCCACAGCACAGTGGGGACGTTCCTTCTCGGCACAGCCACAGCCCAGCTCCCAAATTCGAAACGTCCAGCCACTGCTCCCACACCAAAGGGGCTAGCACTGAAAGCTCTTGCTGGCCATCACCTGCCCTAGGCAGCCCTTCCACAGCCCCACAAGCACTGGCGCTCTGAGCTTCCTAGCCACAGCACAGTGGGGACGTTCCTTCTCGGCAGAGCCAGAGCCCAGCTCCCAAATTCGAAACGTCCAGCCACTGCTCCCACACCAAAGGGGCTAGCACTGAAAGCTCTTGCTGGCCAGCACCTTCCCTAGGCAGCCCTTCCACAGCCCCACAAGCACTGGCGCTCTGAGCTTCCTAGCCACAGCACAGTGGGGACGTTCCTTCTCGGCACAGCCACAGCCCAGCTCCCAAATTCAAAACATCCAGCCACTGCTCCCACACCAAAGGGGCTAGCACTGAAAGCTCTTGCTGGCCAGCACCTGCCCTAGGCAGCCCTTCCACAGCCCCACAAGCACTGGCGCTCTTAGCTTCCTAGCCACAGCACAGTGGGGACGTTCCTTCTCGGCAGAGCCAGAGCCCAGCTCCCAAATTCGAAACGTCCAGCCACTGCTCCCACACCAAAGGGGCTAGCACTGAAAGCTCTTGCTGGCCAGCACCTGCCCTAGGCAGCCCTTCCACAGCCCCACAAGCACTGGCGCTCTGAGCTTCCTAGCCACAGCACAGTGGGGACGTTCCTTCTCGGCACAGCCACAGCCCAGCTCCGAAATTCAAAACGTCCAGCCACTGCTCCCACACCAAAGGGGCTAGCACTGAAAGCTCTTGCTGGCCAGCACCTTCCCTAGGCAGCCCTTCCACAGCCCCACAAGCACTGGCGCTCTGAGCTTCCTAGCCACAGCACAGTGGGGACGTTCCTTCTCGGCAGAGCCAGAGCCCAGCTCCCAAATTCGGAACGTCCAGCCACTGCTCCCACACCAAAGGGTCTAGCACTGAAAGCTCTTGCTGGCCATCACCTTCCCTAGGCAGCCCTTCCACAGCCCCACAAGCACTGGCGCTCTGAGCTTCCTAGCCACAGCACAGTGGGGACGTTCCTTCTCGGCACAGCCAGAGCCCAGCTCCCAAATTCAAAACGTCCAGCCACTGCTCCCACACCAAAGGGGCTAGCACTGAAAGCTCTTGCTGGCCATCACCTGCCCTAGGCAGCCCTTCCACAGCCCCACAAGCACTGGCGCTCTTAGCTTCCTAACCACAGCACAGTGGGGACGTTCCTTCTCGGCACAGCCAGAGCCCAGCTCCCAAATTCAAAACGTCCAGCCACTGCTCCCACACCAAAGGGCCTAGCAGTAAAAGCTCTTGCTGGCCATCACCTGCCCTAGGCAGCCCTTCCACAGCCCCACAAGCACTGGCGCTCTGAGCTTCCTAGCCACAGCACAGTGGGGACGTTCCTTCTCGGCACAGCCAGAGCCCAGCTCCCAAATTCGAAACGTCCAGCCACTGCTCCCACACCAAAGGGGCTAGCACTGAAAGCTCTTGCTGGCCAGCACCTGCCCTAGGCAGCCCTTCCACAGCCCCACAAGCACTGGCGCTCTGAGCTTCCTAGCCACAGCACAGTGGGGACGTTCCTTCTCGGCACAGCCACAGCCCAGCTCCCAAATTCAAAACGTCCAGCCACTGCTCCCACACCAAAGGGGCTAGCACTGAAAGCTCTTGCTGGCCAGCACCTGCCCTAGGCAGCCCTTCCACAGCCCCACAAGCACTGGCCCTCTGAGCTTCCTAGCCACAGCACAGTGGGGACGTTCCTTCTCGGCACAGCCACAGCCCAGCTCCCAAATTCAAAACGTCCAGCCACTGCTCCCACACCAAAGGGGCTAGCACTGAAAGCTCTTGCTGGCCAGCACCTGCCCTAGGCAGCCCTTCCACAGCCCCACAACCACTGGCGCTCTGAGCTTCCTAGCCACAGCACAGTGGGGACGTTCCTTCTCGGCAGAGCCAGAGCCCAGCTCCGAAATTCAAAACGTCCAGCCACTGCTCCCACACCAAAGGGGCTAGCACTGAAAGCTCTTGCTGGCCAGCACCTTCCCTAGGCAGCCCTTCCACAGCCCCACAAGCACTGGCGCTCTGAGCTTCCTAGCCACAGCACAGTGGGGACGTTCCTTCTCGGCAGAGCCAGAGCCCAGCTCCCAAATTCGAAACGTCCAGCCAATGCTCCCACACCAAAGGGGCTAGCACTGAAAGCTCTTGCTGGCCAGCACCTGCCCTAGGCAGCCCTTCCACAGCCCCACAAGCACTGGCGCTCTGAGCTTCGTAGCCACAGCACAGTGGGGACGTTCCTTCTCGGCACAGCCAGAGCCCAGCTCCCAAATTCGAAACGTCCAGCCACTGCTCCCACACCAAAGGGGCTAGCACTGAAAGCTCTTGCTGGCCATCACCTGCCCTAGGCAGCCCTTCCACAGCCCCACAAGCACTGGCGCTCTGAGCTTCCTAGCCACAGCACAGTGGGGACGTTCCTTCTCGGCACAGCCACAGCCCAGCTCCGAAATTCAAAACGTCCAGCCACTGCTCCCACACCAAAGGGGCTAGCAGTAAAAGCTCTTGCTGGCCATCACCTGCCCTAGGCAGCCCTTCCACAGCCCCACAAGCACTGGCGCTCTGAGCTTCCTAGCCACAGCACAGTGGGGACGTTCCTTCTCGGCACAGCCACAGCCCAGCTCCGAAATTCAAAACGTCCAGCCACTGCTCCCACACCAAAGGGGCTAGCACTGAAAGCTCTTGCTGGCCAGCACCTGCCCTAGGCAGCCCTTCCACAGCCCCACAACCACTGGCGCTCTGAGCTTCCTAGCCACAGCACAGTGGGGACGTTCCTTCTCGGCAGAGCCAGAGCCCAGCTCCGAAATTCAAAACGTCCAGCCACTGCTCCCACACCAAAGGGGCTAGCACTGAAAGCTCTTGCTGGCCAGCACCTTCCCTAGGCAGCCCTTCCACAGCCCCACAAGCACTGGCGCTCTGAGCTTCCTAGCCACAGCACAGTGGGGACGTTCCTTCTCGGCAGAGCCAGAGCCCAGCTCCCAAATTCGAAACGTCCAGCCAATGCTCCCACACCAAAGGGGCTAGCACTGAAAGCTCTTGCTGGCCAGCACCTGCCCTAGGCAGCCCTTCCACAGCCCCACAAGCACTGGCGCTCTGAGCTTCGTAGCCACAGCACAGTGGGGACGTTCCTTCTCGGCACAGCCAGAGCCCAGCTCCCAAATTCGAAACGTCCAGCCACTGCTCCCACACCAAAGGGGCTAGCACTGAAAGCTCTTGCTGGCCATCACCTGCCCTAGGCAGCCCTTCCACAGCCCCACAAGCACTGGCGCTCTGAGCTTCCTAGCCACAGCACAGTGGGGACGTTCCTTCTCGGCACAGCCACAGCCCAGCTCCGAAATTCAAAACGTCCAGCCACTGCTCCCACACCAAAGGGGCTAGCAGTAAAAGCTCTTGCTGGCCATCACCTGCCCTAGGCAGCCCTTCCACAGCCCCACAAGCACTGGCGCTCTGAGCTTCCTAGCCACAGCACAGTGGGGACGTTCCTTCTCGGCACAGCCACAGCCCAGCTCCGAAATTCAAAACGTCCAGCCACTGCTCCCACACCAAAGGGGCTAGCACTGAAAGCTCTTGCTGGCCATCACCTGCCCTAGGCAGCCCTTCCACAGCCCCACAAGCACTGGCGCTCTGAGCTTCCTAGCCACAGCACAGTGGGGACGTTCCTTCTCGGCACAGCCACAGCCCAGCTCCCAAATTCGAAACGTCCAGCCACTGCTCCCACACCAAAGGGGCTAGCACTGAAAGCTCTTGCTGGCCATCACCTGCCCTAGGCAGCCCTTCCACAGCCCCACAAGCACTGGCCCTCTGAGCTTCCTAGCCACAGCACAGTGGGGACGTTCCTTCTCGGCAGAGCCAGAGCCCAGCTCCCAAATTCGAAACGTCCAGCCACTGCTCCCACACCAAAGGGGCTAGCACTGAAAGCTCTTGCTGGCCAGCACCTTCCCTAGGCAGCCCTTCCACAGCCCCACAAGCACTGGCGCTCTGAGCTTCCTAGCCACAGCACAGTGGGGACGTTCCTTCTCGGCACAGCCACAGCCCAGCTCCCAAATTCAAAACATCCAGCCACTGCTCCCACACCAAAGGGGCTAGCACTGAAAGCTCTTGCTGGCCAGCACCTGCCCTAGGCAGCCCTTCCACAGCCCCACAAGCACTGGCGCTCTTAGCTTCCTAGCCACAGCACAGTGGGGACGTTCCTTCTCGGCACAGCCAGAGCCCAGCTCCCAAATTCGAAACGTCCAGCCACTGCTCCCACACCAAAGGGGCTAGCACTGAAAGCTCTTGCTGGCCAGCACCTGCCCTAGGCAGCCCTTCCACAGCCCCACAAGCACTGGCGCTCTGAGCTTCCTAGCCACAGCACAGTGGGGACGTTCCTTCTCGGCACAGCCACAGCCCAGCTCCGAAATTCAAAACGTCCAGCCACTGCTCCCACACCAAAGGGGCTAGCACTGAAAGCTCTTGCTGGCCAGCACCTTCCCTAGGCAGCCCTTCCACAGCCCCACAAGCACTGGCGCTCTGAGCTTCCTAGCCACAGCACAGTGGGGACGTTCCTTCTCGGCAGAGCCAGAGCCCAGCTCCCAAATTCGGAACGTCCAGCCACTGCTCCCACACCAAAGGGTCTAGCACTGAAAGCTCTTGCTGGCCATCACCTTCCCTAGGCAGCCCTTCCACAGCCCCACAAGCACTGGCGCTCTGAGCTTCCTAGCCACAGCACAGTGGGGACGTTCCTTCTCGGCACAGCCAGAGCCCAGCTCCCAAATTCAAAACGTCCAGCCACTGCTCCCACACCAAAGGGGCTAGCACTGAAAGCTCTTGCTGGCCATCACCTGCCCTAGGCAGCCCTTCCACAGCCCCACAAGCACTGGCGCTCTTAGCTTCCTAACCACAGCACAGTGGGGACGTTCCTTCTCGGCACAGCCAGAGCCCAGCTCCCAAATTCAAAACGTCCAGCCACTGCTCCCACACCAAAGGGCCTAGCAGTAAAAGCTCTTGCTGGCCATCACCTGCCCTAGGCAGCCCTTCCACAGCCCCACAAGCACTGGCGCTCTGAGCTTCCTAGCCACAGCACAGTGGGGACGTTCCTTCTCGGCACAGCCAGAGCCCAGCTCCCAAATTCGAAACGTCCAGCCACTGCTCCCACACCAAAGGGGCTAGCACTGAAAGCTCTTGCTGGCCAGCACCTGCCCTAGGCAGCCCTTCCACAGCCCCACAAGCACTGGCGCTCTGAGCTTCCTAGCCACAGCACAGTGGGGACGTTCCTTCTCGGCACAGCCACAGCCCAGCTCCCAAATTCAAAACGTCCAGCCACTGCTCCCACACCAAAGGGGCTAGCACTGAAAGCTCTTGCTGGCCAGCACCTGCCCTAGGCAGCCCTTCCACAGCCCCACAAGCACTGGCCCTCTGAGCTTCCTAGCCACAGCACAGTGGGGACGTTCCTTCTCGGCACAGCCACAGCCCAGCTCCCAAATTCAAAACGTCCAGCCACTGCTCCCACACCAAAGGGGCTAGCACTGAAAGCTCTTGCTGGCCAGCACCTGCCCTAGGCAGCCCTTCCACAGCCCCACAACCACTGGCGCTCTGAGCTTCCTAGCCACAGCACAGTGGGGACGTTCCTTCTCGGCAGAGCCAGAGCCCAGCTCCGAAATTCAAAACGTCCAGCCACTGCTCCCACACCAAAGGGGCTAGCACTGAAAGCTCTTGCTGGCCAGCACCTTCCCTAGGCAGCCCTTCCACAGCCCCACAAGCACTGGCGCTCTGAGCTTCCTAGCCACAGCACAGTGGGGACGTTCCTTCTCGGCAGAGCCAGAGCCCAGCTCCCAAATTCGAAACGTCCAGCCAATGCTCCCACACCAAAGGGGCTAGCACTGAAAGCTCTTGCTGGCCAGCACCTGCCCTAGGCAGCCCTTCCACAGCCCCACAAGCACTGGCGCTCTGAGCTTCGTAGCCACAGCACAGTGGGGACGTTCCTTCTCGGCACAGCCAGAGCCCAGCTCCCAAATTCGAAACGTCCAGCCACTGCTCCCACACCAAAGGGGCTAGCACTGAAAGCTCTTGCTGGCCATCACCTGCCCTAGGCAGCCCTTCCACAGCCCCACAAGCACTGGCGCTCTGAGCTTCCTAGCCACAGCACAGTGGGGACGTTCCTTCTCGGCACAGCCACAGCCCAGCTCCGAAATTCAAAACGTCCAGCCACTGCTCCCACACCAAAGGGGCTAGCAGTAAAAGCTCTTGCTGGCCATCACCTGCCCTAGGCAGCCCTTCCACAGCCCCACAAGCACTGGCGCTCTGAGCTTCCTAGCCACAGCACAGTGGGGACGTTCCTTCTCGGCACAGCCACAGCCCAGCTCCGAAATTCAAAACGTCCAGCCACTGCTCCCACACCAAAGGGGCTAGCACTGAAAGCTCTTGCTGGCCATCACCTGCCCTAGGCAGCCCTTCCACAGCCCCACAAGCACTGGCGCTCTGAGCTTCCTAGCCACAGCACAGTGGGGACGTTCCTTCTCGGCACAGCCAGAGCCCAGCTCCCAAATTCAAAACGTCCAGCCACTGCTCCCACACCAAAGGGGCTAGCACTGAAAGCTCTTGCTGGCCAGCACCTGCCCTAGGCAGCCCTTCCACAGCCCCACAACCACTGGCGCTCTGAGCTTCCTAGCCACAGCACAGTGGGGACGTTCCTTCTCGGCACAGCCACAGCCCAGCTCCCAAATTCAAAACGTCCAGCCACTGCTCCCACACCAAAGGGGCTAGCACTGAAAGCTCTTGCTGGCCAGCACCTGCCCTAGGCAGCCCTTCCACAGCCCCACAAGCACTGGCGCTCTGAGCTTCCTAGCCACAGCACAGTGGGGACGTTCCTTCTCAGAACAGCCAGAGCCCAGCTCCGAAATTCGAAACGTCCAGCCACTGCTCCCACACCAAAGGGGCTAGCACTGAAAGCTCTTGCTGGCCATCACCTGCCCTAGGCAGCCCTTCCACAGCCCCACAAGCACTGGCGCTCTGAGCTTCCTAGCCACAGCACAGTGGGGACGTTCCTTCTCGGCACAGCCACAGCCCAGCTCCCAAATTCAAAACGTCCAGCCACTGCTCCCACACCAAAGGGGCTAGCAGTAAAAGCTCTTGCTGGCCATCACCTGCCCTAGGCAGCCCTTCCACACCCCCACAAGCACTGGCGCTCTGAGCTTCCTAGCCACAGCACAGTGGGGACGTTCCTTCTCGGCACAGCCACAGCCCAGCTCCCAAATTCAAAACGTCCAGCCACTGCTCCCACACCAAAGGGGCTAGCACTGAAAGCTCTTGCTGGCCAGCACCTGCCCTAGGCAGCCCTTCCACAGCCCCACAAGCACTGGCGCTCTGAGCTTCCTAGCCACAGCACAGTGGGGACGTTCCTTCTCGGCACAGCCACAGCCCAGCTCCCAAATTCGAAACGTCCAGCCACTGCTCCCACACCAAAGGGGCTAGCACTGAAAGCTCTTGCTGGCCATCACCTTCCCTAGGCAGCCCTTCCACAGCCCCACAAGCACTGGCGCTCTGAGCTTCCTAGCCACAGCACAGTGGGGACGTTCCTTCTCGGCAGAGCCACAGCCCAGCTCCCAAATTCAAAACGTCCAGCCACTGCTCCCACACCAAAGGGGCTAGCACTGAAAGCTCTTGCTGGCCATCACCTTCCCTAGGCAGCCCTTCCACAGCCCCACAAGCACTGGCGCTCTGAGCTTCCTAGCCACAGCACAGTGGGGACGTTCCTTCTCGGCACAGCCAGAGCCCAGCTCCCAAATTCAAAACGTCCAGCCACTGCTCCCACACCAAAGGGGCTAGCACTGAAAGCTCTTGCTGGCCATCACCTGCCCTAGGCAGCCCTTCCACAGCCCCACAAGCACTGGCGCTCTGAGCTTCCTAGCCACAGCACAGTGGGGACGTTCCTTCTCGGCACAGCCAGAGCCCAGCTCCCAAATTCGAAACGTCCAGCCACTGCTCCCACACCAAAGGGGCTAGCACTGAAAGCTCTTGCTGGCCATCACCTGCCCTAGGCAGCCCTTCCACAGCCCCACAAGCACTGGCGCTCTGAGCTTCCTAGCCACAGCACAGTGGGGACGTTCCTTCTCGGCACAGCCACAGCCCAGCTCCCAAATTCAAACATCCAGCCACTGCTCCCACACCAAAGGGGCTAGCACTGAAAGCTCTTGCTGGCCAGCACCTGCCCTAGGCAGCCCTTCCACAGCCCCACAAGCACTGGCGCTCTGAGCTTCCTAGCCACAGCACAGTGGGGACGTTCCTTCTCGGCACAGCCACAGCCCCAGCTCCCAAATTCGAAACATCCAGCCACTGCTCCCACACCAAAGGGGCTAGCACTGAAAGCTCTTGCTGGCCAGCACCTGCCCTAGGCAGCCCTTCCACAGCCCCACAAGCACTGGCGCTCTGAGCTTCCTAGCCACAGCACAGTGGGACGTTCCTTCTCGGCACAGCCACAGCCCAGCTCCAAAATTCAAAACGTCCAGCCACTGCTCCCACACCAAAGGGGCTAGCACTGAAAGCTCTTGCTGGCCAGCACCTGCCCTAGGCAGCCCTTCCACAGCCCCACAAGCACTGGCGCTCTGAGCTTCCTAGCCACAGCACAGTGGGGACGTTCCTTCTCGGCACAGCCACAGCCCAGCTCCCAAATTCAAAACGTCCAGCCACTGCTCCCACACCAAAGGGGCTAGCACTGAAAGCTCTTGCTGGCCAGCACCTGCCCTAGCCAGCCCTTCCACAGCCCCACAAGCACTGGCGCTCTGAGCTTCCTAGCCACAGCACAGTGGGGACGTTCCTTCTCGGCACAGCCAGAGCCCAGCTCCCCAAATTCGAAACGTCCAGACACTGCTCCCACACCAAAGGGGCTAGCACTGAAAGCTCTTGCTGGCCATCACCTGCCCTAGGCAGCCCTTCCACAGCCCCACAAGCACTGGCGCTCTGAGCTTCCTAGCCACAGCACAGTGGGGACGTTCCTTCTCGGCACAGTCAGAGCCCAGCTCCCAAATTCAAACGTCCAGCCACTGCTCCCACACCAAAGGGGCTAGCACTGAAAGCTCTTGCTGGCCATCACCTTCCCTAGGCAGCCCTTCCACAGCCCCACAAGCACTGGCGCTCTGAGCTTCCTAGCCACAGCACAGTGGGGACGTTCCTTCTCGGCAGAGCCAGAGCCCAGCTCCCAAATTCGAAACGTCCAGCCACTGCTCCCACACCAAAGGGGCTAGCACTGAAAGCTCTTGCTGGCCAGCACCTGCCCTAGGCAGCCCTTCCACAGCCCCACAAGCACTGGCGCTCTGAGCTTCCTAGCCAAGCACAGTGGGGACGTTCCTTCTCGGCAGAGCCAGAGCCCAGCTCCGAAATTCGAAACGTCCAGCCACTGCTCCCACACAAAAGGGGCTAGGCACTGAAAGCTCTTGCTGGCCAGCACCTGCCCTAGGCAGCCCTTCCACAGCCCCACAAGCACTGGCGCTCTGAGCTTCCTAGCCACAGCACAGTGGGGACGTTCCTTCTCGGCACAGCCAGAGCCCAGCTCCCAAATTCAAACGTCCAGCCACTGCTCCCACACCAAAGGGGCTAGCACTGAAAGCTCTTGCTGGCCAGCACCTGCCCTAGGCAGCCCTTCCACAGCCCCACAAGCACTGGCGCCCTGAGCTTCCTAGCCACAGCACAGTGGGGACATTCCTTCTCGGCACAGCCACAGCCCAGCTCTCAAATCGGAAACGTCCAGCCACTGCTCCCACACCAAAGGGGCTAGCACTGAAAGCTCTTGCTGGCCAGCACCTTCCCTAGGCAGCCCTTCCACAGCCCCACAAGCACTGGCGCTCTGAGCTTCCTAGCCACAGCACAGTGGGGACGTTCCTTCTCGGCACAGCCACAGCCCAGCTCCCAAATTCAAAACGTCCAGCCACTGCTCCCACACCAAAGGGCTAGCACTGAAAGCTCTTGCTGGCCATCACCTGCCCTAGGCAGCCCTTCCACAGCCCCACAAAGCACTGGCGCTCTGAGCTTCCTAACCACAGCACAGTGGGGACGTTCCTTCTCGGCACAGCCAGAGCCCAGCTCCCAAATTCAAAACGTCCAGCCACTGCTCCCACACCAAAGGGGCTAGCACTGAAAGCTCTTGCTGGCCATCACCTGCCCTAGGCAGCCCTTCCACAGCCCCACAAGCACTGGCGCTCTGAGCTTCCTAGCCACAGCACAGTGGGGACGTTCCTTCTCGGCACAGCCACAGCCCAGCTCCCAAATTCAAAACGTCCAGCCACTGCTCCCACACCAAAGGGGCTAGCACTGAAAGCTCTTGCTGGCCAGCACCTGCCCTAGGCAGCCCTTCCACAGCCCCACAAGCACTGGCGCTCTGAGCTTCCTAGCCACAGCACAGTGGGGACGTTCCTTCTCGGCAGAGCCAGAGCCCAGCTCCCAAATTCAAAACGTCCAGCCACTGCTCCCACACCAAAGGGGCTAGCACTGAAAGCTCTTGCTGGCCATCACCTGCCCTAGGCAGCCCTTCCACAGCCCCACAAGCACTGGCGCTCTGAGCTTCCTAGCCACAGCACAGTGGGGACGTTCCTTCTCGGCACAGCCACAGCCCAGCTCCGAAATTCAAAACGTCCAGCCACTGCTCCCACACCAAAGGGGCTAGCACTGAAAGCTCTTGCTGGCCATCACCTTCCCTAGGCAGCCCTTCCACAGCCCCACAAGCACTGGCGCCCTGAGCTTCCTAGCCACAGCACAGTGGGGACGTTCCTTCTCGGCACAGCCAGAGCCCAGCTCCCAAATTCAAAACGTCCAGCCACTGCTCCCACACCAAAGGGGCTAGCACTGAAAGCTCTTGCTGGCCAGCACCTGCCCTAGGCAGCCCTTCCACAGCCCCACAAGCACTGGCGCTCTGAGCTTCCTAGCCAAGCACAGTGGGGACGTTCCTTCTCGGCACAGCCACAGCCCAGCTCCAAAATTCAAAACGTCCAGCCACTGCTCCCACACCAAAGGGGCTAGCACTGAAAGCTCTTGCTGGCCAGCACCTGCCCTAGGCAGCCCTTCCACAGCCCCACAAGCACTGGCGCTCTGAGCTTCCTAGCCACAGCACAGTGGGGACGTTCCTTCTCGGCACAGCCAGAGCCCAGCTCCCAAATTCAAAACGTCCAGCCACTGCTCCCACACCAAAGGGGCTAGCACTGAAAGCTCTTGCTGGCCAGCACCTGCCCTAGGCAGCCCTTCCACAGCCCCACAAGCACTGGCGCTCTGAGCTTCCTAGCCACAGCACAGTGGGGACGTTCCTTCTCGGCACAGCCAGAGCCCAGCTCCCAAATTCGAAACGTCCAGCCACTGCTCCCACACCAAAGGGGCTAGCACTGAAAGCTCTTGCTGGCCATCACCTGCCCTAGGCAGCCCTTCCACAGCCCCACAAGCACTGGCGCTCTGAGCTTCCTAGCCACAGCACAGTGGGGACGTTCCTTCTCGGCACAGTCAGAGCCCAGCTCCCAAATTCAAAACGTCCAGCCACTGCTCCCACACCAAAGGGGCTAGCACTGAAAGCTCTTGCTGGCCATCACCTTCCCTAGGCAGCCCTTCCACAGCCCCACAAGCACTGGCGCTCTGAGCTTCCTAGCCACAGCACAGTGGGGACGTTCCTTCTCGGCACAGCCACAGCCCAGCTCCCAAATTCGAAACGTCCAGCCACTGCTCCCACACCAAAGGGGCTAGCACTGAAAGCTCTTGCTGGCCATCACCTGCCCTAGGCAGCCCTTCCACAGCCCCACAAGCACTGGCGCTCTGAGCTTCCTAGCCACAGCACAGTGGGGACGTTCCTTCTCGGCACAGCCACAGCCCAGCTCCCAAATTCGAAACGTCCAGCCACTGCTCCCACACCAAAGGGGCTAGCACTGAAAGCTCTTGCTGGCCAGCACCTGCCCTAGGCAGCCCTTCCACAGCCCCACAAGCACTGGCGCTCTGAGCTTCCTAGCCACAGCACAGTGGGGACGTTCCTTCTCGGCACAGCCAGAGCCCAGCTCCCAAATTCAAAACGTCCAGCCACTGCTCCCACACCAAAGGGGCTAGCACTGAAAGCTCTTGCTGGCCAGCACCTGCCCTAGGCAGCCCTTCCACAGCCCCACAAGCACTGGCGCTCTGAGCTTCCTAGCCACAGCACAGTGGGGACATTCCTTCTCGGCACAGCCACAGCCCAGCTCTCAAATCGGAAACGTCCAGCCACTGCTCCCACACCAAAGGGGCTAGCACTGAAAGCTCTTGCTGGCCAGCACCTTCCCTAGGCAGCCCTTCCACAGCCCCACAAGCACTGGCGCTCTGAGCTTCCTAGCCACAGCACAGTGGGGACGTTCCTTCTCGGCACAGCCACAGCCCAGCTCCCAAATTCAAAACGTCCAGCCACTGCTCCCACACCAAAGGGGCTAGCACTGAAAGCTCTTGCTGGCCATCACCTGCCCTAGGCAGCCCTTCCACAGCCCCACAAGCACTGGCGCTCTGAGCTTCCTAACCACAGCACAGTGGGGACGTTCCTTCTCGGCACAGCCACAGCCCAGCTCCCAAATTCAAAACGTCCAGCCACTGCTCCCACACCAAAGGGGCTAGCACTGAAAGCTCTTGCTGGCCATCACCTGCCCTAGGCAGCCCTTCCACAGCCCCACAAGCACTGGCGCTCTGAGCTTCCTAGCCACAGCACAGTGGGGACGTTCCTTCTCGGCACAGCCACAGCCCAGCTCCCAAATTCAAAACGTCCAGCCACTGCTCCCACACCAAAGGGGCTAGCACTGAAAGCTCTTGCTGGCCAGCACCTGCCCTAGGCAGCCCTTCCACAGCCCCACAAGCACTGGCGCTCTGAGCTTCCTAGCCACAGCACAGTGGGGACGTTCCTTCTCGGCACAGCCACAGCCCAGCTCCCAAATTCGAAACGTCCAGCCAATGCTCCCACACCAAAGGGGCTAGCACTGAAAGCTCTTGCTGGCCATCACCTGCCCTAGGCAGCCCTTCCACAGCCCCACAAGCACTGGCGCTCTGAGCTTCCTAGCCACAGCACAGTGGGGACGTTCCTTCTCAGCACAGCCACAGCCCAGCTCCGAAATTCAAAACGTCCAGCCACTGCTCCCACACCAAAGGGGCTAGCACTGAAAGCTCTTGCTGGCCAGCACCTTCCCTAGGCAGCCCTTCCACAGCCCCACAAGCACTGGCCCTCTGAGCTTCCTAGCCACAGCACAGTGGGGACGTTCCTTCTCGGCACAGCCAGAGCCCAGCTCCCAAATAGGAAACGTCCAGCCACTGCTCCCACACCAAAGGGGCTAGCACTGAAAGCTCTTGCTGGCCAGCACTTTCCCTAGGCAGCCCTTCCACAGCTCCACAAGCACTGGCGCCCTGAGCTTCCTAGCCACAGCACAGTGGGGACGTTCCTTCTCGGCACAGCCAGAGCCCAGCTCCCAAATTCAAAACGTCCAGCCACTGCTCCCACACCAAAGGGGCTAGCACTGAAAGCTCTTGCTGGCCATCACCTGCCCTAGGCAGCCCTTCCACAGCCCCACAAGCACTGGCGCTCTGAGCTTCCTAGCCACAGCACAGTGGGGACGTTCCTTCTCGGCACAGTCAGAGCCCAGCTCCCAAATTCAAAACGTCCAGCCACTGCTCCCACACCAAAGGGGCTAGCACTGAAAGCTCTTGCTGGCCAGCACCTGCCCTAGGCAGCCCTTCCACAGCCCCACAAGCACTGGCGCTCTGAGCTTCCTAGCCACAGCACAGTGGGGACATTCCTTCTCGGCACAGCCACAGCCCAGCTCTCAAATCGGAAACGTCCAGCCACTGCTCCCACACCAAAGGGGCTAGCACTGAAAGCTCTTGCTGGCCAGCACCTTCCCTAGGCAGCCCTTCCACAGCCCCACAAGCACTGGCGCTCTGAGCTTCCTAGCCACAGCACAGTGGGGACGTTCCTTCTCAGCACAGCCACAGCCCAGCTCCCAAATTCAAAACGTCCAGCCACTGCTCCCACACCAAAGGGGCTAGCACTGAAAGCTCTTGCTGGCCATCACCTGCCCTAGGCAGCCCTTCCACAGCCCCACAAGCACTGGCGCTCTGAGCTTCCTAACCACAGCACAGTGGGGACGTTCCTTCTCGGCACAGCCACAGCCCAGCTCCCAAATTCAAAACGTCCAGCCACTGCTCCCACACCAAAGGGGCTAGCACTGAAAGCTCTTGCTGGCCATCACCTGCCCTAGGCAGCCCTTCCACAGCCCCACAAGCACTGGCGCTCTGAGCTTCCTAGCCACAGCACAGTGGGGACGTTCCTTCTCGGCACAGCCACAGCCCAGCTCCCAAATTCAAAACGTCCAGCCACTGCTCCCACACCAAAGGGGCTAGCACTGAAAGCTCTTGCTGGCCAGCACCTGCCCTAGGCAGCCCTTCCACAGCCCCACAAGCACTGGCGCTCTGAGCTTCCTAGCCACAGCACAGTGGGGACGTTCCTTCTCGGCAGAGCCAGAGCCCAGCTCCCAAATTCAAAACGTCCAGCCACTGCTCCCACACCAAAGGGGCTAGCACTGAAAGCTCTTGCTGGCCATCACCTGCCCTAGGCAGCCCTTCCACAGCCCCACAAGCACTGGCGCTCTGAGCTTCCTAGCCACAGCACAGTGGGGACGTTCCTTCTCGGCACAGCCACAGCCCAGCTCCGAAATTCAAAACGTCCAGCCACTGCTCCCACACCAAAGGGGCTAGCACTGAAAGCTCTTGCTGGCCATCACCTTCCCTAGGCAGCCCTTCCACAGCCCCACAAGCACTGGCGCTCTGAGCTTCCTAGCCACAGCACAGTGGGGACGTTCCTTCTCGGCACAGCCAGAGCCCAGCTCCCAAATTCAAAACGTCCAGCCACTGCTCCCACACCAAAGGGGCTAGCACTGAAAGCTCTTGCTGGCCAGCACCTGCCCTAGGCAGCCCTTCCACAGCCCCACAAGCACTGGCGCTCTGAGCTTCCTAGCCAAGCACAGTGGGGACGTTCCTTCTCGGCACAGCCACAGCCCAGCTCCAAAATTCAAAACGTCCAGCCACTGCTCCCACACCAAAGGGGCTAGCACTGAAAGCTCTTGCTGGCCAGCACCTGCCCTAGGCAGCCCTTCCACAGCCCCACAAGCACTGGCGCTCTGAGCTTCCTAGCCACAGCACAGTGGGGACGTTCCTTCTCGGCACAGCCAGAGCCCAGCTCCCAAATTCAAAACGTCCAGCCACTGCTCCCACACCAAAGGGGCTAGCACTGAAAGCTCTTGCTGGCCAGCACCTGCCCTAGGCAGCCCTTCCACAGCCCCACAAGCACTGGCGCTCTGAGCTTCCTAGCCACAGCACAGTGGGGACGTTCCTTCTCGGCACAGCCAGAGCCCAGCTCCCAAATTCGAAACGTCCAGCCACTGCTCCCACACCAAAGGGGCTAGCACTGAAAGCTCTTGCTGGCCATCACCTGCCCTAGGCAGCCCTTCCACAGCCCCACAAGCACTGGCGCTCTGAGCTTCCTAGCCACAGCACAGTGGGGACGTTCCTTCTCGGCACAGTCAGAGCCCAGCTCCCAAATTCAAAACGTCCAGCCACTGCTCCCACACCAAAGGGGCTAGCACTGAAAGCTCTTGCTGGCCATCACCTTCCCTAGGCAGCCCTTCCACAGCCCCACAAGCACTGGCGCTCTGAGCTTCCTAGCCACAGCACAGTGGGGACGTTCCTTCTCGGCACAGCCACAGCCCAGCTCCCAAATTCGAAACGTCCAGCCACTGCTCCCACACCAAAGGGGCTAGCACTGAAAGCTCTTGCTGGCCATCACCTGCCCTAGGCAGCCCTTCCACAGCCCCACAAGCACTGGCGCTCTGAGCTTCCTAGCCACAGCACAGTGGGGACGTTCCTTCTCGGCACAGCCACAGCCCAGCTCCCAAATTCGAAACGTCCAGCCACTGCTCCCACACCAAAGGGGCTAGCACTGAAAGCTCTTGCTGGCCATCACCTGCCCTAGGCAGCCCTTCCACAGCCCCACAAGCACTGGCGCTCTGAGCTTCCTAGCCACAGCACAGTGGGGACGTTCCTTCTCGGCAGAGCCAGAGCCCAGCTCCGAAATTCGAAACGTCCAGCCACTGCTCCCACACCAAAGGGGCTAGCACTGAAAGCTCTTGCTGGCCAGCACCTGCCCTAGGCAGCCCTTCCACAGCCCCACAAGCACTGGCGCTCTGAGCTTCCTAGCCACAGCACAGTGGGGACGTTCCTTCTCGGCACAGCCAGAGCCCAGCTCCCAAATTCAAAACGTCCAGCCACTGCTCCCACACCAAAGGGGCTAGCACTGAAAGCTCTTGCTGGCCAGCACCTGCCCTAGGCAGCCCTTCCACAGCCCACAAGCACTGGCGCTCTGAGCTTCCTAGCCACAGCACAGTGGGGACGTTCCTTCTCGGCACAGCCAGAGCCCAGCTCCCAAATTCAAAACGTCCAGCCACTGCTCCCACACCAAAGGGGCTAGCACTGAAAGCTCTTGCTGGCCAGCACCTGCCCTAGGCAGCCCTTCCACAGCCCCACAAGCACTGGCGCTCTGAGCTTCCTAGCCACAGCACAGTGGGGACGTTCCTTCTCGGCACAGCCACAGCCCAGCTCCCAAATTCAAAACGTCCAGCCACTGCTCCCACACCAAAGGGGCTAGCACTGAAAGCTCTTGCTGGCCAGCACCTGCCCTAGCCAGCCCTTCCACAGCCCCACAAGCACTGGCGCTCTGAGCTTCCTAGCCACAGCACAGTGGGGACGTTCCTTCTCGGCACAGCCACAGCCCAGCTCCGAAATTCAAAACGTCCAGCCACTGCTCCCACACCAAAGGGGCTAGCACTGAAAGCTCTTGCTGGCCATCACCTTCCCTAGGCAGCCCTTCCACAGCCCCACAAGCACTGGCGCTCTGAGCTTCCTAGCCACAGCACAGTGGGGACGTTCCTTCTCGGCACAGCCAGAGCCCAGCTCCCAAATTCAAAACGTCCAGCCACTGCTCCCACACCAAAGGGGCTAGCACTGAAAGCTCTTGCTGGCCAGCACCTGCCCTAGGCAGCCCTTCCACAGCCCCACAAGCACTGGCGCTCTGAGCTTCCTAGCCAAGCACAGTGGGGACGTTCCTTCTCGGCACAGCCACAGCCCAGCTCCAAAATTCAAAACGTCCAGCCACTGCTCCCACACCAAAGGGGCTAGCACTGAAAGCTCTTGCTGGCCAGCACCTGCCCTAGGCAGCCCTTCCACAGCCCCACAAGCACTGGCGCTCTGAGCTTCCTAGCCACAGCACAGTGGGGACGTTCCTTCTCGGCACAGCCAGAGCCCAGCTCCCAAATTCAAAACGTCCAGCCACTGCTCCCACACCAAAGGGGCTAGCACTGAAAGCTCTTGCTGGCCAGCACCTGCCCTAGGCAGCCCTTCCACAGCCCCACAAGCACTGGCGCTCTGAGCTTCCTAGCCACAGCACAGTGGGGACGTTCCTTCTCGGCACAGCCAGAGCCCAGCTCCCAAATTCGAAACGTCCAGCCACTGCTCCCACACCAAAGGGGCTAGCACTGAAAGCTCTTGCTGGCCATCACCTGCCCTAGGCAGCCCTTCCACAGCCCCACAAGCACTGGCGCTCTGAGCTTCCTAGCCACAGCACAGTGGGGACGTTCCTTCTCGGCACAGTCAGAGCCCAGCTCCCAAATTCAAAACGTCCAGCCACTGCTCCCACACCAAAGGGGCTAGCACTGAAAGCTCTTGCTGGCCATCACCTTCCCTAGGCAGCCCTTCCACAGCCCCACAAGCACTGGCGCTCTGAGCTTCCTAGCCACAGCACAGTGGGGACGTTCCTTCTCGGCACAGCCACAGCCCAGCTCCCAAATTCGAAACGTCCAGCCACTGCTCCCACACCAAAGGGGCTAGCACTGAAAGCTCTTGCTGGCCATCACCTGCCCTAGGCAGCCCTTCCACAGCCCCACAAGCACTGGCGCTCTGAGCTTCCTAGCCACAGCACAGTGGGGACGTTCCTTCTCGGCACAGCCACAGCCCAGCTCCCAAATTCGAAACGTCCAGCCACTGCTCCCACACCAAAGGGGCTAGCACTGAAAGCTCTTGCTGGCCATCACCTGCCCTAGGCAGCCCTTCCACAGCCCCACAAGCACTGGCGCTCTGAGCTTCCTAGCCACAGCACAGTGGGGACGTTCCTTCTCGGCAGAGCCAGAGCCCAGCTCCGAAATTCGAAACGTCCAGCCACTGCTCCCACACCAAAGGGGCTAGCACTGAAAGCTCTTGCTGGCCAGCACCTGCCCTAGGCAGCCCTTCCACAGCCCCACAAGCACTGGCGCTCTGAGCTTCCTAGCCACAGCACAGTGGGGACGTTCCTTCTCGGCACAGCCAGAGCCCAGCTCCCAAATTCAAAACGTCCAGCCACTGCTCCCACACCAAAGGGGCTAGCACTGAAAGCTCTTGCTGGCCAGCACCTGCCCTAGGCAGCCCTTCCACAGCCCACAAGCACTGGCGCTCTGAGCTTCCTAGCCACAGCACAGTGGGGACGTTCCTTCTCGGCACAGCCAGAGCCCAGCTCCCAAATTCAAAACGTCCAGCCACTGCTCCCACACCAAAGGGGCTAGCACTGAAAGCTCTTGCTGGCCAGCACCTGCCCTAGGCAGCCCTTCCACAGCCCCACAAGCACTGGCGCTCTGAGCTTCCTAGCCACAGCACAGTGGGGACGTTCCTTCTCGGCACAGCCACAGCCCAGCTCCCAAATTCAAAACGTCCAGCCACTGCTCCCACACCAAAGGGGCTAGCACTGAAAGCTCTTGCTGGCCAGCACCTGCCCTAGCCAGCCCTTCCACAGCCCCACAAGCACTGGCGCTCTGAGCTTCCTAGCCACAGCACAGTGGGGACGTTCCTTCTCGGCACAGCCAGAGCCCAGCTCCCAAATTCGAAAAGTCCAGCCACTGCTCCCACACCAAAGGGGCTAGCACTGAAAGCTCTTGCTGGCCATCACCTGCCCTAGGCAGCCCTTCCACAGCCCCACAAGCACTGGCGCTCTGAGCTTCCTAGCCACAGCACAGTGGGGACGTTCCTTCTCGGCACAGTCAGAGCCCAGCTCCCAAATTCAAAACGTCCAGCCACTGCTCCCACACCAAAGGGGCTAGCACTGAAAGCTCTTGCTGGCCATCACCTTCCCTAGGCAGCCCTTCCACAGCCCCACAAGCACTGGCGCTCTGAGCTTCCTAGCCACAGCACAGTGGGGACGTTCCTTCTCGGCAGAGCCAGAGCCCAGCTCCCAAATTCGAAACGTCCAGCCACTGCTCCCACACCAAAGGGGCTAGCACTGAAAGCTCTTGCTGGCCAGCACCTGCCCTAGGCAGCCCTTCCACAGCCCCACAAGCACTGGCGCTCTGAGCTTCCTAGCCAAGCACAGTGGGGACGTTCCTTCTCGGCAGAGCCAGAGCCCAGCTCCGAAATTCGAAACGTCCAGCCACTGCTCCCACACAAAAGGGGCTAGCACTGAAAGCTCTTGCTGGCCAGCACCTGCCCTAGGCAGCCCTTCCACAGCCCCACAAGCACTGGCGCTCTGAGCTTCCTAGCCACAGCACAGTGGGGACGTTCCTTCTCGGCACAGCCACAGCCCAGCTCCCAAATTCAAAACGTCCAGCCACTGCTCCCACACCAAAGGGGCTAGCACTGAAAGCTCTTGCTGGCCAGCACCTGCCCTAGGCAGCCCTTCCACAGCCCCACAAGCACTGGCGCTCTGAGCTTCCTAGCCACAGCACAGTGGGGACGTTCCTTCTCGGCAGAGCCAGAGCCCAGCTCCCAAATTCAAAACGTCCAGCCACTGCTCCCACACCAAAGGGGCTAGCACTGAAAGCTCTTGCTGGCCATCACCTGCCCTAGGCAGCCCTTCCACAGCCCCACAAGCACTGGCGCTCTGAGCTTCCTAGCCACAGCACAGTGGGGACGTTCCTTCTCGGCACAGCCACAGCCCAGCTCCCAAATTCAAAACGTCCAGCCACTGCTCCCACACCAAAGGGGCTAGCACTGAAAGCTCTTGCTGGCCATCACCTTCCCTAGGCAGCCCTTCCACAGCCCCACAAGCACTGGCGCTCTGAGCTTCCTAGCCACAGCACAGTGGGGACGTTCCTTCTCGGCACAGCCAGAGCCCAGCTCCCAAATTCAAAACGTCCAGCCACTGCTCCCACACCAAAGGGGCTAGCACTGAAAGCTCTTGCTGGCCATCACCTGCCCTAGGCAGCCCTTCCACAGCCCCACAAGCACTGGCGCTCTGAGCTTCCTAGCCAAGCACAGTGGGGACGTTCCTTCTCGGCACAGCCACAGCCCAGCTCCAAAATTCAAAACGTCCAGCCACTGCTCCCACACCAAAGGGGCTAGCACTGAAAGCTCTTGCTGGCCAGCACCTGCCCTAGGCAGCCCTTCCACAGCCCCACAAGCACTGGCGCTCTGAGCTTCCTAGCCACAGCACAGTGGGGACGTTCCTTCTCGGCACAGCCAGAGCCCAGCTCCCAAATTCAAAACGTCCAGCCACTGCTCCCACACCAAAGGGGCTAGCACTGAAAGCTCTTGCTGGCCAGCACCTGCCCTAGGCAGCCCTTCCACAGCCCCACAAGCACTGGCGCTCTGAGCTTCCTAGCCACAGCACAGTGGGGACGTTCCTTCTCGGCACAGCCAGAGCCCAGCTCCCAAATTCGAAACGTCCAGCCACTGCTCCCACACCAAAGGGGCTAGCACTGAAAGCTCTTGCTGGCCATCACCTGCCCTAGGCAGCCCTTCCACAGCCCCACAAGCACTGGCGCTCTGAGCTTCCTAGCCACAGCACAGTGGGGACGTTCCTTCTCGGCACAGTCAGAGCCCAGCTCCCAAATTCAAAACGTCCAGCCACTGCTCCCACACCAAAGGGGCTAGCACTGAAAGCTCTTGCTGGCCATCAC
The DNA here is from genome assembly GCF_965638725.1 of Aptenodytes patagonicus. Lineage (NCBI taxonomy): Eukaryota > Metazoa > Chordata > Aves > Sphenisciformes > Spheniscidae > Aptenodytes > Aptenodytes patagonicus. Next base: position 480,908 of record NW_027472006.1, read on the forward strand.
CTTCCCTAGGCAGCCCTTCCACAGCCCCACAAGCACTGGCGCTCTGAGCTTCCTAGCCACAGCACAGTGGGGACGTTCCTTCTCGGCACAGCCACAGCCCAGCTCCCAAATTCGAAACGTCCAGCCACTGCTCCCACACCAAAGGGGCTAGCACTGAAAGCTCTTGCTGGCCATCACCTGCCCTAGGCAGCCCTTCCACAGCCCCACAAGCACTGGCGCTCTGAGCTTCCTAGCCACAGCACAGTGGGGACGTTCCTTCTCGGCACAGCCACAGCCCAGCTCCCAAATTCGAAACGTCCAGCCACTGCTCCCACACCAAAGGGGCTAGCACTGAAAGCTCTTGCTGGCCATCACCTGCCCTAGGCAGCCCTTCCACAGCCCCACAAGCACTGGCGCTCTGAGCTTCCTAGCCACAGCACAGTGGGGACGTTCCTTCTCGGCAGAGCCAGAGCCCAGCTCCGAAATTCGAAACGTCCAGCCACTGCTCCCACACCAAAGGGGCTAGCACTGAAAGCTCTTGCTGGCCAGCACCTGCCCTAGGCAGCCCTTCCACAGCCCCACAAGCACTGGCGCTCTGAGCTTCCTAGCCACAGCACAGTGGGGACGTTCCTTCTCGGCACAGCCAGAGCCCAGCTCCCAAATTCAAAACGTCCAGCCACTGCTCCCACACCAAAGGGGCTAGCACTGAAAGCTCTTGCTGGCCAGCACCTGCCCTAGGCAGCCCTTCCACAGCCCACAAGCACTGGCGCTCTGAGCTTCCTAGCCACAGCACAGTGGGGACGTTCCTTCTCGGCACAGCCAGAGCCCAGCTCCCAAATTCAAAACGTCCAGCCACTGCTCCCACACCAAAGGGGCTAGCACTGAAAGCTCTTGCTGGCCAGCACCTGCCCTAGGCAGCCCTTCCACAGCCCCACAAGCACTGGCGCTCTGAGCTTCCTAGCCACAGCACAGTGGGGACGTTCCTTCTCGGCACAGCCACAGCCCAGCTCCCAAATTCAAAACGTCCAGCCACTGCTCCCACACCAAAGGGGCTAGCACTGAAAGCTCTTGCTGGCCAGCACCTGCCCTAGCCAGCCCTTCCACAGCCCCACAAGCACTGGCGCTCTGAGCTTCCTAGCCACAGCACAGTGGGGACGTTCCTTCTCGGCACAGCCAGAGCCCAGCTCCCAAATTCGAAAAGTCCAGCCACTGCTCCCACACCAAAGGGGCTAGCACTGAAAGCTCTTGCTGGCCATCACCTGCCCTAGGCAGCCCTTCCACAGCCCCACAAGCACTGGCGCTCTGAGCTTCCTAGCCACAGCACAGTGGGGACGTTCCTTCTCGGCACAGTCAGAGCCCAGCTCCCAAATTCAAAACGTCCAGCCACTGCTCCCACACCAAAGGGGCTAGCACTGAAAGCTCTTGCTGGCCATCACCTTCCCTAGGCAGCCCTTCCACAGCCCCACAAGCACTGGCGCTCTGAGCTTCCTAGCCACAGCACAGTGGGGACGTTCCTTCTCGGCAGAGCCAGAGCCCAGCTCCCAAATTCGAAACGTCCAGCCACTGCTCCCACACCAAAGGGGCTAGCACTGAAAGCTCTTGCTGGCCAGCACCTGCCCTAGGCAGCCCTTCCACAGCCCCACAAGCACTGGCGCTCTGAGCTTCCTAGCCAAGCACAGTGGGGACGTTCCTTCTCGGCAGAGCCAGAGCCCAGCTCCGAAATTCAAAACGTCCAGCCACTGCTCCCACACAAAAGGGGCTAGCACTGAAAGCTCTTGCTGGCCAGCACCTGCCCTAGGCAGCCCTTCCACAGCCCCACAAGCACTGGCGCTCTGAGCTTCCTAGCCACAGCACAGTGGGGACGTTCCTTCTCGGCACAGCCAGAGCCCAGCTCCCAAATTCAAAACGTCCAGCCACTGCTCCCACACCAAAGGGGCTAGCACTGAAAGCTCTTGCTGGCCAGCACCTGCCCTAGGCAGCCCTTCCACAGCCCCACAAGCACTGGCGCTCTGAGCTTCCTAGCCACAGCACAGTGGGGACATTCCTTCTCGGCACAGCCACAGCCCAGCTCTCAAATCGGAAACGTCCAGCCACTGCTCCCACACCAAAGGGGCTAGCACTGAAAGCTCTTGCTGGCCAGCACCTGCCCTAGGCAGCCCTTCCACAGCCCCACAAGCACTGGCGCTCTGAGCTTCCTAGCCACAGCACAGTGGGGACGTTCCTTCTCGGCACAGCCACAGCCCAGCTCCCAAATTCAAAACGTCCAGCCACTGCTCCCACACCAAAGGGGCTAGCACTGAAAGCTCTTGCTGGCCAGCACCTGCCCTAGCCAGCCCTTCCACAGCCCCACAAGCACTGGCGCTCTGAGCTTCCTAGCCACAGCACAGTGGGGACGTTCCTTCTCGGCACAGCCAGAGCCCAGCTCCCAAATTCGAAAAGTCCAGCCACTGCTCCCACACCAAAGGGGCTAGCACTGAAAGCTCTTGCTGGCCATCACCTGCCCTAGGCAGCCCTTCCACAGCCCCACAAGCACTGGCGCTCTGAGCTTCCTAGCCACAGCACAGTGGGGACGTTCCTTCTCGGCAGAGCCAGAGCCCAGCTCCGAAATTCGAAACGTCCAGCCACTGCTCCCACACAAAAGGGGCTAGCACTGAAAGCTCTTGCTGGCCAGCACCTGCCCTAGGCAGCCCTTCCACAGCCCCACAAGCACTGGCGCTCTGAGCTTCCTAGCCACAGCACAGTGGGGACGTTCCTTCTCGGCACAGCCAGAGCCCAGCTCCCAAATTCAAAACGTCCAGCCACTGCTCCCACACCAAAGGGGCTAGCACTGAAAGCTCTTGCTGGCCAGCACCTGCCCTAGGCAGCCCTTCCACAGCCCCACAAGCACTGGCGCTCTGAGCTTCCTAGCCACAGCACAGTGGGGACATTCCTTCTCGGCACAGCCACAGCCCAGCTCTCAAATCGGAAACGTCCAGCCACTGCTCCCACACCAAAGGGGCTAGCACTGAAAGCTCTTGCTGGCCAGCACCTTCCCTAGGCAGCCCTTCCACAGCCCCACAAGCACTGGCGCTCTGAGCTTCCTAGCCACAGCACAGTGGGGACGTTCCTTCTCAGCACAGCCACAGCCCAGCTCCCAAATTCAAAACGTCCAGCCACTGCTCCCACACCAAAGGGGCTAGCACTGAAAGCTCTTGCTGGCCATCACCTGCCCTAGGCAGCCCTTCCACAGCCCCACAAGCACTGGCGCTCTGAGCTTCCTAACCACAGCACAGTGGGGACGTTCCTTCTCGGCACAGCCACAGCCCAGCTCCCAAATTCAAAACGTCCAGCCACTGCTCCCACACCAAAGGGGCTAGCACTGAAAGCTCTTGCTGGCCATCACCTGCCCTAGGCAGCCCTTCCACAGCCCCACAAGCACTGGCGCTCTGAGCTTCCTAGCCACAGCACAGTGGGGACGTTCCTTCTCGGCACAGCCACAGCCCAGCTCCCAAATTCAAAACGTCCAGCCACTGCTCCCACACCAAAGGGGCTAGCACTGAAAGCTCTTGCTGGCCAGCACCTGCCCTAGGCAGCCCTTCCACAGCCCCACAAGCACTGGCGCTCTGAGCTTCCTAGCCACAGCACAGTGGGGACGTTCCTTCTCGGCAGAGCCAGAGCCCAGCTCCCAAATTCAAAACGTCCAGCCACTGCTCCCACACCAAAGGGGCTAGCACTGAAAGCTCTTGCTGGCCATCACCTGCCCTAGGCAGCCCTTCCACAGCCCCACAAGCACTGGCGCTCTCAGCTTCCTAGCCACAGCACAGTGGGGACGTTCCTTCTCGGCACAGCCACAGCCCAGCTCCGAAATTCAAAACGTCCAGCCACTGCTCCCACACCAAAGGGGCTAGCACTGAAAGCTCTTGCTGGCCATCACCTTCCCTAGGCAGCCCTTCCACAGCCCCACAAGCACTGGCGCTCTGAGCTTCCTAGCCACAGCACAGTGGGGACGTTCCTTCTCGGCACAGCCAGAGCCCAGCTCCCAAATTCAAAACGTCCAGCCACTGCTCCCACACCAAAGGGGCTAGCACTGAAAGCTCTTGCTGGCCAGCACCTGCCCTAGGCAGCCCTTCCACAGCCCCACAAGCACTGGCGCTCTGAGCTTCCTAGCCAAGCACAGTGGGGACGTTCCTTCTCGGCACAGCCACAGCCCAGCTCCAAAATTCAAAACGTCCAGCCACTGCTCCCACACCAAAGGGGCTAGCACTGAAAGCTCTTGCTGGCCAGCACCTGCCCTAGGCAGCCCTTCCACAGCCCCACAAGCACTGGCGCTCTGAGCTTCCTAGCCACAGCACAGTGGGGACGTTCCTTCTCGGCACAGCCAGAGCCCAGCTCCCAAATTCAAAACGTCCAGCCACTGCTCCCACACCAAAGGGGCTAGCACTGAAAGCTCTTGCTGGCCAGCACCTGCCCTAGGCAGCCCTTCCACAGCCCCACAAGCACTGGCGCTCTGAGCTTCCTAGCCACAGCACAGTGGGGACGTTCCTTCTCGGCACAGCCAGAGCCCAGCTCCCAAATTCGAAACGTCCAGCCACTGCTCCCACACCAAAGGGGCTAGCACTGAAAGCTCTTGCTGGCCATCACCTGCCCTAGGCAGCCCTTCCACAGCCCCACAAGCACTGGCGCTCTGAGCTTCCTAGCCACAGCACAGTGGGGACGTTCCTTCTCGGCACAGTCAGAGCCCAGCTCCCAAATTCAAAACGTCCAGCCACTGCTCCCACACCAAAGGGGCTAGCACTGAAAGCTCTTGCTGGCCATCACCTTCCCTAGGCAGCCCTTCCACAGCCCCACAAGCACTGGCGCTCTGAGCTTCCTAGCCACAGCACAGTGGGGACGTTCCTTCTCGGCACAGCCACAGCCCAGCTCCCAAATTCGAAACGTCCAGCCACTGCTCCCACACCAAAGGGGCTAGCACTGAAAGCTCTTGCTGGCCATCACCTGCCCTAGGCAGCCCTTCCACAGCCCCACAAGCACTGGCGCTCTGAGCTTCCTAGCCACAGCACAGTGGGGACGTTCCTTCTCGGCACAGCCACAGCCCAGCTCCCAAATTCGAAACGTCCAGCCACTGCTCCCACACCAAAGGGGCTAGCACTGAAAGCTCTTGCTGGCCAGCACCTGCCCTAGGCAGCCCTTCCACAGCCCCACAAGCACTGGCGCTCTGAGCTTCCTAGCCACAGCACAGTGGGGACGTTCCTTCTCGGCAGAGCCAGAACCCAGCTCCCAAATTCGAAACGTCCAGCCACTGCTCCCACACCAAAGGGGCTAGCACTGAAAGCTCTTGCTGGCCAGCACCTGCCCTAGGCAGCCCTTCCACAGCCCCACAAGCACTGGCGCTCTGAGCTTCCTAGCCACAGCACAGTGGGGACGTTCCTTCTCAGCACAGCCAGAGCCCAGCTCCCAAATTCAAAACGTCCAGCCACTGCTCCCACACCAAAGGGGCTAGCACTGAAAGCTCTTGCTGGCCAGCACCTGCCCTAGGCAGCCCTTCCACAGCCCCACAAGCACTGGCGCTCTGAGCTTCCTAGCCACAGCACAGTGGGGACGTTCCTTCTCGGCACAGCCAGAGCCCAGCTCCCAAATTCGAAACGTCCAGCCACTGCTCCCACACCAAAGGGGCTAGCACTGAAAGCTCTTGCTGGCCATCACCTGCCCTAGGCAGCCCTTCCACAGCCCCACAAGCACTGGCGCTCTGAGCTTCCTAGCCACAGCACAGTGGGGACGTTCCTTCTCAGCACAGCCAGAGCCCAGCTCCCAAATTCAAAACGTCCAGCCACTGCTCCCACACCAAAGGGGCTAGCACTGAAAGCTCTTGCTGGCCAGCACCTGCCCTAGGCAGCCCTTCCACAGCCCCACAAGCACTGGCGCTCTGAGCTTCCTAGCCACAGCACAGTGGGGACGTTCCTTCTCGGCACAGCCAGAGCCCAGCTCCCAAATTCGAAACGTCCAGCCACTGCTCCCACACCAAAGGGGCTAGCACTGAAAGCTCTTGCTGGCCATCACCTGCCCTAGGCAGCCCTTCCACAGCCCCACAAGCACTGGCGCTCTGAGCTTCCTAGCCACAGCACAGTGGGGACGTTCCTTCTCGGCACAGCCACAGCCCAGCTCCCAAATTCAAAACGTCCAGCCACTGCTCCCACACCAAAGGGGCTAGCACTGAAAGCTCTTGCTGGCCATCACCTGCCCTAGGCAGCCCTTCCACAGCCCCACAAGCACTGGCGCTCTGAGCTTCCTAGCCACAGCACAGTGGGGACGTTCCTTCTCGGCACAGCCACAGCCCAGCTCCCAAATTCGAAACGTCCAGCCACTGCTCCCACACCAAAGGGGCTAGCACTGAAAGCTCTTGCTGGCCAGCACCTGCCCTAGGCAGCCCTTCCACAGCCCCACAAGCACTGGCGCTCTGAGCTTCCTAGCCACAGCACAGTGGGGACGTTCCTTCTCGGCACAGCCAGAGCCCAGCTCCCAAATTCAAAACGTCCAGCCACTGCTCCCACACCAAAGGGGCTAGCACTGAAAGCTCTTGCTGGCCAGCACCTGCCCTAGGCAGCCCTTCCACAGCCCCACAAGCACTGGCGCTCTGAGCTTCCTAGCCACAGCACAGTGGGGACGTTCCTTCTCGGCACAGCCAGAGCCCAGCTCCGAAATTCAAAACGTCCAGCCACTGCTCCCACACCAAAGGGGCTAGCACTGAAAGCTCTTGCTGGCCAGCACCTGCCCTAGGCAGCCCTTCCACAGCCCCACAAGCACTGGCGCTCTGAGCTTCCTAGCCACAGGACAGTGGGGACGTTCCTTCTCGGCACAGCCAGAGCCCAGCTCCCAAATTCAAAACGTCCAGCCACTGCTCCCACACCAAAGGGGCTAGCACTGAAAGCTCTTGCTGGCCATCACCTGCCCTAGGCAGCCCTTCCACAGCCCCACAAGCACTGGCGCTCTGAGCTTCCTAGCCACAGCACAGTGGGGACGTTCCTTCTCGGCACAGCCACAGCCCAGCTCCGAAATTCAAAACGTCCAGCCACTGCTCCCACACCAAAGGGGCTAGCACTGAAAGCTCTTGCTGGCCAGCACCTGCCCTAGGCAGCCCTTCCACAGCCCCACAAGCACTGGCGCTCTGAGCTTCCTAGCCACAGCACAGTGGGGACGTTCCTTCTCGGCACAGCCAGAGCCCAGCTCCCAAATTCAAAACGTCCAGCCACTGCTCCCACACCAAAGGGGCTAGCACTGAAAGCTCTTGCTGGCCAGCACCTGCCCTAGGCAGCCCTTCCACAGCCCCACAAGCACTGGCGCTCTGAGCTTCCTAGCCACAGCACAGTGGGGACGTTCCTTCTCGGCACAGCCACAGCCCAGCTCCAAAATTCAAAACGTCCAGCCACTGCTCCCACACCAAAGGGGCTAGCACTGAAAGCTCTTGCTGGCCAGCACCTGCCCTAGGCAGCCCTTCCACAGCCCCACAAGCACTGGCGCTCTGAGCTTCCTAGCCACAGCACAGTGGGGACGTTCCTTCTCGGCACAGCCAGAGCCCAGCTCCCAAATTCGAAACGTCCAGCCACTGCTCCCACACCAAAGGGGCTAGCACTGAAAGCTCTTGCTGGCCATCACCTGCCCTAGGCAGCCCTTCCACAGCCCCACAAGCACTGGCGCTCTGAGCTTCCTAGCCACAGCACAGTGGGGACGTTCCTTCTCAGCACAGCCAGAGCCCAGCTCCCAAATTCAAAACGTCCAGCCACTGCTCCCACACCAAAGGGGCTAGCACTGAAAGCTCTTGCTGGCCATCACCTGCCCTAGGCAGCCCTTCCACAGCCCCACAAGCACTGGCGCTCTGAGCTTCCTAGCCACAGCACAGTGGGGACGTTCCTTCTCGGCACAGCCACAGCCCAGCTCCCAAATTCGAAACGTCCAGCCACTGCTCCCACACCAAAGGGGCTAGCACTGAAAGCTCTTGCTGGCCATCACCTGCCCTAGGCAGCCCTTCCACAGCCCCACAAGCACTGGCGCTCTGAGCTTCCTAGCCACAGCACAGTGGGGACGTTCCTTCTCGGCAGAGCCAGAGCCCAGCTCCGAAATTCGAAACGTCCAGCCACTGCTCCCACACCAAAGGGGCTAGCACTGAAAGCTCTTGCTGGCCAGCACCTGCCCTAGGCAGCCCTTCCACAGCCCCACAAGCACTGGCGCTCTGAGCTTCCTAGCCACAGCACAGTGGGGACGTTCCTTCTCGGCACAGCCAGAGCCCAGCTCCCAAATTCAAAACGTCCAGCCACTGCTCCCACACCAAAGGGGCTAGCACTGAAAGCTCTTGCTGGCCAGCACCTGCCCTAGGCAGCCCTTCCACAGCCCCACAAGCACTGGCGCTCTGAGCTTCCTAGCCACAGCACAGTGGGGACGTTCCTTCTCACCACAGCCACAGCCCAGCTCCCAAATCGGAAACGTCCAGCCACTGCTCCCACACCAAAGGGGCTAGCACTGAAAGCTCTTGCTGGCCATCACCTTCCCTAGGCAGCCCTTCCACAGCCCCACAAGCACTGGCGCTCTGAGCTTCCTAGCCACAGCACAGTGGGGACGTTCCTTCTCGGCACAGCCAGAGCCCAGCTCCCAAATTCAAAACGTCCAGCCACTGCTCCCACACCAAAGGGGCTAGCACTGAAAGCTCTTGCTGGCCATCACCTGCCCTAGGCAGCCCTTCCACAGCCCCACAAGCACTGGCGCTCTGAGCTTCCTAACCACAGCACAGTGGGGACGTTCCTTCTCGGCACAGCCACAGCCCAGCTCCCAAATTCAAAACGTCCAGCCACTGCTCCCACACCAAAGGGGCTAGCACTGAAAGCTCTTGCTGGCCAGCACCTGCCCTAGGCAGCCCTTCCACAGCCCCACAAGCACTGGCGCTCTGAGCTTCCTAGCCACAGCACAGTGGGGACGTTCCTTCTCGGCACAGCCACAGCCCAGCTCCGAAATTCAAAACGTCCAGCCACTGCTCCCACACCAAAGGGGCTAGCACTGAAAGCTCTTGCTGGCCAGCACCTGCCCTAGGCAGCCCTTCCACAGCCCCACAAGCACTGGCGCTCTGAGCTTCCTAGCCACAGCACAGTGGGGACGTTCCTTCTCGGCACAGCCAGAGCCCAGCTCCCAAATTCAAAACGTCCAGCCACTGCTCCCACACCAAAGGGGCTAGCACTGAAAGCTCTTGCTGGCCATCACCTGCCCTAGGCAGCCCTTCCACAGCCCCACAAGCACTGGCGCTCTGAGCTTCCTAGCCACAGCACAGTGGGGACGTTCCTTCTCGGCACAGCCAGAGCCCAGCTCCGAAATTCAAAACGTCCAGCCACTGCTCCCACACCAAAGGGGCTAGCACTGAAAGCTCTTGCTGGCCAGCACCTGCCCTAGGCAGCCCTTCCACAGCCCCACAAGCACTGGCGCTCTGAGCTTCCTAGCCACAGCACAGTGGGGACGTTCCTTCTCGGCACAGCCAGAGCCCAGCTCCCAAATTCAAAACGTCCAGCCACTGCTCCCACACCAAAGGGACTAGCACTGAAAGCTCTTGCTGGCCAGCACCTGCCCTAGGCAGCCCTTCCACAGCCCCACAAGCACTGGCGCTCTGAGCTTCCTAGCCACAGCACAGTGGGGACGTTCCTTCTCGGCACAGCCACAGCCCAGCTCCAAAATTCAAAACGTCCAGCCACTGCTCCCACACCAAAGGGGCTAGCACTGAAAGCTCTTGCTGGCCATCACCTGCCCTAGGCAGCCCTTCCACAGCCCCACAAGCACTGGCGCTCTGAGCTTCCTAGCCACAGCACAGTGGGGACGTTCCTTCTCGGCACAGCCAGAGCCCAGCTCCCAAATTCAAAACGTCCAGCCACTACTCCCACACCAAAGGGGCTAGCACTGAAAGCTCTTGCTGGCCAGCACCTGCCCTAGGCAGCCCTTCCACAGCCCCACAAGCACTGGCGCTCTGAGCTTCCTAGCCACAGCACAGTGGGGACGTTCCTTCTCGGCAGAGCCAGAGCCCAGCTCCCAAATTCAAAACGTCCAGCCACTGCTCCCACACCAAAGGGGCTAGCACTGAAAGCTCTTGCTGGCCAGCACCTGCCCTAGGCAGCCCTTCCACAGCCCCACAAGCACTGGCGCTCTTAGCTTCCTAACCACAGCACAGTGGGGACGTTCCTTCTCGGCAGAGCCAGAGCCCAGCTCCCAAATTCAAAACGTCCAGCCACTGCTCCCACACCAAAGGGGCTAGCACTGAAAGCTCTTGCTGGCCAGCACCTGCCCTAGGCAGCCCTTCCACAGCCCCACAAGCACTGGCGCTCTGAGCTTCCTAGCCACAGCACAGTGGGGACGTTCCTTCTCGGCACAGCCAGAGCCCAGCTCCGAAATTCAAAACGTCCAGCCACTGCTCCCACACCAAAGGGGCTAGCACTGAAAGCTCTTGCTGGCCAGCACCTTCCCTAGGCAGCCCTTCCACAGCCCCACAAGCACTGGCGCTCTGAGCTTCCTAGCCACAGCACAGTAGGGACGTTCCTTCTCGGCACAGTCACAGCCCAGCTCCCAAATTCAAAACGTCCAACCACTGCTCCCACACCAAAGGGGCTAGCACTGAAAGCTCTTGCTGGCCAGCACCTGCCCTAGGCAGCCCTTCCACAGCCCCACAACCACTGGCGCTCTGAGCTTCCTAGCCACAGCACAGTGGGAACGTTCCTTCTCGGCACAGCCACAGCCCAGCTCCCAAATTCAAAACGTCCAGCCACTGCTCCCACACCAAAGGGGCTAGCACTGAAAGCTCTTGCTGGCCAGCACCTGCCCTAGGCAGCCCTTCCACAGCCCCACAAGCACTGGCGCTCTGAGCTTCCTAGCCACAGCACAGTGGGGACGTTCCTTCTCGGCGCAGCCAGAGCCCAGCTCCCAAATTCAAAACGTCCAGCCACTGCTCCCACACCAAAGGGGCTAGCACTGAAAGCTCTTGCTGGCCAGCACCTGCCCTAGGCAGCCCTTCCACAGCCCCACAAGCACTGGCCCTCTGAGCTTCCTAGCCACAGCACAGTGGGGACGTTCCTTCTCGGCGCAGCCAGAGCCCAGCTCCCAAATTCAAAACGTCCAGCCACTGCTCCCACACCAAAGGGGCTAGCCCTGAAAGCTCTTGCTGGCCAGCACCTGCCCTAGGCAGCCCTTCCACAGCCCCACAAGCACTGGCGCTCTGAGCTTCCTAGCCACAGCACAGTGGGGACGTTCCTTCTCGGCACAGCCAGAGCCCAGCTCCCAAATTCGAAACGTCCAGCCACTGCTCCCACACCAAAGGGGCTAGCACTGAAAGCTCTTGCTGGCCATCACCTGCCCTAGGCAGCCCTTCCACAGCCCCACAAGCACTGGCGCTCTGAGCTTCCTAGCCACAGCACAGTGGACGTTCCTTCTCGGCAGAGCCAGAGCCCAGCTCCCAAATTCAAAACGTCCAGCCACTGCTCCCACACCAAAGGGGCTAGCACTGAAAGCTCTTGCTGGCCAGCACCTGCCCTAGGCAGCCCTTCCACAGCCCCACAAGCACTGGCGCTCTGAGCTTCCTAGCCACAGCACAGTGGGGACGTTCCTTCTCGGCACAGCCAGAGCCCAGCTCCGAAATTCAAAACGTCCAGCCACTGCTCCCACACCAAAGGGGCTAGCACTGAAAGCTCTTGCTGGCCATCACCTGCCCTAGGCAGCCCTTCCACAGCCCCACAAGCACTGGCGCTCTGAGCTTCCTAGCCACAGCACAGTGGGGACGTTCCTTCTCGGCACAGCCACAGCCCAGCTCCCAAATTCAAAACGTCCAGCCACTGCTCCCACACCAAAGGGGCTAGCACTGAAAGCTCTTGCTGGCCAGCACCTTCCCTAGGCAGCCCTTCCACAGCCCCACAAGCACTGGCGCTCTGAGCTTCCTAGCCACAGCACAGTGGGGACGTTCCTTCTCGGCACAGCCAGAGCCCAGCTCCCAAATTCAAAACGTCCAGCCACTGCTCCCACACCAAAGGGGCTAGCACTGAAAGCTCTTGCTGGCCATCACCTGCCCTAGGCAGCCCTTCCACAGCCCCACAAGCACTGGCGCTCTGAGCTTCCTAGCCACAGCACAGTGGGGACGTTCCTTCTCAGCACAGCCACAGCCCAGCTCCCAAATTCAAAACGTCCAGCCACTGCTCCCACACCAAAGGGGCTAGCACTGAAAGCTCTTGCTGGCCAGCACCTGCCCTAGGCAGCCCTTCCACAGCCCCACAAGCCCTGGCCCTCTGAGCTTCCTAGCCACAGCACAGTGGGGACGTTCCTTCTCGGCACAGCCAGAGCCCAGCTCCCAAATTCAAAACGTCCAGCCACTGCTCCCACACCAAAGGGGCTAGCACTGAAAGCTCTTGCTGGCCAGCACCTGCCCTAGGCAGCCCTTCCACAGCCCCACAAGCACTGGCGCTCTGAGCTTCCTAGCCACAGCACAGTGGGGACGTTCCTTCTCGGCACAGCCACAGCCCAGCTCCCAAATTCAAAACGTCCAGCCACTGCTCCCACACCAAAGGGGCTAGCACTGAAAGCTCTTGCTGGCCAGCACCTGCCCTAGGCAGCCCTTCCACAGCCCCACAAGCACTGGCGCTCTGAGCTTCCTAGCCATAGCATAGTGGGGACGTTCCTTCTCGGCACAGCCAGAGCCCAGCTCCCAAATTCGAAACGTCCAGCCACTGCTCCCACACCAAAGGGGCTAGCACTGAAAGCTCTTGCTGGCCATCACCTGCCCTAGGCAGCCCTTCCACAGCCCCACAAGCACTGGCGCTCTGAGCTTCCTAGCTACAGCACAGTGGGGACGTTCCTTCTCGGCAGAGCCAGAGCCCAGCTCCCAAATTCAAAACGTCCAGCCACTGCTCCCACACCAAAGGGGCTAGCACTGAAAGCTCTTGCTGGCCAGCACCTGCCCTAGGCAGCCCTTCCACAGCCCCACAAGCACTGGCGCTCTGAGCTTCCTAGCCACAGCACAGTGGGGACGTTCCTTCTCGGCACAGCCACAGCCCAGCTCCCAAATTCAAAACGTCCAGCCACTGCTCCCACACCAAAGGGGCTAGCACTGAAAGCTCTTGCTGGCCAGCACGTGCCCTAGGCAGCCCTTCCACAGCCCCACAAGCACTGGCGCTCTGAGCTTCCTAGCCACAGCACAGTGGGGACGTTCCTTCTCGGCACAGCCAGAGCCCAGCTCCCAAATTCAAAACGTCCAGCCACTGCTCCCACACCAAAGGGGCTAGCACTGAAAGCTCTTGCTGGCCAGCACCTGCCCTAGGCAGCCCTTCCACAGCCCCACAACCACTGGCGCTCTGAGCTTCCTAGCCACAGCACAGTGGGGACGTTCCTTCTCGGCACAGCCACAGCCCAGCTCCGAAATTCAAAACGTCCAGCCACTGCTCCCACACCAAAGGGGCTAGCACTGAAAGCTCTTGCTGGCCAGCACCTGCCCTAGGCAGCCCTTCCACAGCCCCACAAGCACTGGCGCTCTGAGCTTCCTAGCCACAGCATAGTGGGGACGTTCCTTCTCGGCACAGCCAGAGCCCAGCTCCCAAATTCAAAACGTCCAGCCACTGCTCCCACACCAAAGGGGCTAGCACTGAAAGCTCTTGCTGGCCAGCACCTTCCCTAGGCAGCCCTTCCACAGCCCCACAAGCACTGGCGCTCTGAGCTTCCTAGCCACAGCACAGTGGGGACGTTCCTTCTCGGCACAGCCACAGCCCAGCTCCCAAATTCAAAACGTCCAGCCACTGCTCCCACACCAAAGGGGCTAGCACTGAAAGCTCTTGCTGGCCATCACCTGCCCTAGGCAGCCCTTCCACAGCCCCACAAGCACTGGCGCTCTGAGCTTCCTAGCCACAGCACAGTGGGGACGTTCCTTCTCGGCACAGCCACAGCCCAGCTCCGAAATTCAAAACGTCCAGCCACTGCTCCCACGCCAAAGGGGCTAGCACTGAAAGCTCTTGCTGGCCAGCACCTGCCCTAGGCAGCCCTTCCACAGCCCCACAAGCACTGGCGCTCTGAGCTTCCTAGCCACAGCACAGTGGGGACGTTCCTTCTCGGCACAGCCAGAGCCCAGCTCCCAAATTCAAAACGTCCAGCCACTGCTCCCACACCAAAGGGGCTAGCACTGAAAGCTCTTGCTGGCCAGCACCTGCCCTAGGCAGCCCTTCCACAGCCCCACAAGCACTGGCGCTCTGAGCTTCCTAGCCACATCACAGTGGGGACGTTCCTTCTCGGCACAGCCAGAGCCCAGCTCCCAAATTCAAAACGTCCAGCCACTGCTCCCACACCAAAGGGGCTAGCACTGAAAGCTCTTGCTGGCCATCACCTGCCCTAGGCAGCCCTTCCACAGCCCCACAAGCACTGGCGCTCTGAGCTTCCTAGCTACAGCACAGTGGGGACGTTCCTTCTCGGCAGAGCCAGAGCCCAGCTCCCAAATTCAAAACGTCCAGCCACTGCTCCCACACCAAAGGGGCTAGCACTGAAAGCTCTTGCTGGCCAGCACCTGCCCTAGGCAGCCCTTCCACAGCCCCACAAGCACTGGCGCTCTGAGCTTCCTAGCCACAGCACAGTGGGGACGTTCCTTCTCGGCACAGCCAGAGCCCAGCTCCCAAATTCAAAACGTCCAGCCACTGCTCCCACACCAAAGGGGCTAGCACTGAAAGCTCTTGCTGGCCAGCACGTGCCCTAGGCAGCCCTTCCACAGCCCCACAAGCACTGGCGCTCTGAGCTTCCTAGCCACAGCACAGTGGGGACGTTCCTTCTCGGCACAGCCAGAGCCCAGCTCCCAAATCGGAAACGTCCAGCCACTGCTCCCACACCAAAGGGGCTAGCACTGAAAGCTCTTGCTGGCCATCACCTGCCCTAGGCAGCCCTTCCACAGCCCCACAAGCACTGGCGCTCTGAGCTTCCTAGCCACAGCACAGTGGGGACGTTCCTTCTCGGCACAGCCACAGCCCAGCTCCCAAATTCAAAACGTCCAGCCACTGCTCCCACACCAAAGGGGCTAGCACTGAAAGCTCTTGCTGGCCAGCACCTGCCCTAGGCAGCCCTTCCACAGCCCCACAAGCACTGGCGCTCTGAGCTTCCTAGCCACAGCACAGTGGGGACGTTCCTTCGCGGCACAGCCAGAGCCCAGCTCCCAAATTCAAAACGTCCAGCCACTGCTCCCACACCAAAGGGGCTAGCACTGAAAGCTCTTGCTGGCCAGCACCTGACCTAGGCAGCCCTTCCACAGTCCCACAAGCACTGGCGCTCTGAGCTTCCTAGCCACAGCACAGTGGGGACGTTCCTTCTCGGCACAGCCACAGCCCAGCTCCCAAATTCAAAACGTCCAGCCACTGCTCCCACACCAAAGGGGCTAGCACTGAAAGCTCTTGCTGGCCATCACCTGCCCTAGGCAGCCCTTCCACAGCCCCACAAGCACTGGCGCTCTGAGCTTCCTAGCCACAGCACAGTGGGGACGTTCCTTCTCGGCACAGCCAGAGCCCAGCTCCCAAATTCGAAACGTCCAGCCACTGCTCCCACACCAAAGGGGCTAGCACTGAAAGCTCTTGCTGGCCATCACCTGCCCTAGGCAGCCCTTCCACAGCCCACAAGCACTGGCGCTCTGAGCTTCCTAGCTACAGCACAGTGGGGACGTTCCTTCTCGGCAGAGCCAGAGCCCAGCTCCGAAATTCAAAACGTCCAGCCACTGCTCCCACACCAAAGGGGCTAGCACTGAAAGCTCTTGCTGGCCATCACCTGCCCTAGGCAGCCCTTCCACAGCCCCACAAGCACTGGCGCTCTGAGCTTCCTAGCCACAGCACAGTGGGGACGTTCCTTCTCGGCGCAGCCAGAGCCCAGCTCCCAAATTCAAAACGTCCAGCCACTGCTCCTACACCAAAGGGGCTAGCACTGAAAGCTCTTGCTGGCCAGCACCTGCCCTAGGCAGCCCTTCCACAGCCCCACAAGCACTGGCGCTCTGAGCTTCCTAGCCACAGCACAGTGGGGACGTTCCTTCTCGGCACAGCCACAGCCCAGCTCCCAAATTCAAAACGTCCAGCCACTGCTCCCACACCAAAGGGGCTAGCACTGAAAGCTCTTGCTGGCCAGCACCTGCCCTAGGCAGCCCTTCCACAGCCCCACAAGCACTGGCGCTCTGAGCTTCCTAGCCACAGCACAGTGGGGACGTTCCTTCTCGGCACAGCCAGAGCCCAGCTCCCAAATTCAAAACGTCCAGCCACTGCTCCCACACCAAAGGGGCTAGCACTGAAAGCTCTTGCTGGCCAGCACCTGCCCTAGGCAGCCCTTCCACAGCCCCACAAGCACTGGCCCTCTGAGCTTCCTAGCCACAGCACAGTGGGGACGTTCCTTCTCGGCACAGCCACAGCCCAGCTCCCAAATTCAAAACGTCCAGCCACTGCTCCCACACCAAAGGGGCTAGCACTGAAAGCTCTTGCTGGCCAGCACCTGCCCTAGGCAGCCCTTCCACAGCCCCACAAGCACTGGCGCTCTGAGCTTCCTAGCCACAGCACAGTGGGGACGTTCCTTCTCGGCACAGCCAGAGCCCAGCTCCGAAATTCAAAACGTCCA
Organism: Aptenodytes patagonicus; assembly: GCF_965638725.1. Taxonomy (NCBI): domain Eukaryota; kingdom Metazoa; phylum Chordata; class Aves; order Sphenisciformes; family Spheniscidae; genus Aptenodytes; species Aptenodytes patagonicus. The sequence goes on from NW_027472006.1 coordinate 497,486, forward strand.
GCCACTGCTCCCACACCAAAGGGGCTAGCACTGAAAGCTCTTGCTGGCCATCACCTGCCCTAGGCAGCCCTTCCACAGCCCCACAAGCACTGGCGCTCTGAGCTTCCTAGCCACAGCACAGTGGGGACGTTCCTTCTCGGCACAGCCACAGCCCAGCTCCCAAATTCAAAACGTCCAGCCACTGCTCCCACACCAAAGGGGCTAGCACTGAAAGCTCTTGCTGGCCAGCACCTGACCTAGGCAGCCCTTCCACAGCCCCACAACCACTGGCGCTCTGAGCTTCCTAGCCACAGCACAGTGGGGACGTTCCTTCTCGGCACAGCCACAGCCCAGCTCCGAAATTCAAAACGTCCAGCCACTGCTCCCACACCAAAGGGGCTAGCACTGAAAGCTGTTGCTGGCCATCACCTGCCCTAGGCAGCCCTTCCACAGCCCCACAAGCACTGGCGCTCTGAGCTTCCTAGCCACAGCACAGTGGGGACGTTCCTTCTCGGCACAGCCAGAGCCCAGCTCCCAAATCGGAAACGTCCAGCCACTGCTCCCACACCAAAGGGGCTAGCACTGAAAGCTCTTGCTGGCCAGCACGTGCCCTAGGCAGCCCTTCCACAGCCCCACAAGCACTGGCGCTCTGAGCTTCCTAGCCACAGCACAGTGGGGACGTTCCTTCTCGGCACAGCCAGAGCCCAGCTCCCAAATCGGAAACGTCCAGCCACTGCTCCCACACCAAAGGGGCTAGCACTGAAAGCTCTTGCTGGCCATCACCTGCCCTAGGCAGCCCTTCCACAGCCCCACAAGCACTGGCGCTCTGAGCTTCCTAGCCACAGCACAGTGGGGACGTTCCTTCTCGGCACAGCCACAGCCCAGCTCCCAAATTCAAAACGTCCAGCCACTGCTCCCACACCAAAGGGGCTAGCACTGAAAGCTCTTGCTGGCCAGCACCTGCCCTAGGCAGCCCTTCCACAGCCCCACAAGCACTGGCGCTCTGAGCTTCCTAGCCACAGCACAGTGGGGACGTTCCTTCGCGGCACAGCCAGAGCCCAGCTCCCAAATTCAAAACGTCCAGCCACTGCTCCCACACCAAAGGGGCTAGCACTGAAAGCTCTTGCTGGCCAGCACCTGACCTAGGCAGCCCTTCCACAGTCCCACAAGCACTGGCGCTCTGAGCTTCCTAGCCACAGCACAGTGGGGACGTTCCTTCTCGGCACAGCCACAGCCCAGCTCCCAAATTCAAAACGTCCAGCCACTGCTCCCACACCAAAGGGGCTAGCACTGAAAGCTCTTGCTGGCCATCACCTGCCCTAGGCAGCCCTTCCACAGCCCCACAAGCACTGGCGCTCTGAGCTTCCTAGCCACAGCACAGTGGGGACGTTCCTTCTCGGCACAGCCAGAGCCCAGCTCCCAAATTCGAAACGTCCAGCCACTGCTCCCACACCAAAGGGGCTAGCACTGAAAGCTCTTGCTGGCCATCACCTGCCCTAGGCAGCCCTTCCACAGCCCACAAGCACTGGCGCTCTGAGCTTCCTAGCTACAGCACAGTGGGGACGTTCCTTCTCGGCAGAGCCAGAGCCCAGCTCCGAAATTCAAAACGTCCAGCCACTGCTCCCACACCAAAGGGGCTAGCACTGAAAGCTCTTGCTGGCCATCACCTGCCCTAGGCAGCCCTTCCACAGCCCCACAAGCACTGGCGCTCTGAGCTTCCTAGCCACAGCACAGTGGGGACGTTCCTTCTCGGCGCAGCCAGAGCCCAGCTCCCAAATTCAAAACGTCCAGCCACTGCTCCTACACCAAAGGGGCTAGCACTGAAAGCTCTTGCTGGCCAGCACCTGCCCTAGGCAGCCCTTCCACAGCCCCACAAGCACTGGCGCTCTGAGCTTCCTAGCCACAGCACAGTGGGGACGTTCCTTCTCGGCACAGCCACAGCCCAGCTCCCAAATTCAAAACGTCCAGCCACTGCTCCCACACCAAAGGGGCTAGCACTGAAAGCTCTTGCTGGCCAGCACCTGCCCTAGGCAGCCCTTCCACAGCCCCACAAGCACTGGCGCTCTGAGCTTCCTAGCCACAGCACAGTGGGGACGTTCCTTCTCGGCACAGCCAGAGCCCAGCTCCCAAATTCAAAACGTCCAGCCACTGCTCCCACACCAAAGGGGCTAGCACTGAAAGCTCTTGCTGGCCAGCACCTGCCCTAGGCAGCCCTTCCACAGCCCCACAAGCACTGGCCCTCTGAGCTTCCTAGCCACAGCACAGTGGGGACGTTCCTTCTCGGCACAGCCACAGCCCAGCTCCCAAATTCAAAACGTCCAGCCACTGCTCCCACACCAAAGGGGCTAGCACTGAAAGCTCTTGCTGGCCAGCACCTGCCCTAGGCAGCCCTTCCACAGCCCCACAAGCACTGGCGCTCTGAGCTTCCTAGCCACAGCACAGTGGGGACGTTCCTTCTCGGCACAGCCAGAGCCCAGCTCCGAAATTCAAAACGTCCAGCCACTGCTCCCACACCAAAGGGGCTAGCACTGAAAGCTCTTGCTGGCCATCACCTGCCCTAGGCAGCCCTTCCACAGCCCCACAAGCACTGGCGCTCTGAGCTTCCTAGCCACAGCACAGTGGGGACGTTCCTTCTCGGCACAGCCACAGCCCAGCTCCCAAATTCAAAACGTCCAGCCACTGCTCCCACACCAAAGGGGCTAGCACTGAAAGCTCTTGCTGGCCAGCACCTGACCTAGGCAGCCCTTCCACAGCCCCACAACCACTGGCGCTCTGAGCTTCCTAGCCACAGCACAGTGGGGACGTTCCTTCTCGGCACAGCCACAGCCCAGCTCCGAAATTCAAAACGTCCAGCCACTGCTCCCACACCAAAGGGGCTAGCACTGAAAGCTCTTGCTGGCCAGCACCTGCCCTAGGCAGCCCTTCCACAGCCCCACAAGCACTGGCGCTCTGAGCTTCCTAGCCACAGCACAGTGGGGACGTTCCTTCTCGGCACAGCCACAGCCCAGCTCCCAAATTCAAAACGTCCAGCCACTGCTCCCACACCAAAGGGGCTAGCACTGAAAGCTCTTGCTGGCCCTCACCTGCCCTAGGCAGCCCTTCCACAGCCCCACAAGCACTGGCGCTCTGAGCTTCCTAGCCATAGCATAGTGGGGACGTTCCTTCACGGCACAGCCAGAGCCCAGCTCCCAAATTCGAAACGTCCAGCCACTGCTCCCACACCAAAGGGGCTAGCACTGAAAGCTCTTGCTGGCCATCACCTGCCCTAGGCAGCCCTTCCACAGCCCCACAAGCACTGGCCCTCTGAGCTTCCTAGCCACAGCACAGTGGGGACGTTCCTTCTCGGCACAGCCACAGCCCAGCTCCCAAATTCGAAACGTCCAGCCACTGCTCCCACACCAAAGGGGCTAGCACTGAAAGCTCTTGCTGGCCAGCACCTGCCCTAGGCAGCCCTTCCACAGCCCCACAAGCACTGGCGCTCTGAGCTTCCTAGCCACAGCACAGTGGGGACGTTCCTTCTCGGCACAGCCAGAGCCCAGCTCCGAAATTCAAAACGTCCAGCCACTGCTCCCACACCAAAGGGGCTAGCACTGAAAGCTCTTGCTGGCCATCACCTGCCCTAGGCAGCCCTTCCACAGCCCCACAAGCACTGGCGCTCTGAGCTTCCTAGCCACAGCACAGTGGGGACGTTCCTTCTCGGCACAGCCACAGCCCAGCTCCCAAATTCAAAACGTCCAGCCACTGCTCCCACACCAAAGGGGCTAGCACTGAAAGCTCTTGCTGGCCAGCACCTGACCTAGGCAGCCCTTCCACAGCCCCACAACCACTGGCGCTCTGAGCTTCCTAGCCACAGCACAGTGGGGACGTTCCTTCTCGGCACAGCCACAGCCCAGCTCCGAAATTCAAAACGTCCAGCCACTGCTCCCACACCAAAGGGGCTAGCACTGAAAGCTCTTGCTGGCCAGCACCTGCCCTAGGCAGCCCTTCCACAGCCCCACAAGCACTGGCGCTCTGAGCTTCCTAGCCACAGCACAGTGGGGACGTTCCTTCTCGGCACAGCCACAGCCCAGCTCCCAAATTCAAAACGTCCAGCCACTGCTCCCACACCAAAGGGGCTAGCACTGAAAGCTCTTGCTGGCCCTCACCTGCCCTAGGCAGCCCTTCCACAGCCCCACAAGCACTGGCGCTCTGAGCTTCCTAGCCATAGCATAGTGGGGACGTTCCTTCACGGCACAGCCAGAGCCCAGCTCCCAAATTCGAAACGTCCAGCCACTGCTCCCACACCAAAGGGGCTAGCACTGAAAGCTCTTGCTGGCCATCACCTGCCCTAGGCAGCCCTTCCACAGCCCCACAAGCACTGGCGCTCTGAGCTTCCTAGCTACAGCACAGTGGGGACGTTCCTTCTCGGCAGAGCCAGAGCCCAGCTCCCAAGTTCAAAACGTCCAGCCACTGCTCCCACACCAAAGGGGCTAGCACTGAAAGCTCTTGCTGGCCAGCACCTGCCCTAGGCAGCCCTTCCACAGCCCCACAAGCACTGGCGCTCTGAGCTTCCTAGCCACAGCACAGTGGGGACGTTCCTTCTCGGCACAGCCAGAGCCCAGCTCCGAAATTCAAAACGTCCAGCCACTGCTCCCACACCAAAGGGGCTAGCACTGAAAGCTCTTGCTGGCCAGCACGTGCCCTAGGCAGCCCTTCCACAGCCCCACAAGCACTGGCGCTCTGAGCTTCCTAGCCACAGCACAGTGGGGACGTTCCTTCTCGGCACAGCCAGAGCCCAGCTCCCAAATCGGAAACGTCCAGCCACTGCTCCCACACCAAAGGGGCTAGCACTGAAAGCTCTTGCTGGCCATCACCTGCCCTAGGCAGCCCTTCCACAGCCCCACAAGCACTGGCGCTCTGAGCTTCCTAGCCACAGCACAGTGGGGACGTTCCTTCTCGGCACAGCCAGAGCCCAGCTCCCAAATTCGAAACGTCCAGCCACTGCTCCCACACCAAAGGGGCTAGCACTGAAAGCTCTTGCTGGCCAGCACCTGCCCTAGGCAGCCCTTCCACAGCCCCACAAGCACTGGCGCTCTGAGCTTCCTAGCCACAGCACAGTGGGGACGTTCCTTCTCGGCACAGCCAGAGCCCAGCTCCCAAATTCAAAACGTCCAGCCACTGCTCCCACACCAAAGGGGCTAGCACTGAAAGCTCTTGCTGGCCAGCACCTGCCCTAGGCAGCCCTTCCACAGCCCCACAAGCACTGGCGCTCTGAGCTTCCTAGCCACAGCACAGTGGGGACGTTCCTTCGCGGCACAGCCAGAGCCCAGCTCCGAAATTCAAAACGTCCAGCCACTGCTCCCACACCAAAGGGGCTAGCACTGACAGCTCTTGCTGGCCAGCACCTGACCTAGGCAGCCCTTCCACAGCCCCACAAGCACTGGCGCTCTGAGCTTCCTAGCCACAGCACAGTGGGGACGTTCCTTCTCGGCACAGCCACAGCCCAGCTCCCAAATTCAAAACGTCCAGCCACTGCTCCCACACCAAAGGGGCTAGCACTGAAAGCTCTTGCTGGCCATCACCTGCCCTAGGCAGCCCTTCCACAGCCCCACAAGCACTGGCGCTCTGAGCTTCCTAGCCACAGCACAGTGGGGACGTTCCTTCTCGGCACAGCCAGAGCCCAGCTCCCAAATTCGAAACGTCCAGCCACTGCTCCCACACCAAAGGGGCTAGCACTGAAAGCTCTTGCTGGCCATCACCTGCCCTAGGCAGCCCTTCCACAGCCCACAAGCACTGGCGCTCTGAGCTTCCTAGCCACAGCACAGTGGGGACGTTCCTTCTCGGCACAGCCAGAGCCCAGCTCCGAAATTCAAAACGTCCAGCCACTGCTCCCACACCAAAGGGGCTAGCACTGAAAGCTCTTGCTGGCCATCACCTGCCCTAGGCAGCCCTTCCACAGCCCCACAAGCACTGGCGCTCTGAGCTTCCTAGCCACAGCATAGTGGGGACGTTCCTTCTCGGCACAGCCACAGCCCAGCTCCCAAATTCAAAACGTCCAGCCACTGCTCCCACACCAAAGGGGCTAGCACTGAAAGCTCTTGCTGGCCATCACCTTCCCTAGGCAGCCCTTCCACAGCCCCACAAGCACTGGCGCTCTGAGCTTCCTAGCCACAGCACAGTGGGGACGTTCCTTCTCGGCACAGCCACAGCCCAGCTCCCAAATTCAAAACGTCCAGCCACTGCTCCCACACCAAAGGGGCTAGCACTGAAAGCTCTTGCTGGCCATCACCTGCCCTAGGCAGCCCTTCCACAGCCCCACAAGCACTGGCGCTCTGAGCTTCCTAGCCACAGCACAGTGGGGACGTTCCTTCTCGGCACAGCCACAGCCCAGCTCCGAAATTCAAAACGTCCAGCCACTGCTCCCACACCAAAGGGGCTAGCACTGAAAGCTCTTGCTGGCCAGCACCTGCCCTAGGCAGCCCTTCCACAGCCCCACAAGCACTGGCGCTCTGAGCTTCCTAGCCACAGCACAGTGGGGACGTTCCTTCTCGGCACAGCCACAGCCCAGCTCCCAAATTCAAAACGTCCAGCCACTGCTCCCACACCAAAGGGGCTAGCACTGAAAGCTCTTGCTGGCCAGCACGTGCCCTAGGCAGCCCTTCCACAGCCCCACAAGCACTGGCGCTCTGAGCTTCCTAGCCACAGCACAGTGGGGACGTTCCTTCTCGGCACAGCCAGAGCCCAGCTCCCAAATCGGAAACGTCCAGCCACTGCTCCCACACCAAAGGGGCTAGCACTGAAAGCTCTTGCTGGCCATCACCTGCCCTAGGCAGCCCTTCCACAGCCCCACAAGCACTGGCGCTCTGAGCTTCCTAGCCACAGCACAGTGGGGACGTTCCTTCTCGGCACAGCCACAGCCCAGCTCCCAAATTCAAAACGTCCAGCCACTGCTCCCACACCAAAGGGGCTAGCACTGAAAGCTCTTGCTGGCCAGCACCTGCCCTAGGCAGCCCTTCCACAGCCCCACAAGCACTGGCGCTCTGAGCTTCCTAGCCACAGCACAGTGGGGACGTTCCTTCTCGGCACAGCCAGAGCCCAGCTCCCAAATTCAAAACGTCCAGCCACTGCTCCCACACCAAAGGGGCTAGCACTGAAAGCTCTTGCTGGCCATCACCTTCCCTAGGCAGCCCTTCCACAGCCCCACAAGCACTGGCGCTCTGAGCTTCCTAGCCACAGCACAGTGGGGACGTTCCTTCGCGGCACAGCCAGAGCCCAGCTCCGAAATTCAAAACGTCCAGCCACTGCTCCCACACCAAAGGGGCTAGCACTGACAGCTCTTGCTGGCCAGCACCTGACCTAGGCAGCCCTTCCACAGCCCCACAAGCACTGGCGCTCTGAGCTTCCTAGCCACAGCACAGTGGGGACGTTCCTTCTCGGCACAGCCACAGCCCAGCTCCCAAATTCAAAACGTCCAGCCACTGCTCCCACACCAAAGGGGCTAGCACTGAAAGCTCTTGCTGGCCAGCACCTGCCCTAGGCAGCCCTTCCACAGCCCCACAAGCACTGGCGCTCTGAGCTTCCTAGCCACAGCACAGTGGGGACGTTCCTTCTCGGCACAGCCAGAGCCCAGCTCCCAAATTCGAAACGTCCAGCCACTGCTCCCACACCAAAGGGGCTAGCACTGAAAGCTCTTGCTGGCCATCACCTGCCCTAGGCAGCCCTTCCACAGCCCACAAGCACTGGCGCTCTGAGCTTCCTAGCTACAGCACAGTGGGGACGTTCCTTCTCGGCAGAGCCAGAGCCCAGCTCCGAAATTCAAAACGTCCAGCCACTGCTCCCACACCAAAGGGGCTAGCACTGAAAGCTCTTGCTGGCCATCACCTGCCCTAGGCAGCCCTTCCACAGCCCACAAGCACTGGCGCTCTGAGCTTCCTAGCTACAGCACAGTGGGGACGTTCCTTCTCGGCAGAGCCAGAGCCCAGCTCCGAAATTCAAAACGTCCAGCCACTGCTCCCACACCAAAGGGGCTAGCACTGAAAGCTCTTGCTGGCCAGCACGTGCCCTAGGCAGCCCTTCCACAGCCCCACAAGCACTGCCGCTCTGAGCTTCCTAGCCACAGCACAGTGGGGACGTTCCTTCTCGGCAGAGCCAGAGCCCAGCTCCCAAATTCAAAACGTCCAGCCACTGCTCCCACACCAAAGGGGCTAGCACTGAAAGCTCTTGCTGGCCATCACCTGCCCTAGGCAGCCCTTCCACAGCCCCACAAGCACTGGCGCTCTGAGCTTCCTAGCCACAGCACAGTGGGGACGTTCCTTCTCGGCACAGCCAGAGCCCAGCTCCCAAATTCAAAACGTCCAGCCACTGCTCCCACACCAAAGGGGCTAGCACTGAAAGCTCTTGCTGGCCATCACCTGCCCTAGGCAGCCCTTCCACAGCCCACAAGCACTGGCGCTCTGAGCTTCCTAGCTACAGCACAGTGGGGACGTTCCTTCTCGGCAGAGCCAGAGCCCAGCTCCGAAATTCAAAACGTCCAGCCACTGCTCCCACACCAAAGGGGCTAGCACTGAAAGCTCTTGCTGGCCAGCACCTGCCCTAGGCAGCCCTTCCACAGCCCCACAAGCACTGGCGCTCTCAGCTTCCTAGCCACAGCACAGTGGGGACGTTCCTTCTCGGCGCAGCCAGAGCCCAGCTCCCAAATTCAAAACGTCCAGCCACTGCTCCCACACCAAAGGGGCTAGCACTGAAAGCTCTTGCTGGCCAGCACCTGCCCTAGGCAGCCCTTCCACAGCCCCACAAGCACTGGCGCTCTGAGCTTCCTAGCCACAGCACAGTGGGGACGTTCCTTCTCGGCAGAGCCAGAGCCCAGCTCCCAAATCGGAAACGTCCAGCCACTGCTCCCACACCAAAGGGGCTAGCACTGAAAGCTCTTGCTGGCCAGCACCTGCCCTAGGCAGCCCTTCCACAGCCCCACAAGCACTGGCGCTCTGAGCTTCCTAGCCACAGCACAGTGGGGACGTTCCTTCTCGGCACAGCCAGAGCCCAGCTCCCAAATTCGAAACGTCCAGCCACTGCTCCCACACCAAAGGGGCTAGCACTGAAAGCTCTTGCTGGCCAGCACCTGCCCTAGGCAGCCCTTCCACAGCCCCACAAGCACTGGCGCTCTGAGCTTCCTAGCCACAGCACAGTGGGGACGTTCCTTCTCGGCACAGCCAGAGCCCAGCTCCCAAATTCGAAACGTCCAGCCACTGCTCCCACACCAAAGGGGCTAGCACTGAAAGCTCTTGCTGGCCATCACCTGCCCTAGGCAGCCCTTCCACAGCCCCACAAGCACTGGCGCTCTGAGCTTCCTAGCCACAGCACAGTGGGGACGTTCCTTCTCGGCACAGCCACAGCCCAGCTCCCAAATTCGAAACGTCCAGCCACTGCTCCCACACCAAAGGGGCTAGCACTGAAAGCTCTTGCTGGCCATCACCTGCCCTAGGCAGCCCTTCCACAGCCCCACAAGCACTGGCGCTCTGAGCTTCCTAGCCACAGCACAGTGGGGACGTTCCTTCTCGGCACAGCCAGAGCCCAGCTCCCAAATTCGAAACGTCCAGCCACTGCTCCCACACCAAAGGGGCTAGCACTGAAAGCTCTTGCTGGCCATCACCTGCCCTAGGCAGCCCTTCCACAGCCCCACAAGCACTGGCGCTCTGAGCTTCCTAGCCACAGCACAGTGGGGACGTTCCTTCTCGGCAGAGCCAGAGCCCAGCTCCCAAATTCAAAACGTCCAGCCACTGCTCCCACACCAAAGGGGCTAGCACTGAAAGCTCTTGCTGGCCATCACCTGCCCTAGGCAGCCCTTCCACAGCCCCACAAGCACTGGCGCTCTGAGCTTCCTAGCCACAGCACAGTGGGGACGTTCCTTCTCAGCACAGCCAGAGCCCAGCTCCGAAATTCAAAACGTCCAGCCACTGCTCCCACACGAAAGGGGCTAGCACTGAAAGCTCTTGCTGGCCATCACCTGCCCTAGGCAGCCCTTCCACAGCCCCACAAGCACTGGCGCTCTCAGCTTCCTAGCCACAGCACAGTGGGGACGTTCCTTCTCAGCACAGCCAGAGCCCAGCTCCGAAATTCAAAACGTCCAGCCACTGCTCCCACACCAAAGGGGCTAGCACTGAAAGCTCTTGCTGGCCATCACCTGCCCTAGGCAGCCCTTCCACAGCCCCACAAGCACTGGCGCTCTGAGCTTCCTAGCCACAGCACAGTGGGGACGTTCCTTCTCAGCACAGCCACAGCCCAGCTCCCAAATTCAAAACGTCCAGCCACTGCTCCCACACCAAAGGGGCTAGCACTGAAAGCTCTTGCTGGCCAGCACCTTCCCTAGGCAGCCCTTCCACAGCCCCACAAGCACTGGCGCTCTGAGCTTCCTAGCCACAGCACAGTGGGGACGTTCCTTCTCGGCACAGCCACAGCCCAGCTCCCAAATTCAAAACGTCCAGCCACTGCTCCCACACCAAAGGGGCTAGCACTGAAAGCTCTTGCTGGCCATCACCTGCCCTAGGCAGCCCTTCCACAGCCCCACAAGCACTGGCGCTCTGAGCTTCCTAGCCACAGCACAGTGGGGACATTCCTTCTCGGCACAGCCAGAGCCCAGCTCCCAAATTCAAAACGTCCAGCCACTGCTCCCACACCAAAGGGGCTAGCACTGAAAGCTCTTGCTGGCCATCACCTGCCCTAGGCAGCCCTTCCACAGCCCCACAAGCACTGGCGCTCTGAGCTTCCTAGCCACAGCACAGTGGGGACGTTCCTTCTCGGCACAGCCACAGCCCAGCTCCGAAATTCAAAACGTCCAGCCACTGCTCCCACACCAAAGGGGCTAGCACTGAAAGCTCTTGCTGGCCAGCACCTGCCCTAGGCAGCCCTTCCACAGCCCCACAAGCACTGGCGCTCTGAGCTTCCTAGCCACAGCACAGTGGGGACGTTCCTTCTCGGCACAGCCAGAGCCCAGCTCCCAAATTCGAAACGTCCAGCCACTGCTCCCACACCAAAGGGGCTAGCACTGAAAGCTCTTGCTGGCCATCACCTGCCCTAGGCAGCCCTTCCACAGCCCCACAAGCACTGGCGCTCTGAGCTTCCTAGCCACAGCACAGTGGGGACGTTCCTTCTCGGCACAGCCACAGCCCAGCTCCGAAATTCAAAACGTCGAGCCACTGCTCCCACACCAAAGGGGCTAGCACTGAAAGCTCTTGCTGGCCAGCACCTGCCCTAGGCAGCCTTTCCACAGCCCCACAAGCACTGGCGCTCTGAGCTTCCTAGCCACAGCACAGTGGGGACGTTCCTTCTCGGCACAGCCAGAGCCCAGCTCCCAAATTCGAAACGTCCAGCCACTGCTCCCACACCAAAGGGGCTAGCACTGAAAGCTCTTGCTGGCCAGCACCTGCCCTAGGCAGCCCTTCCACAGCCCCACAAGCACTGGCGCTCTGAGCTTCCTAGCCACAGCACAGTGGGGACGTTCCTTCTCGGCACAGCCAGAGCCCAGCTCCGAAATTCGAAACGTCCAGCCACTGCTCCCACACCAAAGGGGCTAGCACTGAAAGCTCTTGCTGGCCATCACCTGCCCTAGGCAGCCCTTCCACAGCCCCACAAGCACTGGCGCTCTGAGCTTCCTAGCCACAGCACAGTGGGGACGTTCCTTCTCGGCACAGCCACAGCCCAGCTCCGAAATTCAAAACGTCCAGCCACTGCTCCCACACCAAAGGGGCTAGCACTGAAAGCTCTTGCTGGCCAGCACCTGCCCTAGGCAGCCCTTCCACAGCCCCACAAGCACTGGCGCTCTGAGCTTCCTAGCCATAGCATAGTGGGGACGTTCCTTCTCGGCACAGCCAGAGCCCAGCTCCCAAATTCGCAACGTCCAGCCACTGCTCCCACACCAAAGGGGCTAGCACTGAAAGCTCTTGCTGGCCAGCACGTGCCCTAGGCAGCCCTTCCACAGCCCCACAAGCACTGGCGCTCTGAGCTTCCTAGCCACAGCACAGTGGGGACGTTCCTTCTCGGCACAGCCACAGCCCAGCTCCCAAATTCAAAACGTCCAGCCACTGCTCCCACACCAAAGGGGCTAGCACTGAAAGCTCTTGCTGGCCAGCACCTGCCCTAGGCAGCCCTTCCACAGCCCCACAAGCACTGGCGCTCTGAGCTTCCTAGCCACAGCACAGTGGGGACGTTCCTTCTCGGCACAGCCAGAGCCCAGCTCCCAAATTCGAAACGTCCAGCCACTGCTCCCACACCAAAGGGGCTAGCACTGAAAGCTCTTGCTGGCCATCACCTGCCCTAGGCAGCCCTTCCACAGCCCACAAGCACTGGCGCTCTGAGCTTCCTAGCTACAGCACAGTGGGGACGTTCCTTCTCGGCAGAGCCAGAGCCCAGCTCCGAAATTCAAAACGTCCAGCCACTGATCCCACACCAAAGGGGCTAGCACTGAAAGCTCTTGCTGGCCAGCACCTGCCCTAGGCAGCCCTTCCACAGCCCCACAAGCACTGGCGCTCTGAGCTTCCTAGCCACAGCACAGTGGGGACGTTCCTTCTCGGCGCAGCCAGAGCCCAGCTCCCAAATTCAAAACGTCCAGCCACTGCTCCCACACCAAAGGGGCTAGCACTGAAAGCTCTTGCTGGCCAGCACCTGCCCTAGGCAGCCCTTCCACAGCCCCACAAGCACTGGCGCTCTGAGCTTCCTAGCCACAGCACAGTGGGGACGTTCCTTCTCGGCACAGCCAGAGCCCAGCTCCCAAATCGGAAACGTCCAGCCACTGCTCCCACACCAAAGGGGCTAGCACTGAAAGCTCTTGCTGGCCAGCACCTGCCCTAGGCAGCCCTTCCACAGCCCCACAAGCACTGGCGCTCTGAGCTTCCTAGCCACAGCACAGTGGGGACGTTCCTTCTCGGCACAGCCAGAGCCCAGCTCCCAAATTCAAAACGTCCAGCCACTGCTCCCACACCAAAGGGGCTAGCACTGAAAGCTCTTGCTGGCCAGCACCTGCCCTAGGCAGCCCTTCCACAGCCCCACAAGCACTGGCGCTCTGAGCTTCCTAGCCACAGCACAGTGGGGACGTTCCTTCTCGGCACAGCCACAGCCCAGCTCCCAAATTCAAAACGTCCAGCCACTGCTCCCACACCAAAGGGGCTAGCACTGAAAGCTCTTGCTGGCCAGCACCTGCCCTAGGCAGCCCTTCCACAGCCCCACAAGCACTGGCGCTCTGAGCTTCCTAGCCACAGCACAGTGGGGACGTTCCTTCTCGGCACAGCCACAGCCCAGCTCCCAAATTCAAAACGTCCAGCCACTGCTCCCACACCAAAGGGGCTAGCACTGAAAGCTCTTGCTGGCCAGCACCTGCCCTAGGCAGCCCTTCCACAGCCCCACAAGCACTGGCGCTCTGAGCTTCCTAGCCACAGCACAGTGGGGACGTTCCTTCTCGGCACAGCCACAGCCCAGCTCCGAAATTCGAAACGTCCAGCCACTGCTCCCACACCAAAGGGGCTAGCACTGAAAGCTCTTGCTGGCCAGCACCTGCCCTAGGCAGCCCTTCCACAGCCCCACAAGCACTGGCGCTCTTAGCTTCCTAACCACAGCACAGTGGGGACGTTCCTTCTCGGCACAGCCACAGCCCAGCTCCCAAATTCAAAACGTCCAGCCACTGCTCCCACACCAAAGGGGCTAGCACTGAAAGCTCTTGCTGGCCATCACCTGCCCTAGGCAGCCCTTCCACAGCCCCACAAGCACTGGCGCTCTGAGCTTCCTAGCCACAGCACAGTGGGGACGTTCCTTCTCGGCACAGCCACAGCCCAGCTCCCAAATTCAAAACGTCCAGCCACTGCTCCCACACCAAAGGGGCTAGCACTGAAAGCTCTTGCTGGCCCTCACCTGCCCTAGGCAGCCCTTCCACAGCCCCACAAGCACTGGCGCTCTGAGCTTCCTAGCCATAGCATAGTGGGGACGTTCCTTCTCGGCACAGCCAGAGCCCAGCTCCCAAATTCGAAACGTCCAGCCACTGCTCCCACACCAAAGGGGCTAGCACTGAAAGCTCTTGCTGGCCATCACCTGCCCTAGGCAGCCCTTCCACAGCCCCACAAGCACTGGCGCTCTGAGCTTCCTAGCTACAGCACAGTGGGGACGTTCCTTCTCGGCAGAGCCAGAGCCCAGCTCCCAAGTTCAAAACGTCCAGCCACTGCTCCCACACCAAAGGGGCTAGCACTGAAAGCTCTTGCTGGCCAGCACCTGCCCTAGGCAGCCCTTCCACAGCCCCACAAGCACTGGCGCTCTGAGCTTCCTAGCCACAGCACAGTGGGGACGTTCCTTCTCGGCACAGCCAGAGCCCAGCTCCGAAATTCAAAACGTCCAGCCACTGCTCCCACACCAAAGGGGCTAGCACTGAAAGCTCTTGCTGGCCAGCACGTGCCCTAGGCAGCCCTTCCACAGCCCCACAAGCACTGGCGCTCTGAGCTTCCTAGCCACAGCACAGTGGGGACGTTCCTTCTCGGCACAGCCAGAGCCCAGCTCCCAAATCGGAAACGTCCAGCCACTGCTCCCACACCAAAGGGGCTAGCACTGAAAGCTCTTGCTGGCCATCACCTGCCCTAGGCAGCCCTTCCACAGCCCCACAAGCACTGGCGCTCTGAGCTTCCTAGCCACAGCACAGTGGGGACGTTCCTTCTCGGCACAGCCACAGCCCAGCTCCCAAATTCAAAACGTCCAGCCACTGCTCCCACACCAAAGGGGCTAGCACTGAAAGCTCTTGCTGGCCAGCACCTGCCCTAGGCAGCCCTTCCACAGCCCCACAAGCACTGGCGCTCTGAGCTTCCTAGCCACAGCACAGTGGGGACGTTCCTTCTCGGCACAGCCAGAGCCCAGCTCCCAAATTCAAAACGTCCAGCCACTGCTCCCACACCAAAGGGGCTAGCACTGAAAGCTCTTGCTGGCCATCACCTTCCCTAGGCAGCCCTTCCACAGCCCCACAAGCACTGGCGCTCTGAGCTTCCTAGCCACAGCACAGTGGGGACGTTCCTTCGCGGCACAGCCAGAGCCCAGCTCCGAAATTCAAAACGTCCAGCCACTGCTCCCACACCAAAGGGGCTAGCACTGACAGCTCTTGCTGGCCAGCACCTGACCTAGGCAGCCCTTCCACAGCCCCACAAGCACTGGCGCTCTGAGCTTCCTAGCCACAGCACAGTGGGGACGTTCCTTCTCGGCACAGCCACAGCCCAGCTCCCAAATTCAAAACGTCCAGCCACTGCTCCCACACCAAAGGGGCTAGCACTGAAAGCTCTTGCTGGCCAGCACCTGCCCTAGGCAGCCCTTCCACAGCCCCACAAGCACTGGCGCTCTGAGCTTCCTAGCCACAGCACAGTGGGGACGTTCCTTCTCGGCACAGCCAGAGCCCAGCTCCCAAATTCGAAACGTCCAGCCACTGCTCCCACACCAAAGGGGCTAGCACTGAAAGCTCTTGCTGGCCATCACCTGCCCTAGGCAGCCCTTCCACAGCCCACAAGCACTGGCGCTCTGAGCTTCCTAGCTACAGCACAGTGGGGACGTTCCTTCTCGGCAGAGCCAGAGCCCAGCTCCGAAATTCAAAACGTCCAGCCACTGCTCCCACACCAAAGGGGCTAGCACTGAAAGCTCTTGCTGGCCAGCACCTGCCCTAGGCAGCCCTTCCACAGCCCCACAAGCACTGCCGCTCTGAGCTTCCTAGCCACAGCACAGTGGGGACGTTCCTTCTCGGCAGAGCCAGAGCCCAGCTCCCAAATTCAAAACGTCCAGCCACTGCTCCCACACCAAAGGGGCTAGCACTGAAAGCTCTTGCTGGCCATCACCTGCCCTAGGCAGCCCTTCCACAGCCCCACAAGCACTGGCGCTCTGAGCTTCCTAGCCACAGCACAGTGGGGACGTTCCTTCTCGGCAGAGCCAGAGCCCAGCTCCCAAATCGGAAACGTCCAGCCACTGCTCCCACACCAAAGGGGCTAGCACTGAAAGCTCTTGCTGGCCATCACCTGCCCTAGGCAGCCCTTCCACAGCCCCACAAGCACTGGCGCTCTGAGCTTCCTAGCCACAGCACAGTGGGGACGTTCCTTCTCGGCACAGCCACAGCCCAGCTCCCAAATTCGAAACGTCCAGCCACTGCTCCCACACCAAAGGGGCTAGCACTGAAAGCTCTTGCTGGCCATCACCTGCCCTAGGCAGCCCTTCCACAGCCCCACAAGCACTGGCGCTCTGAGCTTCCTAGCCACAGCACAGTGGGGACGTTCCTTCTCGGCACAGCCAGAGCCCAGCTCCCAAATTCGAAACGTCCAGCCACTGCTCCCACACCAAAGGGGCTAGCACTGAAAGCTCTTGCTGGCCATCACCTGCCCTAGGCAGCCCTTCCACAGCCCACAAGCACTGGCGCTCTGAGCTTCCTAGCTACAGCACAGTGGGGACGTTCCTTCTCGGCAGAGCCAGAGCCCAGCTCCGAAATTGAAAACGTCCAGCCACTGCTCCCACACCAAAGGGGCTAGCACTGAAAGCTCTTGCTGGCCAGCACCTGCCCTAGGCAGCCCTTCCACAGCCCCACAAGCACTGGCGCTCTCAGCTTCCTAGCCACAGCACAGTGGGGACGTTCCTTCTCGGCGCAGCCACAGCCCAGCTCCCAAATTCAAAACGTCCAGCCACTGCTCCCACACCAAAGGGGCTAGCACTGAAAGCTCTTGCTGGCCAGCACCTGCCCTAGGCAGCCCTTCCACAGCCCCACAAGCACTGGCGCTCTGAGCTTCCTAGCCACAGCACAGTGGGGACGTTCCTTCTCGGCACAGCCACAGCCCAGCTCCCAAATTCGAAACGTCCAGCCACTGCTCCCACACCAAAGGGGCTAGCACTGAAAGCTCTTGCTGGCCAGCACCTGCCCTAGGCAGCCCTTCCACAGCCCCACAAGCACTGGCGCTCTGAGCTTCCTAGCCACAGCACAGTGGGGACGTTCCTTCTCGGCACAGCCACAGCCCAGCTCCGAAATTCGAAACGTCCAGCCACTGCTCCCACACCAAAGGGGCTAGCACTGAAAGCTCTTGCTGGCCAGCACCTGCCCTAGGCAGCCCTTCCACAGCCCCACAAGCACTGGCGCTCTTAGCTTCCTAACCACAGCACAGTGGGGACGTTCCTTCTCGGCACAGCCACAGCCCAGCTCCCAAATTCAAAACGTCCAGCCACTGCTCCCACACCAAAGGGGCTAGCACTGAAAGCTCTTGCTGGCCAGCACCTGCCCTAGGCAGCCCTTCCACAGCCCCACAAGCACTGGCGCTCTGAGCTTCCTAGCCACAGCACAGTGGGGACGTTCCTTCTCGGCACAGCCACAGCCCAGCTCCCAAATTCAAAACGTCCAGCCACTGCTCCCACACCAAAGAGGCTAGCACTGAAAGCTCTTGCTGGCCCTCACCTGCCCTAGGCAGCCCTTCCACAGCCCCACAAGCACTGGCGCTCTGAGCTTCCTAGCCATAGCATAGTGGGGACGTTCCTTCTCGGCACAGCCAGAGCCCAGCTCCCAAATCGGAAACGTCCAGCCACTGCTCCCACACCAAAGGGGCTAGCACTGAAAGCTCTTGCTGGCCAGCACCTGCCCTAGGCAGCCCTTCCACAGCCCCACAAGCACTGGCGCTCTGAGCTTCCTAGCTACAGCACAGTGGGGACGTTCCTTCTCGGCAGAGCCAGAGCCCAGCTCCCAAGTTCAAAACGTCCAGCCACTGCTCCCACACCAAAGGGGCTAGCACTGAAAGCTCTTGCTGGCCAGCACCTGCCCTAGGCAGCCCTTCCACAGCCCCACAAGCACTGGCGCTCTGAGCTTCCTAGCCACAGCACAGTGGGGACGTTCCTTCTCGGCACAGCCAGAGCCCAGCTCCGAAATTCAAAACGTCCAGCCACTGCTCCCACACCAAAGGGGCTAGCACTGAAAGCTCTTGCTGGCCAGCACGTGCCCTAGGCAGCCCTTCCACAGCCCCACAAGCACTGGCGCTCTGAGCTTCCTAGCCACAGCACAGTGGGGACGTTCCTTCTCGGCACAGCCAGAGCCCAGCTCCCAAATCGGAAACGTCCAGCCACTGCTCCCACACCAAAGGGGCTAGCACTGAAAGCTCTTGCTGGCCATCACCTGCCCTAGGCAGCCCTTCCACAGCCCCACAAGCACTGGCGCTCTGAGCTTCCTAGCCACAGCACAGTGGGGACGTTCCTTCTCGGCACAGCCACAGCCCAGCTCCCAAATTCAAAACGTCCAGCCACTGCTCCCACACCAAAGGGGCTAGCACTGAAAGCTCTTGCTGGCCAGCACCTGCCCTAGGCAGCCCTTCCACAGCCCCACAAGCACTGGCGCTCTGAGCTTCCTAGCCACAGCACAGTGGGGACGTTCCTTCTCGGCAGAGCCAGAGCCCAGCTCCGAAATTCAAAACGTCCAGCCACTGCTCCCACACCAAAGGGGCTAGCACTGAAAGCTCTTGCTGGCCAGCACCTGCCCTAGGCAGCCCTTCCACAGCCCCACAAGCACTGCCGCTCTGAGCTTCCTAGCCACAGCACAGTGGGGACGTTCCTTCTCGGCAGAGCCAGAGCCCAGCTCCCAAATTCAAAACGTCCAGCCACTGCTCCCACACCAAAGGGGCTAGCACTGAAAGCTCTTGCTGGCCATCACCTGCCCTAGGCAGCCCTTCCACAGCCCCACAAGCACTGGCGCTCTGAGCTTCCTAGCCACAGCACAGTGGGGACGTTCCTTCTCGGCAGAGCCAGAGCCCAGCTCCCAAATCGGAAACGTCCAGCCACTGCTCCCACACCAAAGGGGCTAGCACTGAAAGCTCTTGCTGGCCATCACCTGCCCTAGGCAGCCCTTCCACAGCCCCACAAGCACTGGCGCTCTGAGCTTCCTAGCCACAGCACAGTGGGGACGTTCCTTCTCGGCACAGCCACAGCCCAGCTCCCAAATTCGAAACGTCCAGCCACTGCTCCCACACCAAAGGGGCTAGCACTGAAAGCTCTTGCTGGCCATCACCTGCCCTAGGCAGCCCTTCCACAGCCCCACAAGCACTGGCGCTCTGAGCTTCCTAGCCACAGCACAGTGGGGACGTTCCTTCTCGGCACAGCCAGAGCCCAGCTCCCAAATTCGAAACGTCCAGCCACTGCTCCCACACCAAAGGGGCTAGCACTGAAAGCTCTTGCTGGCCATCACCTGCCCTAGGCAGCCCTTCCACAGCCCACAAGCACTGGCGCTCTGAGCTTCCTAGCTACAGCACAGTGGGGACGTTCCTTCTCGGCAGAGCCAGAGCCCAGCTCCGAAATTCAAAACGTCCAGCCACTGCTCCCACACCAAAGGGGCTAGCACTGAAAGCTCTTGCTGGCCAGCACCTGCCCTAGGCAGCCCTTCCACAGCCCCACAAGCACTGGCGCTCTCAGCTTCCTAGCCACAGCACAGTGGGGACGTTCCTTCTCGGCGCAGCCAGAGCCCAGCTCCCAAATTCAAAACGTCCAGCCACTGCTCCCACACCAAAGGGGCTAGCACTGAAAGCTCTTGCTGGCCAGCACCTGCCCTAGGCAGCCCTTCCACAGCCCCACAAGCACTGGCGCTCTGAGCTTCCTAGCCACAGCACAGTGGGGACGTTCCTTCTCGGCAGAGCCAGAGCCCAGCTCCCAAATCGGAAACGTCCAGCCACTGCTCCCACACCAAAGGGGCTAGCACTGAAAGCTCTTGCTGGCCAGCACCTGCCCTAGGCAGCCCTTCCACAGCCCCACAAGCACTGGCGCTCTGAGCTTCCTAGCCACAGCACAGTGGGGACGTTCCTTCTCGGCACAGCCAGAGCCCAGCTCCCAAATTCGAAACGTCCAGCCACTGCTCCCACACCAAAGGGGCTAGCACTGAAAGCTCTTGCTGGCCAGCACCTGCCCTAGGCAGCCCTTCCACAGCCCCACAAGCACTGGCGCTCTGAGCTTCCTAGCCACAGCACAGTGGGGACGTTCCTTCTCGGCACAGCCAGAGCCCAGCTCCCAAATTCGAAACGTCCAGCCACTGCTCCCACACCAAAGGGGCTAGCACTGAAAGCTCTTGCTGGCCATCACCTGCCCTAGGCAGCCCTTCCACAGCCCCACAAGCACTGGCCCTCTCAGCTTCCTAGCCACAGCACAGTGGGGACGTTCCTTCTCGGCACAGCCAGAGCCCAGCTCCCAAATTCGAAACGTCCAGCCACTGCTCCCACACCAAAGGGGCTAGCACTGAAAGCTCTTGCTGGCCATCACCTGCCCTAGGCAGCCCTTCCACAGCCCCACAAGCACTGGCGCTCTGAGCTTCCTAGCCACAGCACAGTGGGGACGTTCCTTCTCGGCACAGCCAGAGCCCAGCTCCCAAATTCGAAACGTCCAGCCACTGCTCCCACACCAAAGGGGCTAGCACTGAAAGCTCTTGCTGGCCATCACCTGCCCTAGGCAGCCCTTCCACAGCCCCACAAGCACTGGCGCTCTGAGCTTCCTAGCCACAGCACAGTGGGGACGTTCCTTCTCGGCAGAGCCAGAGCCCAGCTCCCAAATTCAAAACGTCCAGCCACTGCTCCCACACGAAAGGGGCTAGCACTGAAAGCTCTTGCTGGCCATCACCTGCCCTAGGCAGCCCTTCCACAGCCCCACAAGCACTGGCGCTCTGAGCTTCCTAGCCACAGCACAGTGGGGACGTTCCTTCTCGGCACAGCCACAGCCCAGCTCCGAAATTCAAAACGTCCAGCCACTGCTCCCACACGAAAGGGGCTAGCACTGAAAGCTCTTGCTGGCCAGCACCTGCCCTAGGCAGCCCTTCCACAGCCCCACAAGCACTGGCGCTCTCAGCTTCCTAGCCACAGCACAGTGGGGACGTTCCTTCTCAGCACAGCCAGAGCCCAGCTCCGAAATTCAAAACGTCCAGCCACTGCTCCCACACCAAAGGGGCTAGCACTGAAAGCTCTTGCTGGCCATCACCTGCCCTAGGCAGCCCTTCCACAGCCCCACAAGCACTGGCGCTCTGAGCTTCCTAGCCACAGCACAGTGGGGACGTTCCTTCTCAGCACAGCCACAGCCCAGCTCCCAAATTCAAAACGTCCAGCCACTGCTCCCACACCAAAGGGGCTAGCACTGAAAGCTCTTGCTGGCCAGCGCCTTCCCTAGGCAGCCCTTCCACAGCCCCACAAGCACTGGCGCTCTGAGCTTCCTAGCCACAGCACAGTGGGGACGTTCCTTCTCGGCACAGCCACAGCCCAGCTCCCAAATTCAAAACGTCCAGCCACTGCTCCCACACCAAAGGGGCTAGCACTGAAAGCTCTTGCTGGCCATCACCTGCCCTAGGCAGCCCTTCCACAGCCCCACAAGCACTGGCGCTCTGAGCTTCCTAGCCACAGCACAGTGGGGACATTCCTTCTCGGCACAGCCACAGCCCAGCTCCGAAATTCAAAACGTCCA
Source organism: Aptenodytes patagonicus (assembly GCF_965638725.1). Classification (NCBI taxonomy): domain Eukaryota; kingdom Metazoa; phylum Chordata; class Aves; order Sphenisciformes; family Spheniscidae; genus Aptenodytes; species Aptenodytes patagonicus. The sequence continues at coordinate 518,894 of NW_027472006.1, forward strand.
GCCACTGCTCCCACACCAAAGGGGCTAGCACTGAAAGCTCTTGCTGGCCAGCACCTGCCCTAGGCAGCCTTTCCACAGCCCCACAAGCACTGGCGCTCTGAGCTTCCTAGCCACAGCACAGTGGGGACGTTCCTTCTCGGCACAGCCAGAGCCCAGCTCCCAAATTCAAAACGTCCAGCCACTGCTCCCACACCAAAGGGGCTAGCACTGAAAGCTCTTGCTGGCCATCACCTGCCCTAGGCAGCCCTTCCACAGCCCCACAAGCACTGGCGCTCTGAGCTTCCTAGCCACAGCACAGTGGGGACGTTCCTTCTCGGCACAGCCACAGCCCAGCTCCGAAATTCAAAACGTCCAGCCACTGCTCCCACACCAAAGGGGCTAGCACTGAAAGCTCTTGCTGGCCAGCACCTGCCCTAGGCAGCCTTTCCACAGCCCCACAAGCACTGGCGCTCTGAGCTTCCTAGCCACAGCACAGTGGGGACGTTCCTTCTCGGCACAGCCAGAGCCCAGCTCCCAAATTCAAAATGTCCAGCCACTGCTCCCACACCAAAGGGCCTAGCACTGAAAGCTCTTGCTGGCCAGCACCTGCCCTAGGCAGCCCTTCCACAGCCCCACAAGCACTGGCGCTCTGAGCTTCCTAGCCACAGCACAGTGGGGACGTTCCTTCTCGGCACAGCCAGAGCCCAGCTCCGAAATTCGAAACGTCCAGCCACTGCTCCCACACCAAAGGGGCTAGCACTGAAAGCTCTTGCTGGCCATCACCTGCCCTAGGCAGCCCTTCCACAGCCCCACAAGCACTGGCGCTCTGAGCTTCCTAGCCACAGCACAGTGGGGACGTTCCTTCTCGGCACAGCCACAGCCCAGCTCCGAAATTCAAAACGTCCAGCCACTGCTCCCACACCAAAGGGGCTAGCACTGAAAGCTCTTGCTGGCCAGCACCTGCCCTAGGCAGCCCTTCCACAGCCCCACAAGCACTGGCGCTCTGAGCTTCCTAGCCATAGCATAGTGGGGACGTTCCTTCTCGGCACAGCCAGAGCCCAGCTCCCAAATTCGCAACGTCCAGCCACTGCTCCCACACCAAAGGGGCTAGCACTGAAAGCTCTTGCTGGCCAGCACGTGCCCTAGGCAGCCCTTCCACAGCCCCACAAGCACTGGCGCTCTGAGCTTCCTAGCCACAGCACAGTGGGGACGTTCCTTCTCGGCACAGCCACAGCCCAGCTCCCAAATTCAAAACGTCCAGCCACTGCTCCCACACCAAAGGGGCTAGCACTGAAAGCTCTTGCTGGCCAGCACCTGCCCTAGGCAGCCCTTCCACAGCCCCACAAGCACTGGCGCTCTGAGCTTCCTAGCCACAGCACAGTGGGGACGTTCCTTCTCGGCACAGCCAGAGCCCAGCTCCCAAATTCGAAACGTCCAGCCACTGCTCCCACACCAAAGGGGCTAGCACTGAAAGCTCTTGCTGGCCAGCACCTGCCCTAGGCAGCCCTTCCACAGCCCACAAGCACTGGCGCTCTGAGCTTCCTAGCTACAGCACAGTGGGGACGTTCCTTCTCGGCACAGCCAGAGCCCAGCTCCGAAATTCAAAACGTCCAGCCACTGATCCCACACCAAAGGGGCTAGCACTGAAAGCTCTTGCTGGCCAGCACCTGCCCTAGGCAGCCCTTCCACAGCCCCACAAGCACTGGCGCTCTGAGCTTCCTAGCCACAGCACAGTGGGGACGTTCCTTCTCGGCGCAGCCAGAGCCCAGCTCCCAAATTCAAAACGTCCAGCCACTGCTCCCACACCAAAGGGGCTAGCACTGAAAGCTCTTGCTGGCCAGCACCTGCCCTAGGCAGCCCTTCCACAGCCCCACAAGCACTGGCGCTCTGAGCTTCCTAGCCACAGCACAGTGGGGACGTTCCTTCTCGGCACAGCCAGAGCCCAGCTCCCAAATCGGAAACGTCCAGCCACTGCTCCCACACCAAAGGGGCTAGCACTGAAAGCTCTTGCTGGCCAGCACCTGCCCTAGGCAGCCCTTCCACAGCCCCACAAGCACTGGCGCTCTGAGCTTCCTAGCCACAGCACAGTGGGGACGTTCCTTCTCGGCACAGCCACAGCCCAGCTCCCAAATTCGAAACGTCCAGCCACTGCTCCCACACCAAAGGGGCTAGCACTGAAAGCTCTTGCTGGCCAGCACCTGCCCTAGGCAGCCCTTCCACAGCCCCACAAGCACTGGCGCTCTTAGCTTCCTAACCACAGCACAGTGGGGACGTTCCTTCTCGGCAGAGCCAGAGCCCAGCTCCCAAATTCAAAACGTCCAGCCACTGCTCCCACACCAAAGGGGCTAGCACTGAAAGCTCTTGCTGGCCAGCACCTGCCCTAGGCAGCCCTTCCACAGCCCCACAAGCACTGGCGCTCTGAGCTTCCTAGCCACAGCACAGTGGGGACGTTCCTTCTCGGCACAGCCAGAGCCCAGCTCCGAAATTCAAAACGTCCAGCCACTGCTCCCACACCAAAGGGGCTAGCACTGAAAGCTCTTGCTGGCCAGCACCTGCCCTAGGCAGCCCTTCCACAGCCCCACAAGCACTGGCGCTCTGAGCTTCCTAGCCACAGCACAGTGGGGACGTTCCTTCTCGGCACAGCCACAGCCCAGCTCCCAAATTCAAAACGTCCAGCCACTGCTCCCACACCAAAGGGGCTAGCACTGAAAGCTCTTGCTGGCCAGCACCTGCCCTAGGCAGCCCTTCCACAGCCCCACAAGCACTGGCGCTCTGAGCTTCCTAGCCACAGCACAGTGGGGACGTTCCTTCTCGGCACAGCCACAGCCCAGCTCCCAAATTCAAAACGTCCAGCCACTGCTCCCACACCAAAGGGGCTAGCACTGAAAGCTCTTGCTGGCCAGCACCTGCCCTAGGCAGCCCTTCCACAGCCCCACAAGCACTGGCGCTCTGAGCTTCCTAGCCACAGCACAGTGGGGACGTTCCTTCTCGGCACAGCCAGAGCCCAGCTCCCAAATTCGAAACGTCCAGCCACTGCTCCCACACCAAAGGGGCTAGCACTGAAAGCTCTTGCTGGCCAGCACCTGCCCTAGGCAGCCCTTCCACAGCCCCACAAGCACTGGCGCTCTTAGCTTCCTAACCACAGCACAGTGGGGACGTTCCTTCTCGGCACAGCCACAGCCCAGCTCCCAAATTCAAAACGTCCAGCCACTGCTCCCACACCAAAGGGGCTAGCACTGAAAGCTCTTGCTGGCCAGCACCTGCCCTAGGCAGCCCTTCCACAGCCCCACAAGCACTGGCGCTCTGAGCTTCCTAGCCACAGCACAGTGGGGACGTTCCTTCTCGGCACAGCCACAGCCCAGCTCCCAAATTCAAAACGTCCAGCCACTGCTCCCACACCAAAGGGGCTAGCACTGAAAGCTCTTGCTGGCCAGCACCTGCCCTAGGCAGCCCTTCCACAGCCCCACAAGCACTGGCGCTCTCAGCTTCCTAGCCATAGCACAGTGGGGACGTTCCTTCTCGGCACAGCCAGAGCCCAGCTCCCAAACTCAAAACGTCCAGCCACTGCTCCCACACCAAAGGGGCTAGCACTGAAAGCTCTTGCTGGCCAGCACCTGCCCTAGGCAGCCCTTCCACAGCCCCACAAGCACTGGCGCTCTGAGCTTCCTAGCCACAGCACAGTGGGGACGTTCCTTCTCGGCACAGCCACAGCCCAGCTCCGAAATTCAAAACGTCCAGCCACTGCTCCCACACCAAAGGGGCTAGCACTGAAAGCTCTTGCTGGCCATCACCTGCCCTAGGCAGCCCTTCCACAGCCCCACAAGCACTGGCGCTCTGAGCTTCCTAGCCACAGCACAGTGGGGACGTTCCTTCTCGGCAGAGCCAGAGCCCAGCTCCCAAATCGGAAACGTCCAGCCACTGCTCCCACACCAAAGGGGCTAGCACTGAAAGCTCTTGCTGGCCATCACCTGCCCTAGGCAGCCCTTCCACAGCCCCACAAGCACTGGCGCTCTGAGCTTCCTAGCCACAGCACAGTGGGGACGTTCCTTCTCGGCACAGCCACAGCCTAGCTCCCAAATTCAAAACGTCCAGCCACTGCTCCCACACCAAAGGGGCTAGCACTGAAAGCTCTTGCTGGCCAGCACCTGCCCTAGGCAGCCCTTCCACAGCCCCACAAGCACTGGCGCTCTGAGCTTCCTAGCCACAGCACAGTGGGGACGTTCCTTCTCGGCACAGCCAGAGCCCAGCTCCGAAATTCAAAACGTCCAGCCACTGCTCCCACACCAAAGGGGCTAGCACTGAAAGCTCTTGCTGGCCAGCACCTGCCCTAGGCAGCCCTTCCACAGCCCCACAAGCACTGGCGCTCTGAGCTTCCTAGCCACAGCACAGTGGGGACGTTCCTTCGCGGCACAGCCAGAGCCCAGCTCCGAAATTCAAAACGTCCAGCCACTGCTCCCACACCAAAGGGGCTAGCACTGAAAGCTCTTGCTGGCCAGCACCTGCCCTAGGCAGCCCTTCCACAGCCCCACAAGCACTGGCGCTCTGAGCTTCCTAGCCACAGCACAGTGGGGACGTTCCTTCTCGGCAGAGCCAGAGCCCAGCTCCCAAATCGGAAACGTCCAGCCACTGCTCCCACACCAAAGGGGCTAGCACTGAAAGCTCTTGCTGGCCAGCACCTGCCCTAGGCAGCCCTTCCACAGCCCCACAAGCACTGGCGCTCTGAGCTTCCTAGCCACAGCATAGTGGGGACGTTCCTTCTCGGCACAGCCAGAGCCCAGCTCCCAAATTCGAAACGTCCAGCCACTGCTCCCACACCAAAGGGGCTAGCACTGAAAGCTCTTGCTGGCCAGCACCTGCCCTAGGCAGCCCTTCCACAGCCCCACAAGCACTGGCGCTCTGAGCTTCCTAACCACAGCACAGTGGGGACGTTCCTTCTCGGCAGAGCCAGAGCCCAGCTCCCAAATTCAAAACGTCCAGCCACTGCTCCCACACCAAAGGGGCTAGCACTGAAAGCTCTTGCTGGCCATCACCTGCCCTAGGCAGCCCTTCCACAGCCCCACAAGCACTGGCGCTCTGAGCTTCCTAGCCACAGCACAGTGGGGACGTTCCTTCTCGGCACAGCCACAGCCCAGCTCCGAAATTCAAAACGTCCAGCCACTGCTCCCACACCAAAGGGGCTAGCACTGAAAGCTCTTGCTGGCCATCACCTGCCCTAGGCAGCCCTTCCACAGCCCCACAAGCACTGGCGCTCTGAGCTTCCTAGCCACAGCACAGTGGGGACGTTCCTTCTCGGCACAGCCAGAGCCCAGCTCCCAAATTCGAAACGTCCAGCCACTGCTCCCACACCAAAGGGGCTAGCACTGAAAGCTCTTGCTGGCCCTCACGTTCCCTAGGCAGCCCTTCCACAGCCCCACAAGCACTGGCGCTCTGAGCTTCCTAGCCACAGCACAGTGGGGACGTTCCTTCTCGGCAGAGCCACAGCCCAGCTCCCAAATTCAAAACGTCCAGCCACTGCTCCCACACCAAAGGGGCTAGCACTGAAAGCTCTTGCTGGCCATCACCTGCCCTAGGCAGCCCTTCCACAGCCCCACAAGCACTGGCGCTCTGAGCTTCCTAGCCACAGCACAGTGGGGACGTTCCTTCTCGGCACAGCCAGAGCCCAGCTCCCAAATTCAAAACGTCCAGCCACTGCTCCCACACCAAAGGGGCTAGCACTGAAAGCTCTTGCTGGCCATCACCTGCCCTAGGCAGCCCTTCCACAGCCCCACAAGCACTGGCGCTCTGAGCTTCCTAGCCACAGCACAGTGGGGACGTTCCTTCTCGGCACAGCCACAGCCCAGCTCCGAAATTCAAAACGTCCAGCCACTGCTCCCACACCAAAGGGGCTAGCACTGAAAGCTCTTGCTGGCCAGCACCTGCCCTAGGCAGCCCTTCCACAGCCCCACAAGCACTGGCGCTCTGAGCTTCCTAGCCACAGCACAGTGGGGACGTTCCTTCTCGGCACAGCCAGAGCCCAGCTCCCAAATTCGAAACGTCCAGCCACTGCTCCCACACCAAAGGGGCTAGCACTGAAAGCTCTTGCTGGCCATCACCTGCCCTAGGCAGCCCTTCCACAGCCCCACAAGCACTGGCGCTCTGAGCTTCCTAGCCACAGCACAGTGGGGACGTTCCTTCTCGGCACAGCCACAGCCCAGCTCCGAAATTCAAAACGTCCAGCCACTGCTCCCACACCAAAGGGGCTAGCACTGAAAGCTCTTGCTGGCCATCACCTGCCCTAGGCAGCCTTTCCACAGCCCCACAAGCACTGGCGCTCTGAGCTTCCTAGCCACAGCACAGTGGGGACGTTCCTTCTCGGCACAGCCAGAGCCCAGCTCCCAAATTCAAAATGTCCAGCCACTGCTCCCACACCAAAGGGCCTAGCACTGAAAGCTCTTGCTGGCCAGCACCTGCCCTAGGCAGCCCTTCCACAGCCCCACAAGCACTGGCGCTCTGAGCTTCCTAGCCACAGCACAGTGGGGACGTTCCTTCTCGGCACAGCCAGAGCCCAGCTCCCAAATTCAAAACGTCCAGCCACTGCTCCCACACCAAAGGGGCTAGCACTGAAAGCTCTTGCTGGCCATCACCTGCCCTAGGCAGCCCTTCCACAGCCCCACAAGCACTGGCGCTCTCAGCTTCCTAGCCACAGCACAGTGGGGACGTTCCTTCTCGGCACAGCCACAGCCCAGCTCCCAAATCGGAAACGTCCAGCCACTGCTCCCACACCAAAGGGGCTAGCACTGAAAGCTCTTGCTGGCCAGCACCTGCCCTAGGCAGCCCTTCCACAGCCCCACAAGCACTGGCGCTCTGAGCTTCCTAGCCACAGCACAGTGGGGACGTTCCTTCTCGGCACAGCCAGAGCCCAGCTCCCAAATTCGAAACGTCCAGCCACTGCTCCCACACCAAAGGGGCTAGCACTGAAAGCTCTTGCTGGCCAGCACCTGCCCTAGGCAGCCCTTCCACAGCCCCACAAGCACTGGCGCTCTGAGCTTCCTAACCACAGCACAGTGGGGACGTTCCTTCTCGGCAGAGCCAGAGCCCAGCTCCCAAATTCAAAACGTCCAGCCACTGCTCCCACACCAAAGGGGCTAGCACTGAAAGCTCTTGCTGGCCAGCACCTGACCTAGGCAGCCCTTCCACAGCCCCACAAGCACTGGCGCTCTGAGCTTCCTAGCCACAGCACAGTGGGGACGTTCCTTCTCGGCACAGCCACAGCCCAGCTCCGAAATTCAAAACGTCCAGCCACTGCTCCCACACCAAAGGGGCTAGCACTGAAAGCTCTTGCTGGCCATCACCTGCCCTAGGCAGCCCTTCCACAGCCCCACAAGCACTGGCGCTCTGAGCTTCCTAGCCACAGCACAGTGGGGACGTTCCTTCTCGGCACAGCCAGAGCCCAGCTCCCAAATTCGAAACGTCCAGCCACTGCTCCCACACCAAAGGGGCTAGCACTGAAAGCTCTTGCTGGCCCTCACGTTCCCTAGGCAGCCCTTCCACAGCCCCACAAGCACTGGCGCTCTGAGCTTCCTAGCCACAGCACAGTGGGGACGTTCCTTCTCGGCAGAGCCACAGCCCAGCTCCCAAATTCAAAACGTCCAGCCACTGCTCCCACACCAAAGGGGCTAGCACTGAAAGCTCTTGCTGGCCATCACCTGCCCTAGGCAGCCCTTCCACAGCCCCACAAGCACTGGCGCTCTGAGCTTCCTAGCCACAGCACAGTGGGGACGTTCCTTCTCGGCACAGCCAGAGCCCAGCTCCCAAATTCAAAACGTCCAGCCACTGCTCCCACACCAAAGGGGCTAGCACTGAAAGCTCTTGCTGGCCATCACCTGCCCTAGGCAGCCCTTCCACAGCCCCACAAGCACTGGCGCTCTGAGCTTCCTAGCCACAGCACAGTGGGGACGTTCCTTCTCGGCACAGCCACAGCCCAGCTCCGAAATTCAAAACGTCCAGCCACTGCTCCCACACCAAAGGGGCTAGCACTGAAAGCTCTTGCTGGCCAGCACCTGCCCTAGGCAGCCCTTCCACAGCCCCACAAGCACTGGCGCTCTGAGCTTCCTAGCCACAGCACAGTGGGGACGTTCCTTCTCGGCACAGCCAGAGCCCAGCTCCCAAATTCGAAACGTCCAGCCACTGCTCCCACACCAAAGGGGCTAGCACTGAAAGCTCTTGCTGGCCATCACCTGCCCTAGGCAGCCCTTCCACAGCCCCACAAGCACTGGCGCTCTGAGCTTCCTAGCCACAGCACAGTGGGGACGTTCCTTCTCGGCACAGCCACAGCCCAGCTCCGAAATTCAAAACGTCCAGCCACTGCTCCCACACCAAAGGGGCTAGCACTGAAAGCTCTTGCTGGCCATCACCTGCCCTAGGCAGCCTTTCCACAGCCCCACAAGCACTGGCGCTCTGAGCTTCCTAGCCACAGCACAGTGGGGACGTTCCTTCTCGGCACAGCCAGAGCCCAGCTCCCAAATTCAAAATGTCCAGCCACTGCTCCCACACCAAAGGGCCTAGCACTGAAAGCTCTTGCTGGCCAGCACCTGCCCTAGGCAGCCCTTCCACAGCCCCACAAGCACTGGCGCTCTGAGCTTCCTAGCCACAGCACAGTGGGGACGTTCCTTCTCGGCACAGCCAGAGCCCAGCTCCCAAATTCAAAACGTCCAGCCACTGCTCCCACACCAAAGGGGCTAGCACTGAAAGCTCTTGCTGGCCATCACCTGCCCTAGGCAGCCCTTCCACAGCCCCACAAGCACTGGCGCTCTCAGCTTCCTAGCCACAGCACAGTGGGGACGTTCCTTCTCGGCACAGCCACAGCCCAGCTCCCAAATTCAAAACGTCCAGCCACTGCTCCCACACCAAAGGGGCTAGCACTGAAAGCTCTTGCTGGCCAGCACCTGCCCTAGGCAGCCCTTCCACAGCCCCACAAGCACTGGCGCTCTGAGCTTCCTAGCCACAGCACAGTGGGGACGTTCCTTCTCGGCACAGCCAGAGCCCAGCTCCCAAATCGGAAACGTCCAGCCACTGCTCCCACACCAAAGGGGCTAGCACTGAAAGCTCTTGCTGGCCATCACCTGCCCTAGGCAGCCCTTCCACAGCCCCACAAGCACTGGCGCTCTGAGCTTCCTAGCCACAGCACAGTGGGGACGTTCCTTCTCCGCACAGCCACAGCCCAGCTCCCAAATTCAAAACGTCCAGCCACTGCTCCCACACCAAAGGGGCTAGCACTGAAAGCTCTTGCTGGCCAGCACCTGCCCTAGGCAGCCCTTCCACAGCCCCACAAGCACTGGCGCTCTGAGCTTCCTAGCCACAGCACAGTGGGGACGTTCCTTCGCGGCACAGCCAGAGCCCAGCTCCCAAATTCAAAACGTCCAGCCACTGCTCCCACACCAAAGGGGCTAGCACTGAAAGCTCTTGCTGGCCAGCACCTGACCTAGGCAGCCCTTCCACAGCCCCACAAGCACTGGCGCTCTGAGCTTCCTAGCCACAGCACAGTGGGGACGTTCCTTCTCAGCACAGCCAGAGCCCAGCTCCCAAATTCAAAACGTCCAGCCACTGCTCCCACACCAAAGGGGCTAGCACTGAAAGCTCTTGCTGGCCATCACCTGCCCTAGGCAGCCCTTCCACAGCCCCACAAGCACTGGCGCTCTGAGCTTCCTAGCCACAGCACAGTGGGGACGTTCCTTCTCGGCACAGCCAGAGCCCAGCTCCCAAATTCAAAACGTCCAGCCACTGCTCCCACACCAAAGGGGCTAGCACTGAAAGCTCTTGCTGGCCAGCACCTGCCCTAGGCAGCCCTTCCACAGCCCACAAGCACTGGCGCTCTGAGCTTCCTAGCTACAGCACAGTGGGGACGTTCCTTCTCGGCAGAGCCAGAGCCCAGCTCCGAAATTCAAAACGTCCAGCCACTGATCCCACACCAAAGGGGCTAGCACTGAAAGCTCTTGCTGGCCAGCACCTGCCCTAGGCAGCCCTTCCACAGCCCCACAAGCACTGGCGCTCTGAGCTTCCTAGCCACAGCACAGTGGGGACGTTCCTTCTCGGCGCAGCCAGAGCCCAGCTCCCAAATTCAAAACGTCCAGCCACTGCTCCCACACCAAAGGGGCTAGCACTGAAAGCTCTTGCTGGCCAGCACCTGCCCTAGGCAGCCCTTCCACAGCCCCACAAGCACTGGCGCTCTGAGCTTCCTAGCCACAGCACAGTGGGGACGTTCCTTCTCGGCACAGCCAGAGCCCAGCTCCCAAATCGGAAACGTCCAGCCACTGCTCCCACACCAAAGGGGCTAGCACTGAAAGCTCTTGCTGGCCAGCACCTGCCCTAGGCAGCCCTTCCACAGCCCCACAAGCACTGGCGCTCTGAGCTTCCTAGCCACAGCACAGTGGGGACGTTCCTTCTCGGCACAGCCACAGCCCAGCTCCCAAATTCGAAACGTCCAGCCACTGCTCCCACACCAAAGGGGCTAGCACTGAAAGCTCTTGCTGGCCAGCACCTGCCCTAGGCAGCCCTTCCACAGCCCCACAAGCACTGGCGCTCTTAGCTTCCTAACCACAGCACAGTGGGGACGTTCCTTCTCGGCAGAGCCAGAGCCCAGCTCCCAAATCGGAAACGTCCAGCCACTGCTCCCACACCAAAGGGGCTAGCACTGAAAGCTCTTGCTGGCCAGCACCTGCCCTAGGCAGCCCTTCCACAGCCCCACAAGCACTGGCGCTCTGAGCTTCCTAGCCACAGCACAGTGGGGACGTTCCTTCTCGGCACAGCCACAGCCCAGCTCCGAAATTCAAAACGTCCAGCCACTGCTCCCACACCAAAGGGGCTAGCACTGAAAGCTCTTGCTGGCCAGCACCTGCCCTAGGCAGCCCTTCCACAGCCCCACAAGCACTGGCGCTCTGAGCTTCCTAGCCACAGCACAGTGGGGACGTTCCTTCTCGGCACAGCCACAGCCCAGCTCCCAAATTCGAAACGTCCAGCCACTGCTCCCACACCAAAGGGGCTAGCACTGAAAGCTCTTGCTGGCCAGCACCTGCCCTAGGCAGCCCTTCCACAGCCCCACAAGCACTGGCGCTCTTAGCTTCCTAACCACAGCACAGTGGGGACGTTCCTTCTCGGCAGAGCCAGAGCCCAGCTCCCAAATTCAAAACGTCCAGCCACTGCTCCCACACCAAAGGGGCTAGCACTGAAAGCTCTTGCTGGCCAGCACCTGCCCTAGGCAGCCCTTCCACAGCCCCACAAGCACTGGCGCTCTGAGCTTCCTAGCCACAGCACAGTGGGGACGTTCCTTCTCGGCAGAGCCAGAGCCCAGCTCCCAAATCGGAAACGTCCAGCCACTGCTCCCACACCAAAGGGGCTAGCACTGAAAGCTCTTGCTGGCCATCACCTGCCCTAGGCAGCCCTTCCACAGCCCCACAAGCACTGGCGCTCTGAGCTTCCTAGCCACAGCACAGTGGGGACGTTCCTTCTCGGCACAGCCACAGCCCAGCTCCCAAATTCAAAACGTCCAGCCACTGCTCCCACACCAAAGGGGCTAGCACTGAAAGCTCTTGCTGGCCAGCACCTGCCCTAGGCAGCCCTTCCACAGCCCCACAAGCACTGGCGCTCTGAGCTTCCTAGCCACAGCACAGTGGGGACGTTCCTTCTCGGCACAGCCAGAGCCCAGCTCCCAAATTCAAAACGTCCAGCCACTGCTCCCACACCAAAGGGGCTAGCACTGAAAGCTCTTGCTGGCCATCACCTGCCCTAGGCAGCCCTTCCACAGCCCCACAAGCACTGGCGCTCTGAGCTTCCTAGCCACAGCACAGTGGGGACGTTCCTTCGCGGCACAGCCAGAGCCCAGCTCCGAAATTCAAAACGTCCAGCCACTGCTCCCACACCAAAGGGGCTAGCACTGAAAGCTCTTGCTGGCCAGCACCTGCCCTAGGCAGCCCTTCCACAGCCCCACAAGCACTGGCGCTCTGAGCTTCCTAGCCACAGCACAGTGGGGACGTTCCTTCTCGGCACAGCCAGAGCCCAGCTCCCAAATCGGAAACGTCCAGCCACTGCTCCCACACCAAAGGGGCTAGCACTGAAAGCTCTTGCTGGCCAGCACCTGCCCTAGGCAGCCCTTCCACAGCCCCACAAGCACTGGCGCTCTGAGCTTCCTAGCCACAGCACAGTGGGGACGTTCCTTCTCGGCACAGCCAGAGCCCAGCTCCCAAATTCGAAACGTCCAGCCACTGCTCCCACACCAAAGGGGCTAGCACTGAAAGCTCTTGCTGGCCAGCACCTGCCCTAGGCAGCCCTTCCACAGCCCCACAAGCACTGGCGCTCTGAGCTTCCTAGCCACAGCACAGTGGGGACGTTCCTTCTCGGCACAGCCAGAGCCCAGCTCCCAAATTCGAAACGTCCAGCCACTGCTCCCACACCAAAGGGGCTAGCACTGAAAGCTCTTGCTGGCCATCACCTGCCCTAGGCAGCCCTTCCACAGCCCCACAAGCACTGGCGCTCTCAGCTTCCTAGCCACAGCACAGTGGGGACGTTCCTTCTCGGCAGAGCCACAGCCCAGCTCCGAAATTCAAAACGTCCAGCCACTGCTCCCACACCAAAGGGGCTAGCACTGAAAGCTCTTGCTGGCCAGCACCTGCCCTAGGCAGCCCTTCCACAGCCCCACAAGCACTGGCGCTCTGAGCTTCCTAGCCACAGCACAGTGGGGACGTTCCTTCTCGGCACAGCCAGAGCCCAGCTCCCAAATTCAAAACGTCCAGCCACTGCTCCCACACCAAAGGGGCTAGCACTGAAAGCTCTTGCTGGCCATCACCTGCCCTAGGCAGCCCTTCCACAGCCCCACAAGCACTGGCGCTCTGAGCTTCCTAGCCACAGCACAGTGGGGACGTTCCTTCTCGGCACAGCCACAGCCCAGCTCCGAAATTCAAAACGTCCAGCCACTGCTCCCACACCAAAGGGGCTAGCACTGAAAGCTCTTGCTGGCCAGCACCTGCCCTAGGCAGCCCTTCCACAGCCCCACAAGCACTGGCGCTCTGAGCTTCCTAGCCACAGCACAGTGGGGACGTTCCTTCTCGGCACAGCCAGAGCCCAGCTCCCAAATTCAAAACGTCCAGCCACTGCTCCCACACCAAAGGGGCTAGCACTGAAAGCTCTTGCTGGCCATCACCTGCCCTAGGCAGCCCTTCCACAGCCCCACAAGCACTGGCGCTCTGAGCTTCCTAGCCACAGCACAGTGGGGACGTTCCTTCTCGGCACAGCCACAGCCCAGCTCCGAAATTCAAAACGTCGAGCCACTGCTCCCACACCAAAGGGGCTAGCACTGAAAGCTCTTGCTGGCCAGCACCTGCCCTAGGCAGCCTTTCCACAGCCCCACAAGCACTGGCGCTCTGAGCTTCCTAGCCACAGCACAGTGGGGACGTTCCTTCTCGGCACAGCCAGAGCCCAGCTCCCAAATTCAAAATGTCCAGCCACTGCTCCCACACCAAAGGGCCTAGCACTGAAAGCTCTTGCTGGCCAGCACCTGCCCTAGGCAGCCCTTCCACAGCCCCACAAGCACTGGCGCTCTGAGCTTCCTAGCCACAGCACAGTGGGGACGTTCCTTCTCGGCACAGCCAGAGCCCAGCTCCCAAATTCGAAACGTCCAGCCACTGCTCCCACACCAAAGGGGCTAGCACTGAAAGCTCTTGCTGGCCATCACCTGCCCTAGGCAGCCCTTCCACAGCCCCACAAGCACTGGCGCTCTGAGCTTCCTAGCCACAGCACAGTGGGGACGTTCCTTCTCGGCACAGCCAGAGCCCAGCTCCCAAATTCAAAACGTCCAGCCACTGCTCCCACACCAAAGGGGCTAGAACTGAAAGCTCTTGCTGGCCATCACCTGCCCTAGGCAGCCCTTCCACAGCCCCACAAGCACTGGCGCTCTGAGCTTCCTAGCCACAGCACAGTGGGGACGTTCCTTCTCGGCACAGCCACAGCCCAGCTCCCAAATTCAAAACGTCCAGCCACTGCTCCCACACCAAAGGGGCTAGCACTGAAAGCTCTTGCTGGCCATCACCTGCCCTAGGCAGCCCTTCCACAGCCCCACAAGCACTGGCGCTCTGAGCTTCCTAGCCATAGCATAGTGGGGACGTTCCTTCTCGGCACAGCCAGAGCCCAGCTCCCAAATTCGCAACGTCCAGCCACTGCTCCCACACCAAAGGGGCTAGCACTGAAAGCTCTTGCTGGCCAGCACGTGCCCTAGGCAGCCCTTCCACAGCCCCACAAGCACTGGCGCTCTGAGCTTCCTAGCCACAGCACAGTGGGGACGTTCCTTCTCGGCACAGCCAGAGCCCAGCTCCCAAATCGGAAACGTCCAGCCACTGCTCCCACACCAAAGGGGCTAGCACTGAAAGCTCTTGCTGGCCATCACCTGCCCTAGGCAGCCCTTCCACAGCCCCACAAGCACTGGCGCTCTGAGCTTCCTAGCCACAGCACAGTGGGGACGTTCCTTCTCCGCACAGCCACAGCCCAGCTCCCAAATTCAAAACGTCCAGCCACTGCTCCCACACCAAAGGGGCTAGCACTGAAAGCTCTTGCTGGCCAGCACCTGCCCTAGGCAGCCCTTCCACAGCCCCACAAGCACTGGCGCTCTGAGCTTCCTAGCCACAGCACAGTGGGGACGTTCCTTCGCGGCACAGCCAGAGCCCAGCTCCCAAATTCAAAACGTCCAGCCACTGCTCCCACACCAAAGGGGCTAGCACTGAAAGCTCTTGCTGGCCAGCACCTGACCTAGGCAGCCCTTCCACAGCCCCACAAGCACTGGCGCTCTGAGCTTCCTAGCCACAGCACAGTGGGGACGTTCCTTCTCAGCACAGCCAGAGCCCAGCTCCCAAATTCAAAACGTCCAGCCACTGCTCCCACACCAAAGGGGCTAGCACTGAAAGCTCTTGCTGGCCATCACCTGCCCTAGGCAGCCCTTCCACAGCCCCACAAGCACTGGCGCTCTGAGCTTCCTAGCCACAGCACAGTGGGGACGTTCCTTCTCGGCACAGCCAGAGCCCAGCTCCCAAATTCGAAACGTCCAGCCACTGCTCCCACACCAAAGGGGCTAGCACTGAAAGCTCTTGCTGGCCATCACCTGCCCTAGGCAGCCCTTCCACAGCCCACAAGCACTGGCGCTCTGAGCTTCCTAGCTACAGCACAGTGGGGACGTTCCTTCTCGGCAGAGCCAGAGCCCAGCTCCGAAATTCAAAACGTCCAGCCACTGCTCCCACACCAAAGGGGCTAGCACTGAAAGCTCTTGCTGGCCAGCACCTGCCCTAGGCAGCCCTTCCACAGCCCCACAAGCACTGGCGCTCTGAGCTTCCTAGCCACAGCACAGTGGGGACGTTCCTTCTCGGCGCAGCCAGAGCCCAGCTCCCAAATTCAAAACGTCCAGCCACTGCTCCCACACCAAAGGGGCTAGCACTGAAAGCTCTTGCTGGCCAGCACCTGCCCTAGGCAGCCCTTCCACAGCCCCACAAGCACTGGCGCTCTGAGCTTCCTAGCCACAGCACAGTGGGGACGTTCCTTCTCGGCACAGCCAGAGCCCAGCTCCCAAATCGGAAACGTCCAGCCACTGCTCCCACACCAAAGGGGCTAGCACTGAAAGCTCTTGCTGGCCAGCACCTGCCCTAGGCAGCCCTTCCACAGCCCCACAAGCACTGGCGCTCTGAGCTTCCTAGCCACAGCACAGTGGGGACGTTCCTTCTCGGCACAGCCACAGCCCAGCTCCCAAATTCGAAACGTCCAGCCACTGCTCCCACACCAAAGGGGCTAGCACTGAAAGCTCTTGCTGGCCAGCACCTGCCCTAGGCAGCCCTTCCACAGCCCCACAAGCACTGGCGCTCTTAGCTTCCTAACCACAGCACAGTGGGGACGTTCCTTCTCGGCACAGCCAGAGCCCAGCTCCCAAATTCAAAACGTCCAGCCACTGCTCCCACACCAAAGGGGCTAGCACTGAAAGCTCTTGCTGGCCAGCACCTGCCCTAGGCAGCCCTTCCACAGCCCCACAAGCACTGGCGCTCTGAGCTTCCTAGCCACAGCACAGTGGGGACGTTCCTTCTCGGCACAGCCAGAGCCCAGCTCCCAAATTCAAAACGTCCAGCCACTGCTCCCACACCAAAGGGGCTAGCACTGAAAGCTCTTGCTGGCCAGCACCTGCCCTAGGCAGCCCTTCCACAGCCCCACAAGCACTGGCGCTCTGAGCTTCCTAGCCACAGCACAGTGGGGACGTTCCTTCTCGGCACAGCCACAGCCCAGCTCCCAAATTCAAAACGTCCAGCCACTGCTCCCACACCAAAGGGGCTAGCACTGAAAGCTCTTGCTGGCCAGCACCTGCCCTAGGCAGCCCTTCCACAGCCCCACAAGCACTGGCGCTCTGAGCTTCCTAGCCACAGCACAGTGGGGACGTTCCTTCTCGGCACAGCCAGAGCCCAGCTCCGAAATTCAAAACGTCCAGCCACTGCTCCCACACCAAAGGGGCTAGCACTGAAAGCTCTTGCTGGCCAGCACCTGCCCTAGGCAGCCCTTCCACAGCCCCACAAGCACTGGCGCTCTGAGCTTCCTAGCCACAGCACAGTGGGGACGTTCCTTCTCGGCACAGCCACAGCCCAGCTCCGAAATTCAAAACGTCCAGCCACTGCTCCCACACCAAAGGGGCTAGCACTGAAAGCTCTTGCTGGCCATCACCTGCCCTAGGCAGCCCTTCCACAGCCCCACAAGCACTGGCGCTCTGAGCTTCCTAGCCACAGCACAGTGGGGACGTTCCTTCTCGGCACAGCCAGAGCCCAGCTCCCAAATTCGAAACGTCCAGCCACTGCTCCCACACCAAAGGGGCTAGCACTGAAAGCTCTTGCTGGCCAGCACCTGCCCTAGGCAGCCCTTCCACAGCCCCACAAGCACTGGCGCTCTGAGCTTCCTAGCCACAGCACAGTGGGGACGTTCCTTCTCGGCACAGCCACAGCCCAGCTCCCAAATTCAAAACGTCCAGCCACTGCTCCCACACCAAAGGGGCTAGCACTGAAAGCTCTTGCTGGCCAGCACCTGCCCTAGGCAGCCCTTCCACAGCCCCACAAGCACTGGCGCTCTGAGCTTCCTAGCCACAGCACAGTGGGGACGTTCCTTCTCGGCACAGCCACAGCCCAGCTCCCAAATTCAAAACGTCCAGCCACTGCTCCCACACCAAAGGGGCTAGCACTGAAAGCTCTTGCTGGCCAGCACCTGCCCTAGGCAGCCCTTCCACAGCCCCACAAGCACTGGCGCTCTGAGCTTCCTAGCCACAGCACAGTGGGGACGTTCCTTCTCGGCACAGCCACAGCCCAGCTCCGAAATTCAAAACGTCCAGCCACTGCTCCCACACCAAAGGGGCTAGCACTGAAAGCTCTTGCTGGCCAGCACCTGCCCTAGGCAGCCCTTCCACAGCCCCACAAGCACTGGCGCTCTGAGCTTCCTAGCCACAGCACAGTGGGGACGTTCCTTCTCGGCACAGCCAGAGCCCAGCTCCCAAATTCGAAACGTCCAGCCACTGCTCCCACACCAAAGGGGCTAGCACTGAAAGCTCTTGCTGGCCATCACCTGCCCTAGGCAGCCCTTCCACAGCCCCACAAGCACTGGCGCTCTGAGCTTCCTAGCCACAGCACAGTGGGGACGTTCCTTCTCGGCAGAGCCAGAGCCCAGCTCCCAAATCGGAAACGTCCAGCCACTGCTCCCACACCAAAGGGGCTAGCACTGAAAGCTCTTGCTGGCCATCACCTGCCCTAGGCAGCCCTTCCACAGCCCCACAAGCACTGGCGCTCTGAGCTTCCTAGCCACAGCACAGTGGGGACGTTCCTTCTCGGCACAGCCAGAGCCCAGCTCCCAAATCGGAAACGTCCAGCCACTGCTCCCACACCAAAGGGGCTAGCACTGAAAGCTCTTGCTGGCCAGCACCTGCCCTAGGCAGCCCTTCCACAGCCCCACAAGCACTGGCGCTCTGAGCTTCCTAGCCACAGCACAGTGGGGACGTTCCTTCTCGGCAGAGCCAGAGCCCAGCTCCCAAATTCAAAACGTCCAGCCACTGCTCCCACACCAAAGGGGCTAGCACTGAAAGCTCTTGCTGGCCAGCACCTGACCTAGGCAGCCCTTCCACAGCCCCACAAGCACTGGCGCTCTGAGCTTCCTAGCCACAGCACAGTGGGGACGTTCCTTCTCGGCACAGCCACAGCCCAGCTCCGAAATTCAAAACGTCCAGCCACTGCTCCCACACCAAAGGGGCTAGCACTGAAAGCTCTTGCTGGCCAGCACCTGCCCTAGGCAGCCCTTCCACAGCCCCACAAGCACTGGCGCTCTGAGCTTCCTAGCCACAGCACAGTGGGGACGTTCCTTCTCGGCACAGCCAGAGCCCAGCTCCCAAATTCGAAACGTCCAGCCACTGCTCCCACACCAAAGGGGCTAGCACTGAAAGCTCTTGCTGGCCATCACCTGCCCTAGGCAGCCCTTCCACAGCCCCACAAGCACTGGCGCTCTGAGCTTCCTAGCCACAGCACAGTGGGGACGTTCCTTCTCGGCACAGCCAGAGCCCAGCTCCCAAATCGGAAACGTCCAGCCACTGCTCCCACACCAAAGGGGCTAGCACTGAAAGCTCTTGCTGGCCATCACCTGCCCTAGGCAGCCCTTCCACAGCCCCACAAGCACTGGCGCTCTGAGCTTCCTAGCCACAGCACAGTGGGGACGTTCCTTCTCGGCACAGCCACAGCCCAGCTCCCAAATTCAAAACGTCCAGCCACTGCTCCCACACCAAAGGGGCTAGCACTGAAAGCTCTTGCTGGCCAGCACCTGCCCTAGGCAGCCCTTCCACAGCCCCACAAGCACTGGCGCTCTGAGCTTCCTAGCCACAGCACAGTGGGGACGTTCCTTCTCGGCACAGCCACAGCCCAGCTCCCAAATTCAAAACGTCCAGCCACTGCTCCCACACCAAAGGGGCTAGCACTGAAAGCTCTTGCTGGCCAGCACCTGCCCTAGGCAGCCCTTCCACAGCCCCACAAGCACTGGCGCTCTGAGCTTCCTAGCCACAGCACAGTGGGGACGTTCCTTCTCGGCACAGCCAGAGCCCAGCTCCCAAATTCAAAACGTCCAGCCACTGCTCCCACACCAAAGGGGCTAGCACTGAAAGCTCTTGCTGGCCATCACCTGCCCTAGGCAGCCCTTCCACAGCCCCACAAGCACTGGCGCTCTGAGCTTCCTAGCCACAGCACAGTGGGGACGTTCCTTCGCGGCACAGCCAGAGCCCAGCTCCGAAATTCAAAACGTCCAGCCACTGCTCCCACACCAAAGGGGCTAGCACTGAAAGCTCTTGCTGGCCAGCACCTGCCCTAGGCAGCCCTTCCACAGCCCCACAAGCACTGGCGCTCTGAGCTTCCTAGCCACAGCACAGTGGGGACGTTCCTTCTCGGCACAGCCACAGCCCAGCTCCCAAATTCGAAACGTCCAGCCACTGCTCCCACACCAAAGGGGCTAGCACTGAAAGCTCTTGCTGGCCAGCACCTGCCCTAGGCAGCCCTTCCACAGCCCCACAAGCACTGGCGCTCTGAGCTTCCTAACCACAGCACAGTGGGGACGTTCCTTCTCGGCAGAGCCAGAGCCCAGCTCCCAAATTCAAAACGTCCAGCCACTGCTCCCACACCAAAGGGGCTAGCACTGAAAGCTCTTGCTGGCCAGCACCTGCCCTAGGCAGCCCTTCCACAGCCCCACAAGCACTGGCGCTCTGAGCTTCCTAGCCACAGCACAGTGGGGACGTTCCTTCTCGGCACAGCCAGAGCCCAGCTCCCAAATTCAAAACGTCCAGCCACTGCTCCCACACCAAAGGGGCTAGCACTGAAAGCTCTTGCTGGCCAGCACCTGCCCTAGGCAGCCCTTCCACAGCCCCACAAGCACTGGCGCTCTGAGCTTCCTAGCCACAGCACAGTGGGGACGTTCCTTCTCGGCACAGCCACAGCCCAGCTCCCAAATTCAAAACGTCCAGCCACTGCTCCCACACCAAAGGGGCTAGCACTGAAAGCTCTTGCTGGCCAGCACCTGCCCTAGGCAGCCCTTCCACAGCCCCACAAGCACTGGCGCTCTGAGCTTCCTAGCCACAGCACAGTGGGGACGTTCCTTCTCGGCACAGCCAGAGCCCAGCTCCGAAATTCAAAACGTCCAGCCACTACTCCCACACCAAAGGGGCTAGCACTGAAAGCTCTTGCTGGCCAGCACCTGCCCTAGGCAGCCCTTCCACAGCCCCACAAGCACTGGCGCTCTGAGCTTCCTAGCCACAGCACAGTGGGGACGTTCCTTCTCGGCACAGCCACAGCCCAGCTCCCAAATTCAAAACGTCCAGCCACTGCTCCCACACCAAAGGGGCTAGCACTGAAAGCTCTTGCTGGCCAGCACCTGCCCTAGCCAGCCCTTCCACAGCCCCACAAGCACTGGCGCTCTGAGCTTCCTAGCCACAGCACAGTGGGGACGTTCCTTCTCGGCACAGCCAGAGCCCAGCTCCCAAATTCAAAACGTCCAGCCACTGCTCCCACACCAAAGGGGCTAGCACTGAAAGCTCTTGCTGGCCAGCACCTGCCCTAGGCAGCCCTTCCACAGCCCCACAAGCACTGGCGCTCTGAGCTTCCTAGCCACAGCACAGTGGGGACGTTCCTTCTCGGCACAGCCACAGCCCAGCTCCCAAATTCAAAACGTCCAGCCACTGCTCCCACACCAAAGGGGCTAGCACTGAAAGCTCTTGCTGGCCAGCACCTGCCCTAGGCAGCCCTTCCACAGCCCCACAAGCACTGGCGCTCTGAGCTTCCTAGCCACAGCACAGTGGGGACGTTCCTTCTCGGCACAGCCACAGCCCAGCTCCCAAATTCGAAACGTCCAGCCACTGCTCCCACACCAAAGGGGCTAGCACTGAAAGCTCTTGCTGGCCAGCACCTGCCCTAGGCAGCCCTTCCACAGCCCCACAAGCACTGGCGCTCTGAGCTTCCTAGCCACAGCACAGTGGGGACGTTCCTTCTCGGCACAGCCAGAGCCCAGCTCCCAAATTCAAAACGTCCAGCCACTGCTCCCACACCAAAGGGGCTAGCACTGAAAGCTCTTGCTGGCCATCACCTGCCCTAGGCAGCCCTTCCACAGCCCCACAAGCACTGGCGCTCTGAGCTTCCTAGCCACAGCACAGTGGGGACGTTCCTTCGCGGCACAGCCAGAGCCCAGCTCCGAAATTCAAAACGTCCAGCCACTGCTCCCACACCAAAGGGGCTAGCACTGAAAGCTCTTGCTGGCCAGCACCTGACCTAGGCAGCCCTTCCACAGCCCCACAAGCACTGGCGCTCTGAGCTTCCTAGCCACAGCACAGTGGGGACGTTCCTTCTCGGCACAGCCAGAGCCCAGCTCCCAAATCGGAAACGTCCAGCCACTGCTCCCACACCAAAGGGGCTAGCACTGAAAGCTCTTGCTGGCCAGCACCTGCCCTAGGCAGCCCTTCCACAGCCCCACAAGCACTGGCGCTCTGAGCTTCCTAGCCACAGCACAGTGGGGACGTTCCTTCTCGGCACAGCCAGAGCCCAGCTCCCAAATTCGAAACGTCCAGCCACTGCTCCCACACCAAAGGGGCTAGCACTGAAAGCTCTTGCTGGCCAGCACCTGCCCTAGGCAGCCCTTCCACAGCCCCACAAGCACTGGCGCTCTGAGCTTCCTAACCACAGCACAGTGGGGACGTTCCTTCTCGGCAGAGCCAGAGCCCAGCTCCCAAATTCAAAACGTCCAGCCACTGCTCCCACACCAAAGGGGCTAGCACTGAAAGCTCTTGCTGGCCAGCACCTGCCCTAGGCAGCCCTTCCACAGCCCCACAAGCACTGGCGCTCTGAGCTTCCTAGCCACAGCACAGTGGGGACGTTCCTTCTCGGCACAGCCAGAGCCCAGCTCCCAAATTCAAAACGTCCAGCCACTGCTCCCACACCAAAGGGGCTAGCACTGAAAGCTCTTGCTGGCCAGCACCTGCCCTAGGCAGCCCTTCCACAGCCCCACAAGCACTGGCGCTCTGAGCTTCCTAGCCACAGCACAGTGGGGACGTTCCTTCTCGGCACAGCCACAGCCCAGCTCCCAAATTCAAAACGTCCAGCCACTGCTCCCACACCAAAGGGGCTAGCACTGAAAGCTCTTGCTGGCCAGCACCTGCCCTAGGCAGCCCTTCCACAGCCCCACAAGCACTGGCGCTCTGAGCTTCCTAGCCACAGCACAGTGGGGACGTTCCTTCTCGGCACAGCCAGAGCCCAGCTCCGAAATTCAAAACGTCCAGCCACTACTCCCACACCAAAGGGGCTAGCACTGAAAGCTCTTGCTGGCCAGCACCTGCCCTAGGCAGCCCTTCCACAGCCCCACAAGCACTGGCGCTCTGAGCTTCCTAGCCACAGCACAGTGGGGACGTTCCTTCTCGGCACAGCCAGAGCCCAGCTCCGAAATTCAAAACGTCCAGCCACTGCTCCCACACCAAAGGGGCTAGCACTGAAAGCTCTTGCTGGCCAGCACCTGCCCTAGGCAGCCCTTCCACAGCCCCACAAGCACTGGCGCTCTGAGCTTCCTAGCCACAGCACAGTGGGGACGTTCCTTCTCGGCACAGCCAGAGCCCAGCTCCCAAATTCAAAACGTCCAGCCACTGCTCCCACACCAAAGGGGCTAGCACTGAAAGCTCTTGCTGGCCAGCACCTGCCCTAGGCAGCCCTTCCACAGCCCCACAAGCACTGGCGCTCTTAGCTTCCTAACCACAGCACAGTGGGGACGTTCCTTCTCGGCACAGCCACAGCCCAGCTCCGAAATTCAAAACGTCCAGCCACTGCTCCCACACCAAAGGGGCTAGCACTGAAAGCTCTTGCTGGCCAGCACCTGCCCTAGGCAGCCCTTCCACAGCCCCACAAGCACTGGCGCTCTGAGCTTCCTAGCCACAGCACAGTGGGGACGTTCCTTCTCGGCACAGCCAGAGCCCAGCTCCCAAATTCGAAACGTCCAGCCACTGCTCCCACACCAAAGGGGCTAGCACTGAAAGCTCTTGCTGGCCAGCACCTGCCCTAGGCAGCCCTTCCACAGCCCCACAAGCACTGGCGCTCTGAGCTTCCTAGCCACAGCACAGTGGGGACGTTCCTTCTCGGCAGAGCCAGAGCCCAGCTCCCAAATCGGAAACGTCCAGCCACTGCTCCCACACCAAAGGGGCTAGCACTGAAAGCTCTTGCTGGCCATCACCTGCCCTAGGCAGCCCTTCCACAGCCCCACAAGCACTGGCGCTCTGAGCTTCCTAGCCACAGCACAGTGGGGACGTTCCTTCTCGGCACAGCCACAGCCCAGCTCCCAAATTCAAAACGTCCAGCCACTGCTCCCACACCAAAGGGGCTAGCACTGAAAGCTCTTGCTGGCCAGCACCTGCCCTAGGCAGCCCTTCCACAGCCCCACAAGCACTGGCGCTCTCAGCTTCCTAGCCACAGCACAGTGGGGACGTTCCTTCTCGGCACAGCCACAGCCCAGCTCCCAAATTCAAAACGTCCAGCCACTGCTCCCACACCAAAGGGGCTAGCACTGAAAGCTCTTGCTGGCCAGCACCTGCCCTAGGCAGCCCTTCCACAGCCCCACAAGCACTGGCGCTCTGAGCTTCCTAGCCACAGCACAGTGGGGACGTTCCTTCTCGGCACAGCCAGAGCCCAGCTCCCAAATTCGAAACGTCCAGCCACTGCTCCCACACCAAAGGGGCTAGCACTGAAAGCTCTTGCTGGCCAGCACCTGCCCTAGGCAGCCCTTCCACAGCCCCACAAGCACTGGCGCTCTGAGCTTCCTAGCCACAGCACAGTGGGGACGTTCCTTCTCGGCACAGCCAGAGCCCAGCTCCCAAATTCGAAACGTCCAGCCACTGCTCCCACACCAAAGGGGCTAGCACTGAAAGCTCTTGCTGGCCAGCACCTGCCCTAGGCAGCCCTTCCACAGCCCCACAAGCACTGGCGCTCTTAGCTTCCTAACCACAGCACAGTGGGGACGTTCCTTCTCGGCAGAGCCAGAGCCCAGCTCCCAAATTCAAAACGTCCAGCCACTGCTCCCACACCAAAGGGGCTAGCACTGAAAGCTCTTGCTGGCCATCACCTGCCCTAGGCAGCCCTTCCACAGCCCCACAAGCACTGGCGCTCTGAGCTTCCTAGCCACAGCACAGTGGGGACGTTCCTTCTCGGCACAGCCACAGCCCAGCTCCCAAATTCAAAACGTCCAGCCACTGCTCCCACACCAAAGGGGCTAGCACTGAAAGCTCTTGCTGGCCAGCACCTGCCCTAGGCAGCCCTTCCACAGCCCCACAAGCACTGGCGCTCTGAGCTTCCTAGCCACAGCACAGTGGGGACGTTCCTTCTCGGCACAGCCAGAGCCCAGCTCCCAAATTCAAAACGTCCAGCCACTGCTCCCACACCAAAGGGGCTAGCACTGAAAGCTCTTGCTGGCCAGCACCTGCCCTAGGCAGCCCTTCCACAGCCCCACAAGCACTGGCGCTCTGAGCTTCCTAGCCACAGCACAGTGGGGACGTTCCTTCTCGGCAGAGCCAGAGCCCAGCTCCGAAATTCAAAACGTCCAGCCACTGCTCCCACACCAAAGGGGCTAGCACTGAAAGCTCTTGCTGGCCAGCACCTGACCTAGGCAGCCCTTCCACAGCCCCACAAGCACTGGCGCTCTCAGCTTCCTAGCCACAGCACAGTGGGGACGTTCCTTCTCGGCACAGCCACAGCCCAGCTCCCAAATTCAAAACGTCCAGCCACTGCTCCCACACCAAAGGGGCTAGCACTGAAAGCTCTTGCTGGCCAGCACCTGCCCTAGGCAGCCCTTCCACAGCCCCACAAGCACTGGCGCTCTTAGCTTCCTAACCACAGCACAGTGGGGACGTTCCTTCTCGGCAGAGCCAGAGCCCAGCTCCCAAATTCAAAACGTCCAGCCACTGCTCCCACACCAAAGGGGCTAGCACTGAAAGCTCTTGCTGGCCAGCACCTGCCCTAGGCAGCCCTTCCACAGCCCCACAAGCACTGGCGCTCTGAGCTTCCTAGCCACAGCACAGTGGGGACGTTCCTTCTCGGCACAGCCACAGCCCAGCTCCCAAATTCAAAACGTCCACCCACTGCTCCCACACCAAAGGGGCTAGCACTGAAAGCTCTTGCTGGCCAGCACCTGCCCTAGGCAGCCCTTCCACAGCCCCAAAAGCACTGGCGCTCTGAGCTTCCTAGCCACAGCACAGTGGGGACGTTCCTTCTCGGCACAGCCAGAGCCCAGCTCCCAAATTCGAAACGTCCAGCCACTGCTCCCACACCAAAGGGGCTAGCACTGAAAGCTCTTGCTGGCCATCACCTGCCCTAGGCAGCCCTTCCACAGCCCCACAAGCACTGGCGCTCTGAGCTTCCTAGCCACAGCACAGTGGGGACGTTCCTTCTCGGCACAGCCAGAGCCCAGCTCCCAAATTCGAAACGTCCAGCCACTGCTCCCACACCAAAGGGGCTAGCACTGAAAGCTCTTGCTGGCCATCACCTGCCCTAGGCAGCCCTTCCACAGCCCCACAAGCACTGGCGCTCTGAGCTTCCTAGCCACAGCACAGTGGGGACGTTCCTTCTCGGCACAGCCAGAGCCCAGCTCCCAAATTCAAAACGTCCAGCCACTGCTCCCACACCAAAGGGGCTAGCACTGAAAGCTCTTGCTGGCCAGCACCTGCCCTAGGCAGCCCTTCCACAGCCCCACAAGCACTGGCGCTCTGAGCTTCCTAGCCACAGCACAGTGGGGACGTTCCTTCTCGGCACAGCCAGAGCCCAGCTCCGAAATTCAAAACGTCCAGCCACTGCTCCCACACCAAAGGGGCTAGCACTGAAAGCTCTTGCTGGCCAGCACCTGCCCTAGGCAGCCCTTCCACAGCCCCACAAGCACTGGCGCTCTGAGCTTCCTAGCCACAGCACAGTGGGGACGTTCCTTCTCGGCACAGCCAGAGCCCAGCTCCCAAATTCAAAACGTCCAGCCACTGCTCCCACACCAAAGGGGCTAGCACTGAAAGCTCTTGCTGGCCAGCACCTGCCCTAGGCAGCCCTTCCACAGCCCCACAAGCACTGGCGCTCTTAGCTTCCTAACCACAGCACAGTGGGGACGTTCCTTCTCGGCAGAGCCAGAGCCCAGCTCCCAAATTCAAAACGTCCAGCCACTGCTCCCACACCAAAGGGGCTAGCACTGAAAGCTCTTGCTGGCCAGCACCTGCCCTAGGCAGCCCTTCCACAGCCCCACAAGCACTGGCGCTCTGAGCTTCCTAGCCACAGCACAGTGGGGACGTTCCTTCTCGGCACAGCCACAGCCCAGCTCCCAAATTCAAAACGTCCACCCACTGCTCCCACACCAAAGGGGCTAGCACTGAAAGCTCTTGCTGGCCAGCACCTGCCCTAGGCAGCCCTTCCACAGCCCCACAAGCACTGGCGCTCTGAGCTTCCTAGCCACAGCACAGTGGGGACGTTCCTTCTCGGCAGAGCCAGAGCCCAGCTCCCAAATCGGAAACGTCCAGCCACTGCTCCCACACCAAAGGGGCTAGCACTGAAAGCTCTTGCTGGCCAGCACCTGCCCTAGGCAGCCCTTCCACAGCCCCACAAGCACTGGCGCTCTTAGCTTCCTAACCACAGCACAGTGGGGACGTTCCTTCTCGGCAGAGCCAGAGCCCAGCTCCCAAATTCAAAACGTCCAGCCACTGCTCCCACACCAAAGGGGCTAGCACTGAAAGCTCTTGCTGGCCAGCACCTGCCCTAGGCAGCCCTTCCACAGCCCCACAAGCACTGGCGCTCTGAGCTTCCTAGCCACAGCACAGTGGGGACGTTCCTTCTCGGCACAGCCACAGCCCAGCTCCCAAATTCAAAACGTCCAGCCACTGCTCCCACACCAAAGGGGCTAGCACTGAAAGCTCTTGCTGGCCAGCACCTGCCCTAGGCAGCCCTTCCACAGCCCCAAAAGCACTGGCGCTCTGAGCTTCCTAGCCACAGCACAGTGGGGACGTTCCTTCTCGGCACAGCCAGAGCCCAGCTCCCAAATTCGAAACGTCCAGCCACTGCTCCCACACCAAAGGGGCTAGCACTGAAAGCTCTTGCTGGCCATCACCTGCCCTAGGCAGCCCTTCCACAGCCCCACAAGCACTGGCGCTCTGAGCTTCCTAGCCACAGCACAGTGGGGACGTTCCTTCTCGGCAGAGCCAGAGCCCAGCTCCCAAATCGGAAACGTCCAGCCACTGCTCCCACACCAAAGGGGCTAGCACTGAAAGCTCTTGCTGGCCATCACCTGCCCTAGGCAGCCCTTCCACAGCCCCACAAGCACTGGCGCTCTGAGCTTCCTAGCCACAGCACAGTGGGGACGTTCCTTCTCGGCACAGCCACAGCCCAGCTCCCAAATTCAAAACGTCCAGCCACTGCTCCCACACCAAAGGGGCTAGCACTGAAAGCTCTTGCTGGCCAGCACCTGCCCTAGGCAGCCCTTCCACAGCCCCACAAGCACTGGCGCTCTCAGCTTCCTAGCCACAGCACAGTGGGGACGTTCCTTCTCGGCACAGCCACAGCCCAGCTCCGAAATTCAAAACGTCCAGCCACTGCTCCCACACCAAAGGGGCTAGCACTGAAAGCTCTTGCTGGCCAGCACCTGCCCTAGGCAGCCCTTCCACAGCCCCACAAGCACTGGCGCTCTGAGCTTCCTAGCCACAGCACAGTGGGGACGTTCCTTCTCGGCACAGCCAGAGCCCAGCTCCGAAATTCAAAACGTCCAGCCACTGCTCCCACACCAAAGGGGCTAGCACTGAAAGCTCTTGCTGGCCAGCACCTGACCTAGGCAGCCCTTCCACAGCCCCACAAGCACTGGCGCTCTGAGCTTCCTAGCCACAGCACAGTGGGGACGTTCCTTCTCGGCACAGCCACAGCCCAGCTCCCAAATTCAAAACGTCCAGCCACTGCTCCCACACCAAAGGGGCTAGCACTGAAAGCTCTTGCTGGCCATCACCTGCCCTAGGCAGCCCTTCCACAGCCCCACAAGCACTGGCGCTCTGAGCTTCCTAGCCACAGCACAGTGGGGACGTTCCTTCTCGGCAGAGCCAGAGCCCAGCTCCCAAATCGGAAACGTCCAGCCACTGCTCCCACACCAAAGGGGCTAGCACTGAAAGCTCTTGCTGGCCATCACCTGCCCTAGGCAGCCCTTCCACAGCCCCACAAGCACTGGCGCTCTGAGCTTCCTAGCCACAGCACAGTGGGGACGTTCCTTCTCGGCACAGCCACAGCCCAGCTCCCAAATTCAAAACGTCCAGCCACTGCTCCCACACCAAAGGGGCTAGCACTGAAAGCTCTTGCTGGCCAGCACCTGCCCTAGGCAGCCCTTCCACAGCCCCACAAGCACTGGCGCTCTCAGCTTCCTAGCCACAGCACAGTGGGGACGTTCCTTCTCGGCACAGCCACAGCCCAGCTCCGAAATTCAAAACGTCCAGCCACTGCTCCCACACCAAAGGGGCTAGCACTGAAAGCTCTTGCTGGCCAGCACCTGCCCTAGGCAGCCCTTCCACAGCCCCACAAGCACTGGCGCTCTGAGCTTCCTAGCCACAGCACAGTGGGGACGTTCCTTCTCGGCACAGCCAGAGCCCAGCTCCGAAATTCAAAACGTCCAGCCACTGCTCCCACACCAAAGGGGCTAGCACTGAAAGCTCTTGCTGGCCAGCACCTGACCTAGGCAGCCCTTCCACAGCCCCACAAGCACTGGCGCTCTGAGCTTCCTAGCCACAGCACAGTGGGGACGTTCCTTCTCGGCACAGCCACAGCCCAGCTCCCAAATTCAAAACGTCCAGCCACTGCTCCCACACCAAAGGGGCTAGCACTGAAAGCTCTTGCTGGCCATCACCTGCCCTAGGCAGCCCTTCCACAGCCCCACAAGCACTGGCGCTCTGAGCTTCCTAGCCACAGCACAGTGGGGACGTTCCTTCTCGGCACAGCCAGAGCCCAGCTCCCAAATTCGAAACGTCCAGCCACTGCTCCCACACCAAAGGGGCTAGCACTGAAAGCTCTTGCTGGCCATCACCTGCCCTAGGCAGCCCTTCCACAGCCCACAAGCACTGGCGCTCTGAGCTTCCTAGCTACAGCACAGTGGGGACGTTCCTTCTCGGCAGAGCCAGAGCCCAGCTCCGAAATTCAAAACGTCCAGCCACTGCTCCCACACCAAAGGGGCTAGCACTGAAAGCTCTTGCTGGCCAGCACCTGCCCTAGGCAGCCCTTCCACAGCCCCACAAGCACTGGCGCTCTCAGCTTCCTAGCCACAGCACAGTGGGGACGTTCCTTCTCGGCGCAGCCACAGCCCAGCTCCCAAATTCAAAACGTCCAGCCACTGCTCCCACACCAAAGGGGCTAGCACTGAAAGCTCTTGCTGGCCAGCACCTGCCCTAGGCAGCCCTTCCACAGCCCCACAAGCACTGGCGCTCTGAGCTTCCTAGCCACAGCACAGTGGGGACGTTCCTTCTCGGCAGAGCCAGAGCCCAGCTCCCAAATCGGAAACGTCCAGCCACTGCTCCCACACCAAAGGGGCTAGCACTGAAAGCTCTTGCTGGCCAGCACCTGCCCTAGGCAGCCCTTCCACAGCCCCACAAGCACTGGCGCTCTGAGCTTCCTAGCCACAGCACAGTGGGGACGTTCCTTCTCGGCACAGCCAGAGCCCAGCTCCCAAATTCGAAACGTCCAGCCACTGCTCCCACACCAAAGGGGCTAGCACTGAAAGCTCTTGCTGGCCAGCACCTGCCCTAGGCAGCCCTTCCACAGCCCCACAAGCACTGGCGCTCTGAGCTTCCTAGCCACAGCACAGTGGGGACGTTCCTTCTCGGCACAGCCAGAGCCCAGCTCCCAAATTCGAAACGTCCAGCCACTGCTCCCACACCAAAGGGGCTAGCACTGAAAGCTCTTGCTGGCCATCACCTGCCCTAGGCAGCCCTTCCACAGCCCCACAAGCACTGGCGCTCTCAGCTTCCTAGCCACAGCACAGTGGGGACGTTCCTTCTCGGCACAGCCAGAGCCCAGCTCCCAAATTCGAAACGTCCAGCCACTGCTCCCACACCAAAGGGGCTAGCACTGAAAGCTCTTGCTGGCCATCACCTGCCCTAGGCAGCCCTTCCACAGCCCCACAAGCACTGGCGCTCTGAGCTTCCTAGCCACAGCACAGTGGGGACGTTCCTTCTCGGCGCAGCCAGAGCCCAGCTCCCAAATTCGAAACGTCCAGCCACTGCTCCCACACCAAAGGGGCTAGCACTGAAAGCTCTTGCTGGCCATCACCTGCCCTAGGCAGCCCTTCCACAGCCCCACAAGCACTGGCGCTCTGAGCTTCCTAGCCACAGCACAGTGGGGACGTTCCTTCTCGGCAGAGCCAGAGCCCAGCTCCCAAATTCAAAACGTCCAGCCACTGCTCCCACACCAAAGGGGCTAGCACTGAAAGCTCTTGCTGGCCAGCACCTGCCCTAGGCAGCCCTTCCACAGCCCCACAAGCACTGGCGCTCTGAGCTTCCTAGCCACAGCACAGTGGGGACGTTCCTTCTCGGCACAGCCAGAGCCCAGCTCCCAAATTCGAAATGTCCAGCCACTGCTCCCACACCAAAGGGGCTAGCACTGAAAGCTCTTGCTGGCCAGCACCTGCCCTAGGCAGCCCTTCCACAGCCCCACAAGCACTGGCGCTCTGAGCTTCCTAGCCACAGCACAGTGGGGACGTTCCTTCTCGGCAGAGCCAGAGCCCAGCTCCCAAATCGGAAACGTCCAGCCACTGCTCCCACACCAAAGGGGCTAGCACTGAAAGCTCTTGCTGGCCATCACCTGCCCTAGGCAGCCCTTCCACAGCCCCACAAGCACTGGCGCTCTGAGCTTCCTAGCCACAGCACAGTGGGGACGTTCCTTCTCGGCACAGCCACAGCCCAGCTCCCAAATTCAAAACGTCCAGCCACTGCTCCCACACCAAAGGGGCTAGCACTGAAAGCTCTTGCTGGCCAGCACCTGCCCTAGGCAGCCCTTCCACAGCCCCACAAGCACTGGCGCTCTCAGCTTCCTAGCCACAGCACAGTGGGGACGTTCCTTCTCGGCACAGCCACAGCCCAGCTCCCAAATTCAAAACGTCCAGCCACTGCTCCCACACCAAAGGGGCTAGCACTGAAAGCTCTTGCTGGCCAGCACCTGCCCTAGGCAGCCCTTCCACAGCCCCACAAGCACTGGCGCTCTTAGCTTCCTAACCACAGCACAGTGGGGACGTTCCTTCTCGGCACAGCCACAGCCCAGCTCCGAAATTCAAAACGTCCAGCCACTGCTCCCACACCAAAGGGGCTAGCACTGAAAGCTCTTGCTGGCCATCACCTGCCCTAGGCAGCCCTTCCACAGCCCCACAAGCACTGGCGCTCTGAGCTTCCTAGCCACAGCACAGTGGGGACGTTCCTTCTCGGCACAGCCAGAGCCCAGCTCCCAAATTCGAAACGTCCAGCCACTGCTCCCACACCAAAGGGGCTAGCACTGAAAGCTCTTGCTGGCCAGCACCTGCCCTAGGCAGCCCTTCCACAGCCCCACAAGCACTGGCGCTCTGAGCTTCCTAGCCACAGCACAGTGGGGACGTTCCTTCTCGGCAGAGCCAGAGCCCAGCTCCCAAATCGGAAACGTCCAGCCACTGCTCCCACACCAAAGGGGCTAGCACTGAAAGCTCTTGCTGGCCATCACCTGCCCTAGGCAGCCCTTCCACAGCCCCACAAGCACTGGCGCTCTGAGCTTCCTAGCCACAGCACAGTGGGGACGTTCCTTCTCGGCACAGCCACAGCCCAGCTCCCAAATTCAAAACGTCCAGCCACTGCTCCCACACCAAAGGGGCTAGCACTGAAAGCTCTTGCTGGCCATCACCTGCCCTAGGCAGCCCTTCCACAGCCCCACAAGCACTGGCGCTCTCAGCTTCCTAGCCACAGCACAGTGGGGACGTTCCTTCTCGGCACAGCCACAGCCCAGCTCCCAAATTCAAAACGTCCAGCCACTGCTCCCACACCAAAGGGGCTAGCACTGAAAGCTCTTGCTGGCCATCACCTGCCCTAGGCAGCCCTTCCACAGCCCCACAAGCACTGGCGCTCTGAGCTTCCTAGCCACAGCACAGTGGGGACGTTCCTTCTCGGCACAGCCAGAGCCCAGCTCCCAAATCGGAAACGTCCAGCCACTGCTCCCACACCAAAGGGGCTAGCACTGAAAGCTCTTGCTGGCCAGCACCTGCCCTAGGCAGCCCTTCCACAGCCCCACAAGCACTGGCGCTCTGAGCTTCCTAGCCACAGCACAGTGGGGACGTTCCTTCTCGGCACAGCCAGAGCCCAGCTCCCAAATTCGAAACGTCCAGCCACTGCTCCCACACCAAAGGGGCTAGCACTGAAAGCTCTTGCTGGCCAGCACCTGCCCTAGGCAGCCCTTCCACAGCCCCACAAGCACTGGCGCTCTTAGCTTCCTAACCACAGCACAGTGGGGACGTTCCTTCTCGGCACAGCCACAGCCCAGCTCCCAAATTCAAAACGTCCAGCCACTGCTCCCACACCAAAGGGGCTAGCACTGAAAGCTCTTGCTGGCCAGCACCTGCCCTAGGCAGCCCTTCCACAGCCCCACAAGCACTGGCGCTCTGAGCTTCCTAGCCACAGCACAGTGGGGACGTTCCTTCTCGGCACAGCCACAGCCCAGCTCCCAAATTCAAAACGTCCAGCCACTGCTCCCACACCAAAGGGGCTAGCACTGAAAGCTCTTGCTGGCCAGCACCTGCCCTAGGCAGCCCTTCCACAGCCCCACAAGCACTGGCGCTCTGAGCTTCCTAGCCACAGCACAGTGGGGACGTTCCTTCTCGGCACAGCCAGAGCCCAGCTCCCAAATTCAAAACGTCCAGCCACTGCTCCCACACCAAAGGGGCTAGCACTGAAAGCTCTTGCTGGCCAGCACCTGCCCTAGGCAGCCCTTCCACAGCCCCACAAGCACTGGCGCTCTGAGCTTCCTAGCCACAGCACAGTGGGGACGTTCCTTCTCGGCACAGCCAGAGCCCAGCTCCGAAATTCAAAACGTCCAGCCACTGCTCCCACACCAAAGGGGCTAGCACTGAAAGCTCTTGCTGGCCAGCACCTGCCCTAGGCAGCCCTTCCACAGCCCCACAAGCACTGGCGCTCTGAGCTTCCTAGCCACAGCACAGTGGGGACGTTCCTTCTCGGCACAGCCAGAGCCCAGCTCCCAAATTCAAAACGTCCAGCCACTGCTCCCACACCAAAGGGGCTAGCACTGAAAGCTCTTGCTGGCCAGCACCTGCCCTAGGCAGCCCTTCCACAGCCCCACAAGCACTGGCGCTCTTAGCTTCCTAACCACAGCACAGTGGGGACGTTCCTTCTCGGCAGAGCCAGAGCCCAGCTCCCAAATTCAAAACGTCCAGCCACTGCTCCCACACCAAAGGGGCTAGCACTGAAAGCTCTTGCTGGCCAGCACCTGCCCTAGGCAGCCCTTCCACAGCCCCACAAGCACTGGCGCTCTGAGCTTCCTAGCCACAGCACAGTGGGGACGTTCCTTCTCGGCACAGCCACAGCCCAGCTCCCAAATTCAAAACGTCCAGCCACTGCTCCCACACCAAAGGGGCTAGCACTGAAAGCTCTTGCTGGCCAGCACCTGCCCTAGGCAGCCCTTCCACAGCCCCAAAAGCACTGGCGCTCTGAGCTTCCTAGCCACAGCACAGTGGGGACGTTCCTTCTCGGCACAGCCACAGCCCAGCTCCGAAATTCAAAACGTCCAGCCACTGCTCCCACACCAAAGGGGCTAGCACTGAAAGCTCTTGCTGGCCAGCACCTGCCCTAGGCAGCCCTTCCACAGCCCCACAAGCACTGGCGCTCTCAGCTTCCTAGCCACAGCACAGTGGGGACGTTCCTTCTCGGCACAGCCACAGCCCAGCTCCCAAATTCAAAACGTCCAGCCACTGCTCCCACACCAAAGGGGCTAGCACTGAAAGCTCTTGCTGGCCAGCACCTGCCCTAGGCAGCCCTTCCACAGCCCCACAAGCACTGGCGCTCTCAGCTTCCTAGCCACAGCACAGTGGGGACGTTCCTTCGCGGCACAGCCAGAGCCCAGCTCCCAAATTCAAAACGTCCAGCCACTGCTCCCACACCAAAGGGGCTAGCACTGAAAGCTCTTGCTGGCCAGCACCTGACCTAGGCAGCCCTTCCACAGCCCCACAAGCACTGGCGCTCTGAGCTTCCTAGCCACAGCACAGTGGGGACGTTCCTTCTCGGCACAGCCACAGCCCAGCTCCCAAATTCAAAACGTCCAGCCACTGCTCCCACACCAAAGGGGCTAGCACTGAAAGCTCTTGCTGGCCAGCACCTGCCCTAGGCAGCCCTTCCACAGCCCCACAAGCACTGGCGCTCTGAGCTTCCTAGCCACAGCACAGTGGGGACGTTCCTTCTCGGCACAGCCAGAGCCCAGCTCCCAAATTCGAAACGTCCAGCCACTGCTCCCACACCAAAGGGGCTAGCACTGAAAGCTCTTGCTGGCCATCACCTGCCCTAGGCAGCCCTTCCACAGCCCACAAGCACTGGCGCTCTGAGCTTCCTAGCTACAGCACAGTGGGGACGTTCCTTCTCGGCAGAGCCAGAGCCCAGCTCCGAAATTCAAAACGTCCAGCCACTGCTCCCACACCAAAGGGGCTAGCACTGAAAGCTCTTGCTGGCCAGCACCTGCCCTAGGCAGCCCTTCCACAGCCCCACAAGCACTGGCGCTCTGAGCTTCCTAGCCACAGCACAGTGGGGACGTTCCTTCTCGGCGCAGCCAGAGCCCAGCTCCCAAATTCAAAACGTCCAGCCACTGCTCCCACACCAAAGGGGCTAGCACTGAAAGCTCTTGCTGGCCAGCACCTGCCCTAGGCAGCCCTTCCACAGCCCCACAAGCACTGGCGCTCTGAGCTTCCTAGCCACAGCACAGTGGGGACGTTCCTTCTCGGCACAGCCACAGCCCAGCTCCAAAATTCAAAACGTCCAGCCACTGCTCCCACACCAAAGGGGCTAGCACTGAAAGCTCTTGCTGGCCAGCACCTGCCCTAGGCAGCCCTTCCACAGCCCCACAAGCACTGGCGCTCTGAGCTTCCTAGCCACAGCACAGTGGGGACGTTCCTTCTCGGCACAGCCAGAGCCCAGCTCCCAAATTCGAAACGTCCAGCCACTGCTCCCACACCAAAGGGGCTAGCACTGAAAGCTCTTGCTGGCCAGCACCTGCCCTAGGCAGCCCTTCCACAGCCCCACAAGCACTGGCGCTCTGAGCTTCCTAGCCACAGCACAGTGGGGACGTTCCTTCTCGGCACAGCCAGAGCCCAGCTCCCAAATTCGAAACGTCCAGCCACTGCTCCCACACCAAAGGGGCTAGCACTGAAAGCTCTTGCTGGCCATCACCTGCCCTAGGCAGCCCTTCCACAGCCGCACAAGCACTGGCGCTCTGAGCTTCCTAGCCACAGCACAGTGGGGACGTTCCTTCTCGGCACAGCCAGAGCCCAGCTCCCAAATTCGAAACGTCCAGCCACTGCTCCCACACCAAAGGGGCTAGCACTGAAAGCTCTTGCTGGCCAGCACCTGCCCTAGGCAGCCCTTCCACAGCCCCACAAGCACTGGCGCTCTGAGCTTCCTAGCCACAGCACAGTGGGGACGTTCCTTCTCGGCGCAGCCAGAGCCCAGCTCCCAAATTCGAAACGTCCAGCCACTGCTCCCACACCAAAGGGGCTAGCACTGAAAGCTCTTGCTGGCCATCACCTGCCCTAGGCAGCCCTTCCACAGCCCCACAAGCACTGGCGCTCTGAGCTTCCTAGCCACAGCACAGTGGGGACGTTCCTTCTCGGCAGAGCCAGAGCCCAGCTCCCAAATTCAAAACGTCCAGCCACTGCTCCCACACCAAAGGGGCTAGCACTGAAAGCTCTTGCTGGCCAGCACCTGCCCTAGGCAGCCCTTCCACAGCCCCACAAGCACTGGCGCTCTGAGCTTCCTAGCCACAGCACAGTGGGGACGTTCCTTCTCGGCACAGCCACAGCCCAGCTCCCAAATTCGAAACGTCCAGCCACTGCTCCCACACCAAAGGGGCTAGCACTGAAAGCTCTTGCTGGCCAGCACCTGCCCTAGGCAGCCCTTCCACAGCCCCACAAGCACTGGCGCTCTGAGCTTCCTAGCCACAGCACAGTGGGGACGTTTCTTCTCGGCACAGCCAGAGCCCAGCTCCGAAATTCAAAACGTCCAGCCACTGCTCCCACACCAAAGGGGCTAGCACTGAAAGCTCTTGCTGGCCAGCACCTGCCCTAGGCAGCCCTTCCACAGCCCCACAAGCACTGGCGCTCTCAGCTTCCTAGCCACAGCACAGTGGGGACGTTCCTTCTCGGCACAGCCAGAGCCCAGCTCCGAAATTCAAAACGTCCAGCCACTGCTCCCACACCAAAGGGGCTAGCACTGAAAGCTCTTGCTGGCCATCACCTGCCCTAGGCAGCCCTTCCACAGCCCCACAAGCACTGGCGCTCTGAGCTTCCTAGCCACAGCACAGTGGGGACGTTCCTTCTCAGCACAGCCACAGCCCAGCTCCCAAATCGGAAACGTCCAGCCACTGCTCCCACACCAAAGGGGCTAGCACTGAAAGCTCTTGCTGGCCAGCACCTGCCCTAGGCAGCCCTTCCACAGCCCCACAAGCACTGGCGCTCTGAGCTTCCTAGCCACAGCACAGTGGGGACGTTCCTTCTCGGCACAGCCACAGCCCAGCTCCCAAATTCAAAACGTCCAGCCACTGCTCCCACACCAAAGGGGCTAGCACTGAAAGCTCTTGCTGGCCATCACCTGCCCTAGGCAGCCCTTCCACAGCCCCACAAGCACTGGCGCTCTGAGCTTCCTAGCCACAGCACAGTGGGGACGTTCCTTCTCGGCACAGCCACAGCCCAGCTCCCAAATCGGAAACGTCCAGCCACTGCTCCCACACCAAAGGGGCTAGCACTGAAAGCTCTTGCTGGCCAGCACCTGCCCTAGGCAGCCCTTCCACAGCCCCACAAGCACTGGCGCTCTGAGCTTCCTAGCCACAGCACAGTGGGGACGTTCCTTCTCGGCACAGCCAGAGCCCAGCTCCCAAATTCGAAACGTCCAGCCACTGCTCCCACACCAAAGGGGCTAGCACTGAAAGCTCTTGCTGGCCAGCACCTGCCCTAGGCAGCCCTTCCACAGCCCCACAAGCACTGGCGCTCTGAGCTTCCTAGCCACAGCACAGTGGGGACGTTCCTTCTCGGCACAGCCAGAGCCCAGCTCCCAAATTCGAAACGTCCAGCCACTGCTCCCACACCAAAGGGGCTAGCACTGAAAGCTCTTGCTGGCCATCACCTGCCCTAGGCAGCCCTTCCACAGCCCCACAAGCACTGGCGCTCTCAGCTTCCTAGCCACAGCACAGTGGGGACGTTCCTTCTCGGCACAGCCAGAGCCCAGCTCCCAAATTCGAAACGTCCAGCCACTGCTCCCACACCAAAGGGGCTAGCACTGAAAGCTCTTGCTGGCCATCACCTGCCCTAGGCAGCCCTTCCACAGCCCCACAAGCACTGGCGCTCTGAGCTTCCTAGCCACATCACAGTGGGGACGTTCCTTCTCGGCAGAGCCAGAGCCCAGCTCCCAAATCGGAAACGTCCAGCCACTGCTCCCACACCAAAGGGGCTAGCACTGAAAGCTCTTGCTGGCCATCACCTGCCCTAGGCAGCCCTTCCACAGCCCCACAAGCACTGGCGCTCTGAGCTTCCTAGCCACAGCACAGTGGGGACGTTCCTTCTCGGCACAGCCACAGCCCAGCTCCCAAATTCAAAACGTCCAGCCACTGCTCCCACACCAAAGGGGCTAGCACTGAAAGCTCTTGCTGGCCAGCACCTGCCCTAGGCAGCCCTTCCACAGCCCCACAAGCACTGGCGCTCTCAGCTTCCTAGCCACAGCACAGTGGGGACGTTCCTTCTCGGCACAGCCACAGCCCAGCTCCCAAATTCAAAACGTCCAGCCACTGCTCCCACACCAAAGGGGCTAGCACTGAAAGCTCTTGCTGGCCAGCACCTGCCCTAGGCAGCCCTTCCACAGCCCCACAAGCACTGGCGCTCTGAGCTTCCTAGCCACAGCACAGTGGGGACGTTCCTTCTCGGCACAGCCACAGCCCAGCTCCCAAATTCAAAACGTCCAGCCACTGCTCCCACACCAAAGGGGCTAGCACTGAAAGCTCTTGCTGGCCATCACCTGCCCTAGGCAGCCCTTCCACAGCCCCACAAGCACTGGCGCTCTTAGCTTCCTAGCCACAGCACAGTGGGGACGTTCCTTCTCGGCACAGCCACAGCCCAGCTCCCAAATTCAAAACGTCCAGCCACTGCTCCCACACCAAAGGGGCTAGCACTGAAAGCTCTTGCTGGCCAGCACCTGCCCTAGGCAGCCCTTCCACAGCCCCACAAGCACTGGCGCTCTGAGCTTCCTAGCCACAGCACAGTGGGGACGTTCCTTCTCGGCAGAGCCAGAGCCCAGCTCCCAAATCGGAAACGTCCAGCCACTGCTCCCACACCAAAGGGGCTAGCACTGAAAGCTCTTGCTGGCCAGCACCTGCCCTAGGCAGCCCTTCCACAGCCCCACAAGCACTGGCGCTCTGAGCTTCCTAGCCACAGCACAGTGGGGACGTTCCTTCTCGGCACAGCCAGAGCCCAGCTCCCAAATTCGAAACGTCCAGCCACTGCTCCCACACCAAAGGGGCTAGCACTGAAAGCTCTTGCTGGCCATCACCTGCCCTAGGCAGCCCTTCCACAGCCCCACAAGCACTGGCGCTCTGAGCTTCCTAGCCACAGCACAGTGGGGACGTTCCTTCTCGGCGCAGCCAGAGCCCAGCTCCCAAATTCGAAACGTCCAGCCACTGCTCCCACACCAAAGGGGCTAGCACTGAAAGCTCTTGCTGGCCATCACCTGCCCTAGGCAGCCCTTCCACAGCCCCACAAGCACTGGCGCTCTCAGCTTCCTAGCCACAGCACAGTGGGGACGTTCCTTCTCGGCACAGCCAGAGCCCAGCTCCCAAATTCGAAACGTCCAGCCACTGCTCCCACACCAAAGGGGCTAGCACTGAAAGCTCTTGCTGGCCATCACCTGCCCTAGGCAGCCCTTCCACAGCCCCACAAGCACTGGCGCTCTGAGCTTCCTAGCCACAGCACAGTGGGGACGTTCCTTCTCGGCGCAGCCAGAGCCCAGCTCCCAAATTCGAAACGTCCAGCCACTGCTCCCACACCAAAGGGGCTAGCACTGAAAGCTCTTGCTGGCCATCACCTGCCCTAGGCAGCCCTTCCACAGCCCCACAAGCACTGGCGCTCTGAGCTTCCTAGCCACAGCACAGTGGGGACGTTCCTTCTCGGCAGAGCCAGAGCCCAGCTCCCAAATTCAAAACGTCCAGCCACTGCTCCCACACCAAAGGGGCTAGCACTGAAAGCTCTTGCTGGCCAGCACCTGCCCTAGGCAGCCCTTCCACAGCCCCACAAGCACTGGCGCTCTGAGCTTCCTAGCCACAGCACAGTGGGGACGTTCCTTCTCGGCACAGCCAGAGCCCAGCTCCCAAATTCGAAACGTCCAGCCACTGCTCCCACACCAAAGGGGCTAGCACTGAAAGCTCTTGCTGGCCAGCACCTGCCCTAGGCAGCCCTTCCACAGCCCCACAAGCACTGGCGCTCTGAGCTTCCTAGCCACAGCACAGTGGGGACGTTCCTTCTCGGCACAGCCACAGCCCAGCTCCCAAATTCGAAACGTCCAGCCACTGCTCCCACACCAAAGGGGCTAGCACTGAAAGCTCTTGCTGGCCAGCACCTGCCCTAGGCAGCCCTTCCACAGCCCCACAAGCACTGGCGCTCTGAGCTTCCTAGCCACAGCACAGTGGGGACGTTCCTTCTCGGCACAGCCAGAGCCCAGCTCCCAAATTCAAAACGTCCAGCCACTGCTCCCACACCAAAGGGGCTAGCACTGAAAGCTCTTGCTGGCCATCACCTGCCCTAGGCAGCCCTTCCACAGCCCCACAAGCACTGGCGCTCTGAGCTTCCTAGCCACAGCACAGTGGGGACGTTCCTTCTCGGCACAGCCACAGCCCAGCTCCCAAATTCAAAACGTCCAGCCACTGCTCCCACACCAAAGGGGCTAGCACTGAAAGCTCTTGCTGGCCAGCACCTGCCCTAGGCAGCCCTTCCACAGCCCCACAAGCACTGGCGCTCTGAGCTTCCTAGCCACAGCACAGTGGGGACGTTCCTTCTCGGCACAGCCACAGCCCAGCTCCCAAATTCAAAACGTCCAGCCACTGCTCCCACACCAAAGGGGCTAGCACTGAAAGCTCTTGCTGGCCATCACCTGCCCTAGGCAGCCCTTCCACAGCCCCACAAGCACTGGCGCTCTGAGCTTCCTAGCCACAGCACAGTGGGGACGTTCCTTCTCGGCACAGCCACAGCCCAGCTCCCAAATCGGAAACGTCCAGCCACTGCTCCCACACCAAAGGGGCTAGCACTGAAAGCTCTTGCTGGCCAGCACCTGCCCTAGGCAGCCCTTCCACAGCCCCACAAGCACTGGCGCTCTGAGCTTCCTAGCCACAGCACAGTGGGGACGTTCCTTCTCGGCACAGCCAGAGCCCAGCTCCCAAATTCGAAACGTCCAGCCACTGCTCCCACACCAAAGGGGCTAGCACTGAAAGCTCTTGCTGGCCAGCAC
Organism: Aptenodytes patagonicus; assembly: GCF_965638725.1. Classification (NCBI taxonomy): domain Eukaryota; kingdom Metazoa; phylum Chordata; class Aves; order Sphenisciformes; family Spheniscidae; genus Aptenodytes; species Aptenodytes patagonicus. Next base: position 559,653 of record NW_027472006.1, read on the forward strand.
CTGCCCTAGGCAGCCCTTCCACAGCCCCACAAGCACTGGCGCTCTGAGCTTCCTAGCCACAGCACAGTGGGGACGTTCCTTCTCGGCACAGCCACAGCCCAGCTCCCAAATTCAAAACGTCCAGCCACTGCTCCCACACCAAAGGGGCTAGCACTGAAAGCTCTTGCTGGCCATCACCTGCCCTAGGCAGCCCTTCCACAGCCCCACAAGCACTGGCGCTCTCAGCTTCCTAGCCACAGCACAGTGGGGGACGTTCCTTCTCGGCACAGCCAGAGCCCAGCTCCCAAATTCGAAACGTCCAGCCACTGCTCCCACACCAAAGGGGCTAGCACTGAAAGCTCTTGCTGGCCATCACCTGCCCTAGGCAGCCCTTCCACAGCCCCACAAGCACTGCGCTCTGAGCTTCCTAGCCACATCACAGTGGGGACGTTCCTTCTCGGCAGAGCCAGAGCCCAGCTCCCAAATCGGAAACGTCCAGCCACTGCTCCCACACCAAAGGGGCTAGCACTGAAAGCTCTTGCTGGCCATCACCTGCCCTAGGCAGCCCTTCCACAGCCCCACAAGCACTGGCGCTCTGAGCTTCCTAGCCACAGCACAGTGGGGACGTTCCTTCTCGGCACAGCCACAGCCCAGCTCCCAAATTCAAAACGTCCAGCCACTGCTCCCACACCAAAGGGGCTAGCACTGAAAGCTCTTGCTGGCCAGCACCTGCCCTAGGCAGCCCTTCCACAGCCCCACAAGCACTGGCGCTCTCAGCTTCCTAGCCACAGCACAGTGGGGACGTTCCTTCTCGGCACAGCCACAGCCCAGCTCCCAAATTCAAACGTCCAGCCACTGCTCCCACACCAAAGGGGCTAGCACTGAAAGCTCTTGCTGGCCAGCACCTGCCCTAGGCAGCCCTTCCACAGCCCCACAAGCACTGGCGCTCTGAGCTTCCTAGCCACAGCACAGTGGGGACGTTCCTTCTCGGCACAGCCACAGCCCAGCTCCCAAATTCAAAACGTCCAGCCACTGCTCCCACACCAAAGGGGCTAGCACTGAAAGCTCTTGCTGGCCATCACCTGCCCTAGGCAGCCCTTCCACAGCCCCACAAGCACTGGCGCTCTTAGCTTCCTAGCCACAGCACAGTGGGGACGTTCCTTCTCGGCACAGCCACAGCCCAGCTCCCAAATTCAAAACGTCCAGCCACTGCTCCCACACCAAAGGGGCTAGCACTGAAAGCTCTTGCTGGCCAGCACCTGCCCTAGGCAGCCCTTCCACAGCCCCACAAGCACTGGCGCTCTGAGCTTCCTAGCCACAGCACAGTGGGGACGTTCCTTCTCGGCAGAGCCAGAGCCCAGCTCCCAAATCGGGAAAACGTCCAGCCACTGCTCCCACACCAAAGGGGCTAGCACTGAAAGCTCTTGCTGGCCAGCACCTGCCCTAGGCAGCCCTTCCACAGCCCCACAAGCACTGGCGCTCTGAGCTTCCTAGCCACAGCACAGTGGGGACGTTCCTTCTCGGCACAGCCAGAGCCCAGCTCCCAAATTCGAAACGTCCAGCCACTGCTCCCACACCAAAGGGGCTAGCACTGAAAGCTCTTGCTGGCCATCACCTGCCCTAGGCAGCCCTTCCACAGCCCCACAAGCACTGGCGCTCTGAGCTTCCTAGCCACAGCACAGTGGGGACGTTCCTTCTCGGCGCAGCCAGAGCCCAGCTCCCAAATTCGAAACGTCCAGCCACTGCTCCCACACCAAAGGGGCTAGCACTGAAAGCTCTTGCTGGCCATCACCTGCCCTAGGCAGCCCTTCCACAGCCCCACAAGCACTGGCGCTCTCAGCTTCCTAGCCACAGCACAGTGGGGACGTTCCTTCTCGGCACAGCCAGAGCCCAGCTCCCAAATTCGAAACGTCCAGCCACTGCTCCCACACCAAAGGGGCTAGCACTGAAAGCTCTTGCTGGCCATCACCTGCCCTAGGCAGCCCTTCCACAGCCCCACAAGCACTGGCGCTCTGAGCTTCCTAGCCACAGCACAGTGGGGACGTTCCTTCTCGGCGCAGCCAGAGCCCAGCTCCCAAATTCGAAACGTCCAGCCACTGCTCCCACACCAAAGGGGCTAGCACTGAAAGCTCTTGCTGGCCATCACCTGCCCTAGGCAGCCCTTCCACAGCCCCACAAGCACTGGCGCTCTGAGCTTCCTAGCCACAGCACAGTGGGGACGTTCCTTCTCGGCAGAGCCAGAGCCCAGCTCCCAAATTCAAAACGTCCAGCCACTGCTCCCACACCAAAGGGGCTAGCACTGAAAGCTCTTGCTGGCCAGCACCTGCCCTAGGCAGCCCTTCCACAGCCCCACAAGCACTGGCGCTCTGAGCTTCCTAGCCACAGCACAGTGGGGACGTTCCTTCTCGGCACAGCCAGAGCCCAGCTCCCAAATTCGAAACGTCCAGCCACTGCTCCCACACCAAAGGGGCTAGCACTGAAAGCTCTTGCTGGCCAGCACCTGCCCTAGGCAGCCCTTCCACAGCCCCACAAGCACTGGCGCTCTGAGCTTCCTAGCCACAGCACAGTGGGGACGTTCCTTCTCGGCACAGCCACAGCCCAGCTCCCAAATTCGAAACGTCCAGCCACTGCTCCCACACCAAAGGGGCTAGCACTGAAAGCTCTTGCTGGCCAGCACCTGCCCTAGGCAGCCCTTCCACAGCCCCACAAGCACTGGCGCTCTGAGCTTCCTAGCCACAGCACAGTGGGGACGTTCCTTCTCGGCACAGCCAGAGCCCAGCTCCCAAATTCAAAACGTCCAGCCACTGCTCCCACACCAAAGGGGCTAGCACTGAAAGCTCTTGCTGGCCATCACCTGCCCTAGGCAGCCCTTCCACAGCCCCACAAGCACTGGCGCTCTGAGCTTCCTAGCCACAGCACAGTGGGGACGTTCCTTCTCGGCACAGCCACAGCCCAGCTCCCAAATTCAAAACGTCCAGCCACTGCTCCCACACCAAAGGGGCTAGCACTGAAAGCTCTTGCTGGCCAGCACCTGCCCTAGGCAGCCCTTCCACAGCCCCACAAGCACTGGCGCTCTGAGCTTCCTAGCCACAGCACAGTGGGGACGTTCCTTCTCGGCACAGCCACAGCCCAGCTCCCAAATTCAAAACGTCCAGCCACTGCTCCCACACCAAAGGGGCTAGCACTGAAAGCTCTTGCTGGCCATCACCTGCCCTAGGCAGCCCTTCCACAGCCCCACAAGCACTGGCGCTCTGAGCTTCCTAGCCACAGCACAGTGGGGACGTTCCTTCTCGGCACAGCCACAGCCCAGCTCCCAAATCGGAAACGTCCAGCCACTGCTCCCACACCAAAGGGGCTAGCACTGAAAGCTCTTGCTGGCCAGCACCTGCCCTAGGCAGCCCTTCCACAGCCCCACAAGCACTGGCGCTCTGAGCTTCCTAGCCACAGCACAGTGGGGACGTTCCTTCTCGGCACAGCCAGAGCCCAGCTCCCAAATTCGAAACGTCCAGCCACTGCTCCCACACCAAAGGGGCTAGCACTGAAAGCTCTTGCTGGCCAGCACCTGCCCTAGGCAGCCCTTCCACAGCCCCACAAGCACTGGCGCTCTGAGCTTCCTAGCCACAGCACAGTGGGGACGTTCCTTCTCGGCACAGCCACAGCCCAGCTCCCAAATTCAAAACGTCCAGCCACTGCTCCCACACCAAAGGGGCTAGCACTGAAAGCTCTTGCTGGCCATCACCTGCCCTAGGCAGCCCTTCCACAGCCCCACAAGCACTGGCGCTCTCAGCTTCCTAGCCACAGCACAGTGGGGACGTTCCTTCTCGGCACAGCCAGAGCCCAGCTCCCAAATTCGAAACGTCCAGCCACTGCTCCCACACCAAAGGGGCTAGCACTGAAAGCTCTTGCTGGCCATCACCTGCCCTAGGCAGCCCTTCCACAGCCCCACAAGCACTGGCGCTCTGAGCTTCCTAGCCACAGCACAGTGGGGACGTTCCTTCTCGGCGCAGCCAGAGCCCAGCTCCCAAATTCGAAACGTCCAGCCACTGCTCCCACACCAAAGGGGCTAGCACTGAAAGCTCTTGCTGGCCAGCACCTGCCCTAGGCAGCCCTTCCACAGCCCCACAAGCACTGGCGCTCTGAGCTTCCTAGCCACAGCACAGTGGGGACGTTCCTTCTCGGCACAGCCAGAGCCCAGCTCCCAAATTCGAAACGTCCAGCCACTGCTCCCACACCAAAGGGGCTAGCACTGAAAGCTCTTGCTGGCCAGCACCTGCCCTAGGCAGCCCTTCCACAGCCCCACAAGCACTGGCGCTCTGAGCTTCCTAGCCACAGCACAGTGGGGACGTTCCTTCTCGGCACAGCCAGAGCCCAGCTCCCAAATAGGAAACGTCCAGCCACTGCTCCCACACCAAAGGGGCTAGCACTGAAAGCTCTTGCTGGCCATCACCTGCCCTAGGCAGCCCTTCCACAGCCCCACAAGCACTGGCGCTCTTAGCTTCCTAGCCACAGCACAGTGGGGACGTTCCTTCTCGGCACAGCCACAGCCCAGCTCCCAAATTCAAAACGTCCAGCCACTGCTCCCACACCAAAGGGGCTAGCACTGAAAGCTCTTGCTGGCCAGCACCTGCCCTAGGCAGCCCTTCCACAGCCCCACAAGCACTGGCGCTCTGAGCTTCCTAGCCACAGCACAGTGGGGACGTTCCTTCTCGGCACAGCCAGAGCCCAGCTCCCAAATTCAAAACGTCCAGCCACTGCTCCCACACCAAAGGGGCTAGCACTGAAAGCTCTTGCTGGCCAGCACCTGCCCTAGGCAGCCCTTCCACAGCCCCACAAGCACTGGCGCTCTCAGCTTCCTAGCCACAGCACAGTGGGGACGTTCCTTCTCGGCACAGCCACAGCCCAGCTCCCAAATTCAAAACGTCCAGCCACTGCTCCCACACCAAAGGGGCTAGCACTGAAAGCTCTTGCTGGCCATCACCTGCCCTAGGCAGCCCTTCCACAGCCCCACAAGCACTGGCGCTCTGAGCTTCCTAGCCACAGCACAGTGGGGACGTTCCTTCTCGGCACAGCCAGAGCCCAGCTCCGAAATTCAAAACGTCCAGCCACTGCTCCCACACCAAAGGGGCTAGCACTGAAAGCTCTTGCTGGCCAGCACCTGCCCTAGGCAGCCCTTCCACAGCCCCACAAGCACTGGCGCTCTGAGCTTCCTAGCCACAGCACAGTGGGGACGTTCCTTCTCGGCAGAGCCAGAGCCCAGCTCCCAAATTCAAAACGTCCAGCCACTGCTCCCACACCAAAGGGGCTAGCACTGAAAGCTCTTGCTGGCCATCACCTGCCCTAGGCAGCCCTTCCACAGCCCCACAAGCACTGGCGCTCTCAGCTTCCTAGCCACAGCACAGTGGGGACGTTCCTTCTCGGCACAGCCACAGCCCAGCTCCCAAATTCAAAACGTCCAGCCACTGCTCCCACACCAAAGGGGCTAGCACTGAAAGCTCTTGCTGGCCAGCACCTGCCCTAGGCAGCCCTTCCACAGCCCCACAAGCACTGGCGCTCTCAGCTTCCTAGCCACAGCACAGTGGGGACGTTCCTTCTCGGCACAGCCACAGCCCAGCTCCCAAATTCAAAACGTCCAGCCACTGCTCCCACACCAAAGGGGCTAGCACTGAAAGCTCTTGCTGGCCAGCACCTGCCCTAGGCAGCCCTTCCACAGCCCCACAAGCACTGGCGCTCTGAGCTTCCTAGCCACAGCACAGTGGGGACGTTCCTTCTCAGCACAGCCAGAGCCCAGCTCCCAAATTCAAAACGTCCAGCCACTGCTCCCACACCAAAGGGGCTAGCACTGAAAGCTCTTGCTGGCCAGCACCTGCCCTAGGCAGCCCTTCCACAGCCCCACAAGCACTGGCGCTCTGAGCTTCCTAGCCACAGCACAGTGGGGACGTTCCTTCTCGGCACAGCCAGAGCCCAGCTCCCAAATTCAAAACGTCCAGCCACTGCTCCCACACCAAAGGGGCTAGCACTGAAAGCTCTTGCTGGCCAGCACCTGACCTAGGCAGCCCTTCCACAGCCCCACAAGCACTGGCGCTCTGAGCTTCCTAGCCACAGCACAGTGGGGACGTTCCTTCTCGGCACAGCCACAGCCCAGCTCCCAAATTCAAAACGTCCAGCCACTGCTCCCACACCAAAGGGGCTAGCACTGAAAGCTCTTGCTGGCCATCACCTGCCCTAGGCAGCCCTTCCACAGCCCCACAAGCACTGGCGCTCTGAGCTTCCTAGCCACAGCACAGTGGGGACGTTCCTTCTCGGCACAGCCACAGCCCAGCTCCGAAATTCAAAACGTCCAGCCACTGCTCCCACACCAAAGGGGCTAGCACTGAAAGCTCTTGCTGGCCATCACCTGCCCTAGGCAGCCCTTCCACAGCCCCACAAGCACTGGCGCTCTGAGCTTCCTAGCCACAGCACAGTGGGGACGTTCCTTCTCAGCACAGCCAGAGCCCAGCTCCCAAATTCAAAACGTCCAGCCACTGCTCCCACACCAAAGGGGCTAGCACTGAAAGCTCTTGCTGGCCAGCACCTGCCCTAGGCAGCCCTTCCACAGCCCCACAAGCACTGGCGCTCTGAGCTTCCTAGCCACAGCACAGTGGGGACGTTCCTTCTCGGCACAGCCAGAGCCCAGCTCCCAAATTCAAAACGTCCAGCCACTGCTCCCACACCAAAGGGGCTAGCACTGAAAGCTCTTGCTGGCCATCACCTGCCCTAGGCAGCCCTTCCACAGCCCCACAAGCACTGGCGCTCTGAGCTTCCTAGCCACAGCACAGTGGGGACGTTCCTTCTCGGCACAGCCACAGCCCAGCTCCGAAATTCAAAACGTCCAGCCACTGCTCCCACACCAAAGGGGCTAGCACTGAAAGCTCTTGCTGGCCATCACCTGCCCTAGGCAGCCCTTCCACAGCCCCACAAGCACTGGCGCTCTGAGCTTCCTAGCCACAGCACAGTGGGGACGTTCCTTCTCGGCACAGCCACAGCCCAGCTCCGAAATTCAAAACGTCCAGCCACTGCTCCCACACCAAAGGGGCTAGCACTGAAAGCTCTTGCTGGCCATCACCTGCCCTAGGCAGCCCTTCCACAGCCCCACAAGCACTGGCGCTCTGAGCTTCCTAGCCACAGCACAGTGGGGACGTTCCTTCTCGGCACAGCCACAGCCCAGCTCCGAAATTCAAAACGTCCAGCCACTGCTCCCACACCAAAGGGGCTAGCACTGAAAGCTCTTGCTGGCCATCACCTGCCCTAGGCAGCCCTTCCACAGCCCCACAAGCTTTGGGGCTCTGAGCTTCCTAGCCACAGCACAGTGGGGACGTTCCTTCTCGGCACAGCCACAGCCCAGCTCCGAAATTCGAAACGTCCAGCCACTGCTCCCACACCAAAGGGGCTAGCACTGAAAGCTCTTGCTGGCCAGCACCTGCCCTAGGCAGCCCTTCCACAGCCCCACAAGCACTGGCGCTCTGAGCTTCCTAGCCACAGCACAGTGGGGACGTTCCTTCTCGGCACAGCCACAGCCCAGCTCCGAAATTCGAAACGTCCAGCCACTGCTCCCACACCAAAGGGGCTAGCACTGAAAGCTCTTGCTGGCCATCACCTGCCCTAGGCAGCCCTTCCACAGCCCCACAAGCACTGGCGCTCTGAGCTTCCTAGCCACAGCACAGTGGGGACGTTCCTTCTCGGCACAGCCACAGCCCAGCTCCGAAATTCAAAACGTCCAGCCACTGCTCCCACACCAAAGGGGCTAGCACTGAAAGCTCTTGCTGGCCATCACCTGCCCTAGGCAGCCCTTCCACAGCCCCACAAGCACTGGCGCTCTGAGCTTCCTAGCCACAGCACAGTGGGGACGTTCCTTCTCAGCACAGCCAGAGCCCAGCTCCCAAATTCAAAACGTCCAGCCACTGCTCCCACACCAAAGGGGCTAGCACTGAAAGCTCTTGCTGGCCAGCACCTGCCCTAGGCAGCCCTTCCACAGCCCCACAAGCACTGGCGCTCTGAGCTTCCTAGCCACAGCACAGTGGGGACGTTCCTTCTCGGCACAGCCAGAGCCCAGCTCCCAAATTCAAAACGTCCAGCCACTGCTCCCACACCAAAGGGGCTAGCACTGAAAGCTCTTGCTGGCCATCACCTGCCCTAGGCAGCCCTTCCACAGCCCCACAAGCACTGGCGCTCTGAGCTTCCTAGCCACAGCACAGTGGGGACGTTCCTTCTCGGCACAGCCACAGCCCAGCTCCGAAATTCAAAACGTCCAGCCACTGCTCCCACACCAAAGGGGCTAGCACTGAAAGCTCTTGCTGGCCATCACCTGCCCTAGGCAGCCCTTCCACAGCCCCACAAGCACTGGCGCTCTGAGCTTCCTAGCCACAGCACAGTGGGGACGTTCCTTCTCGGCACAGCCACAGCCCAGCTCCGAAATTCAAAACGTCCAGCCACTGCTCCCACACCAAAGGGGCTAGCACTGAAAGCTCTTGCTGGCCATCACCTGCCCTAGGCAGCCCTTCCACAGCCCCACAAGCACTGGCGCTCTGAGCTTCCTAGCCACAGCACAGTGGGGACGTTCCTTCTCGGCACAGCCACAGCCCAGCTCCGAAATTCAAAACGTCCAGCCACTGCTCCCACACCAAAGGGGCTAGCACTGAAAGCTCTTGCTGGCCATCACCTGCCCTAGGCAGCCCTTCCACAGCCCCACAAGCTTTGGGGCTCTGAGCTTCCTAGCCACAGCACAGTGGGGACGTTCCTTCTCGGCACAGCCACAGCCCAGCTCCGAAATTCGAAACGTCCAGCCACTGCTCCCACACCAAAGGGGCTAGCACTGAAAGCTCTTGCTGGCCAGCACCTGCCCTAGGCAGCCCTTCCACAGCCCCACAAGCACTGGCGCTCTGAGCTTCCTAGCCACAGCACAGTGGGGACGTTCCTTCTCGGCACAGCCACAGCCCAGCTCCGAAATTCGAAACGTCCAGCCACTGCTCCCACACCAAAGGGGCTAGCACTGAAAGCTCTTGCTGGCCATCACCTGCCCTAGGCAGCCCTTCCACAGCCCCACAAGCACTGGCGCTCTGAGCTTCCTAGCCACAGCACAGTGGGGACGTTCCTTCTCAGCACAGCCACAGCCCAGCTCCGAAATTCAAAACGTCCAGCCACTGCTCCCACACCAAAGGGGCTAGCACAGAAAGCTCTTGCTGGCCATCACCTGCCCTAGGCAGCCCTTCCACAGCCCCACAAGCACTGGCGCTCTGAGCTTCCTAGCCACAGCACAGTGGGGACGTTCCTTCTCGGCACAGCCAGAGCCCAGCTCCGAAATTCGAAACGTCCAGCCACTGCTCCCACACCAAAGGGGCTAGCACTGAAAGCTCTTGCTGGCCATCACCTGCCCTAGGCAGCCCTTCCACAGCCCCACAAGCACTGGCGCTCTGAGCTTCCTAGCCACAGCACAGTGGGGACGTTCCTTCTCGGCACAGCCACAGCCCAGCTCCCAAATTCAAAACGTCCAGCCACTGCTCCCACACCAAAGGGGCTAGCACTGAAAGCTCTTTCTGGCCATCACCTTCCCTAGGCAGCCCTTCCACAGCCCCACAAGCACTGGCGCTCTGAGCTTCCTAGCCACAGCACAGTGGGGACGTTCCTTCTCGGCACAGCCACAGCCCAGCTCCCAAATTCGAAACGTCCAGCCACTGCTCCCACACCAAAGGGGCTAGCACTGAAAGCTCTTGCTGGCCAGCACCTGCCCTAGGCAGCCCTTCCACAGCCCCACAAGCACTGGCGCTCTGAGCTTCCTAGCCACAGCACAGTGGGGACGTTCCTTCTCGGCACAGCCACAGCCCAGCTCCGAAATTCAAAACGTCCAGCCACTGCTCCCACACCAAAGGGGCTAGCACTGAAAGCTCTTGCTGGCCATCACCTGCCCTAGGCAGCCCTTCCACAGCCCCACAAGCACTGGCGCTCTGAGCTTCCTAGCCACAGCACAGTGGGGACGTTCCTTCTCGGCACAGCCACAGCCCAGCTCCGAAATTCGAAACGTCCAGCCACTGCTCCCACACCAAAGGGGCTAGCACTGAAAGCTCTTGCTGGCCATCACCTGCCCTAGGCAGCCCTTCCACAGCCCCACAAGCACTGGCGCTCTGAGCTTCCTAGCCACAGCACAGTGGGGACGTTCCTTCTCGGCACAGCCAGAGCCCAGCTCCCAAATTCAAAACGTCCAGCCACTGCTCCCACACCAAAGGGGCTAGCACTGAAAGCTCTTGCTGGCCAGCACCTGACCTAGGCAGCCCTTCCACAGCCCCACAAGCACTGGCGCTCTGAGCTTCCTAGCCACAGCACAGTGGGGACGTTCCTTCTCGGCACAGCCACAGCCCAGCTCCCAAATTCAAAACGTCCAGCCACTGCTCCCACACCAAAGGGGCTAGCACTGAAAGCTCTTGCTGGCCATCACCTGCCCTAGGCAGCCCTTCCACAGCCCCACAAGCACTGGCGCTCTGAGCTTCCTAGCCACAGCACAGTGGGGACGTTCCTTCTCGGCACAGCCACAGCCCAGCTCCGAAATTCAAAACGTCCAGCCACTGCTCCCACACCAAAGGGGCTAGCACTGAAAGCTCTTGCTGGCCATCACCTGCCCTAGGCAGCCCTTCCACAGCCCCACAAGCACTGGCGCTCTGAGCTTCCTAGCCACAGCACAGTGGGGACGTTCCTTCTCAGCACAGCCAGAGCCCAGCTCCCAAATTCAAAACGTCCAGCCACTGCTCCCACACCAAAGGGGCTAGCACTGAAAGCTCTTGCTGGCCAGCACCTGCCCTAGGCAGCCCTTCCACAGCCCCACAAGCACTGGCGCTCTGAGCTTCCTAGCCACAGCACAGTGGGGACGTTCCTTCTCGGCACAGCCAGAGCCCAGCTCCCAAATTCAAAACGTCCAGCCACTGCTCCCACACCAAAGGGGCTAGCACTGAAAGCTCTTGCTGGCCATCACCTGCCCTAGGCAGCCCTTCCACAGCCCCACAAGCACTGGCGCTCTGAGCTTCCTAGCCACAGCACAGTGGGGACGTTCCTTCTCGGCACAGCCACAGCCCAGCTCCGAAATTCAAAACGTCCAGCCACTGCTCCCACACCAAAGGGGCTAGCACTGAAAGCTCTTGCTGGCCATCACCTGCCCTAGGCAGCCCTTCCACAGCCCCACAAGCACTGGCGCTCTGAGCTTCCTAGCCACAGCACAGTGGGGACGTTCCTTCTCGGCACAGCCACAGCCCAGCTCCGAAATTCAAAACGTCCAGCCACTGCTCCCACACCAAAGGGGCTAGCACTGAAAGCTCTTGCTGGCCATCACCTGCCCTAGGCAGCCCTTCCACAGCCCCACAAGCACTGGCGCTCTGAGCTTCCTAGCCACAGCACAGTGGGGACGTTCCTTCTCGGCACAGCCACAGCCCAGCTCCGAAATTCGAAACGTCCAGCCACTGCTCCCACACCAAAGGGGCTAGCACTGAAAGCTCTTGCTGGCCAGCACCTTCCCTAGGCAGCCCTTCCACAGCCCCACAAGCACTGGCGCTCTGAGCTTCCTAGCCACAGCACAGTGGGGACGTTCCTTCTCGGCACAGCCAGAGCCCAGCTCCGAAATTCGAAACGTCCAGCCACTGCTCCCACACCAAAGGGGCTAGCACTGAAAGCTCTTGCTGGCCATCACCTTCCCTAGGCAGCCCTTCCACAGCCCCACAAGCACTGGCGCTCTGAGCTTCCTAGCCACAGCACAGTGGGGACGTTCCTTCTCGGCACAGCCACAGCCCAGCTCCCAAATTCAAAACGTCCAGCCACTGCTCCCACACCAAAGGGGCTAGCACTGAAAGCTCTTGCTGGCCAGCACCTTCCCTAGGCAGCCCTTCCACAGCCCCACAAGCACTGGCGCTCTGAGCTTCCTAGCCACAGCACAGTGGGGACGTTCCTTCTCGGCACAGCCACAGCCCAGCTCCGAAATTCGAAACGTCCAGCCACTGCTCCCACACCAAAGGGGCTAGCACTGAAAGCTCTTGCTGGCCAGCACCTGCCCTAGGCAGCCCTTCCACAGCCCCACAAGCACTGGCGCTCTGAGCTTCCTAGCCACAGCACAGTGGGGACGTTCCTTCTCGGCACAGCCACAGCCCAGCTCCCAAATTCGAAACGTCCAGCCACTGCTCCCACACCAAAGGGGCTAGCACTGAAAGCTCTTGCTGGCCATCACCTGCCCTAGGCAGCCCTTCCACAGCCCCACAAGCACTGGCGCTCTGAGCTTCCTAGCCACAGCACAGTGGGGACGTTCCTTCTCAGCACAGCCACAGCCCAGCTCCCAAATTCAAAACGTCCAGCCACTGCTCCCACACCAAAGGGGCTAACACTGAAAGCTCTTGCTGGCCATCACCTGCCCTAGGCAGCCCTTCCACAGCCCCACAAGCACTGGCGCTCTGAGCTTCCTAGCCACAGCACAGTGGGGACGTTCCTTCTCGGCACAGCCACAGCCCAGCTCCCAAATTCGAAACGTCCAGCCACTGCTCCCACACCAAAGGGGCTAGCACTGAAAGCTCTTGCTGGCCATCACCTGCCCTAGGCAGCCCTTCCACAGCCCCACAAGCACTGGCGCTCTGAGCTTCCTAGCCACAGCACAGTGGGGACGTTCCTTCTCGGCACAGCCACAGCCCAGCTCCGAAATTCAAAACGTCCAGCCACTGCTCCCACACCAAAGGGGCTAGCACTGAAAGCTCTTGCTGGCCATCACCTGCCCTAGGCAGCCCTTCCACAGCCCCACAAGCACTGGCGCTCTGAGCTTCCTAGCCACAGCACAGTGGGGACGTTCCTTCTCGGCACAGCCAGACCCCAGCTCCGAAATTCAAAACGTCCAGCCACTGCTCCCACACCAAAGGGGCTAGCACTGAAAGCTCTTGCTGGCCATCACCTGCCCTAGGCAGCCCTTCCACAGCCCCACAAGCACTGGCGCTCTGAGCTTCCTAGCCACAGCACAGTGGGGACGTTCCTTCTCGGCACAGCCACAGCCCAGCTCCGAAATTCGAAACGTCCAGCCACTGCTCCCACACCAAAGGGGCTAGCACTGAAAGCTCTTGCTGGCCATCACCTGCCCTAGGCAGCCCTTCCACAGCCCCACAAGCACTGGCGCTCTGAGCTTCCTAGCCACAGCACAGTGGGGACGTTCCTTCTCGGCACAGCCACAGCCCAGCTCCCAAATTCAAAACGTCCAGCCACTGCTCCCACACCAAAGGGGCTAGCACTGAAAGCTCTTGCTGGCCATCACCTGCCCTAGGCAGCCCTTCCACAGCCCCACAAGCACTGGCGCTCTGAGCTTCCTAGCCACAGCACAGTGGGGACGTTCCTTCTCGGCACAGCCACAGCCCAGCTCCGAAATTCAAAACGTCCAGCCACTGCTCCCACACCAAAGCGGCTAGCACTGAAAGCTCTTGCTGGCCATCACCTGCCCTAGGCAGCCCTTCCACAGCCCCACAAGCTTTGGGGCTCTGAGCTTCCTAGCCACAGCACAGTGGGGACGTTCCTTCTCGGCACAGCCACAGCCCAGCTCCGAAATTCGAAACGTCCAGCCACTGCTCCCACACCAAAGGGGCTAGCACTGAAAGCTCTTGCTGGCCAGCACCTGCCCTAGGCAGCCCTTCCACAGCCCCACAAGCACTGGCGCTCTGAGCTTCCTAGCCACAGCACAGTGGGGACGTTCCTTCTCGGCACAGCCACAGCCCAGCTCCGAAATTCGAAACGTCCAGCCACTGCTCCCACACCAAAGGGGCTAGCACTGAAAGCTCTTGCTGGCCATCACCTGCCCTAGGCAGCCCTTCCACAGCCCCACAAGCACTGGCACTCTGAGCTTCCTAGCCACAGCACAGTGGGGACGTTCCTTCTCAGCACAGCCACAGCCCAGCTCCGAAATTCAAAACGTCCAGCCACTGCTCCCACACCAAAGGGGCTAGCACTGAAAGCTCTTGCTGGCCATCACCTGCCCTAGGCAGCCCTTCCACAGCCCCACAAGCACTGGCGCTCTGAGCTTCCTAGCCACAGCACAGTGGGGACGTTCCTTCTCGGCACAGCCAGAGCCCAGCTCCGAAATTCGAAACGTCCAGCTACTGCTCCCACACCAAAGGGGCTAGCACTGAAAGCTCTTGCTGGCCATCACCTGCCCTAGGCAGCCCTTCCACAGCCCCACAAGCACTGGCGCTCTGAGCTTCCTAGTCACAGCACAGTGGGGACGTTCCTTCTCGGCACAGCCACAGCCCAGCTCCCAAATTCAAAACGTCCAGCCACTGCTCCCACACCAAAGGGGCTAGCACTGAAAGCTCTTGCTGGCCATCACCTTCCCTAGGCAGCCCTTCCACAGCCCCACAAGCACTGGCGCTCTGAGCTTCCTAGCCACAGCACAGTGGGGACGTTCCTTCTCGGCACAGCCACAGCCCAGCTCCCAAATTCGAAACGTCCAGCCACTGCTCCCACACCAAAGGGGCTAGCACTGAAAGCTCTTGCTGGCCATCACCTGCCCTAGGCAGCCCTTCCACAGCCCCACAAGCACTGGCGCTCTGAGCTTCCTAGCCACAGCACAGTGGGGACGTTCCTTCTCGGCACAGCCACAGCCCAGCTCCGAAATTCGAAACGTCCAGCCACTGCTCCCACACCAAAGGGGCTAGCACTGAAAGCTCTTGCTGGCCATCACCTGCCCTAGGCAGCCCTTCCACAGCCCCACAAGCACTGGCGCTCTGAGCTTCCTAGCCACAGCACAGTGGGGACGTTCCTTCTCAGCACAGCCACAGCCCAGCTCCGAAATTCGAAACGTCCAGCCACTGCTCCCACACCAAAGGGGCTAGCACTGAAAGCTCTTGCTGGCCATCACCTGCCCTAGGCAGCCCTTCCACAGCCCCACAAGCACTGGCGCTCTGAGCTTCCTAGCCACAGCACAGTGGGGACGTTCCTTCTCGGCACAGCCAGAGCCCAGCTCCGAAATTCGAAACGTCCAGCCACTGCTCCCACACCAAAGGGGCTAGCACTGAAAGCTCTTGCTGGCCATCACCTGCCCTAGGCAGCCCTTCCACAGCCCCACAAGCACTGGCGCTCTGAGCTTCCTAGCCACAGCACAGTGGGGACGTTCCTTCTCGGCACAGCCACAGCCCAGCTCCCAAATTCAAAACGTCCAGCCACTGCTCCCACACCAAAGGGGCTAGCACTGAAAGCTCTTGCTGGCCATCACCTGCCCTAGGCAGCCCTTCCACAGCCCCACAAGCACTGGCGCTCTTAGCTTCCTAGCCACAGCACAGTGGGGACGTTCCTTCTCGGCAGAGCCAGAGCCCAGCTCCCAAATCGGAAACGTCCAGCCACTGCTCCCACACCAAAGGGGCTAGCACTGAAAGCTCTTGCTGGCCAGCACCTGCCCTAGGCAGCCCTTCCACAGCCCCACAAGCACTGGCGCTCTGAGCTTCCTAGCCACAGCACAGTGGGGACGTTCCTTCTCGGCACAGCCAGAGCCCAGCTCCCAAATTCGAAACGTCCAGCCACTGCTCCCACACCAAAGGGGCTAGCACTGAAAGCTCTTGCTGGCCATCACCTGCCCTAGGCAGCCCTTCCACAGCCCCACAAGCACTGGCGCTCTGAGCTTCCTAGCCACAGCACAGTGGGGACGTTCCTTCTCGGCGCAGCCAGAGCCCAGCTCCCAAATTCGAAACGTCCAGCCACTGCTCCCACACCAAAGGGGCTAGCACTGAAAGCTCTTGCTGGCCATCACCTGCCCTAGGCAGCCCTTCCACAGCCCCACAAGCACTGGCGCTCTCAGCTTCCTAGCCACAGCACAGTGGGGACGTTCCTTCTCGGCACAGCCAGAGCCCAGCTCCCAAATTCGAAACGTCCAGCCACTGCTCCCACACCAAAGGGGCTAGCACTGAAAGCTCTTGCTGGCCATCACCTGCCCTAGGCAGCCCTTCCACAGCCCCACAAGCACTGGCGCTCTGAGCTTCCTAGCCACAGCACAGTGGGGACGTTCCTTCTCGGCGCAGCCAGAGCCCAGCTCCCAAATTCGAAACGTCCAGCCACTGCTCCCACACCAAAGGGGCTAGCACTGAAAGCTCTTGCTGGCCATCACCTGCCCTAGGCAGCCCTTCCACAGCCCCACAAGCACTGGCGCTCTGAGCTTCCTAGCCACAGCACAGTGGGGACGTTCCTTCTCGGCAGAGCCAGAGCCCAGCTCCCAAATTCAAAACGTCCAGCCACTGCTCCCACACCAAAGGGGCTAGCACTGAAAGCTCTTGCTGGCCAGCACCTGCCCTAGGCAGCCCTTCCACAGCCCCACAAGCACTGGCGCTCTGAGCTTCCTAGCCACAGCACAGTGGGGACGTTCCTTCTCGGCACAGCCAGAGCCCAGCTCCCAAATTCGAAACGTCCAGCCACTGCTCCCACACCAAAGGGGCTAGCACTGAAAGCTCTTGCTGGCCAGCACCTGCCCTAGGCAGCCCTTCCACAGCCCCACAAGCACTGGCGCTCTGAGCTTCCTAGCCACAGCACAGTGGGGACGTTCCTTCTCGGCACAGCCACAGCCCAGCTCCCAAATTCGAAACGTCCAGCCACTGCTCCCACACCAAAGGGGCTAGCACTGAAAGCTCTTGCTGGCCAGCACCTGCCCTAGGCAGCCCTTCCACAGCCCCACAAGCACTGGCGCTCTGAGCTTCCTAGCCACAGCACAGTGGGGACGTTCCTTCTCGGCACAGCCAGAGCCCAGCTCCCAAATTCAAAACGTCCAGCCACTGCTCCCACACCAAAGGGGCTAGCACTGAAAGCTCTTGCTGGCCATCACCTGCCCTAGGCAGCCCTTCCACAGCCCCACAAGCACTGGCGCTCTGAGCTTCCTAGCCACAGCACAGTGGGGACGTTCCTTCTCGGCACAGCCACAGCCCAGCTCCCAAATTCAAAACGTCCAGCCACTGCTCCCACACCAAAGGGGCTAGCACTGAAAGCTCTTGCTGGCCAGCACCTGCCCTAGGCAGCCCTTCCACAGCCCCACAAGCACTGGCGCTCTGAGCTTCCTAGCCACAGCACAGTGGGGACGTTCCTTCTCGGCACAGCCACAGCCCAGCTCCCAAATTCAAAACGTCCAGCCACTGCTCCCACACCAAAGGGGCTAGCACTGAAAGCTCTTGCTGGCCATCACCTGCCCTAGGCAGCCCTTCCACAGCCCCACAAGCACTGGCGCTCTGAGCTTCCTAGCCACAGCACAGTGGGGACGTTCCTTCTCGGCACAGCCACAGCCCAGCTCCCAAATCGGAAACGTCCAGCCACTGCTCCCACACCAAAGGGGCTAGCACTGAAAGCTCTTGCTGGCCAGCACCTGCCCTAGGCAGCCCTTCCACAGCCCCACAAGCACTGGCGCTCTGAGCTTCCTAGCCACAGCACAGTGGGGACGTTCCTTCTCGGCACAGCCAGAGCCCAGCTCCCAAATTCGAAACGTCCAGCCACTGCTCCCACACCAAAGGGGCTAGCACTGAAAGCTCTTGCTGGCCAGCACCTGCCCTAGGCAGCCCTTCCACAGCCCCACAAGCACTGGCGCTCTGAGCTTCCTAGCCACAGCACAGTGGGGACGTTCCTTCTCGGCACAGCCACAGCCCAGCTCCCAAATTCAAAACGTCCAGCCACTGCTCCCACACCAAAGGGGCTAGCACTGAAAGCTCTTGCTGGCCATCACCTGCCCTAGGCAGCCCTTCCACAGCCCCACAAGCACTGGCGCTCTCAGCTTCCTAGCCACAGCACAGTGGGGACGTTCCTTCTCGGCACAGCCAGAGCCCAGCTCCCAAATTCGAAACGTCCAGCCACTGCTCCCACACCAAAGGGGCTAGCACTGAAAGCTCTTGCTGGCCATCACCTGCCCTAGGCAGCCCTTCCACAGCCCCACAAGCACTGGCGCTCTGAGCTTCCTAGCCACAGCACAGTGGGGACGTTCCTTCTCGGCGCAGCCAGAGCCCAGCTCCCAAATTCGAAACGTCCAGCCACTGCTCCCACACCAAAGGGGCTAGCACTGAAAGCTCTTGCTGGCCAGCACCTGCCCTAGGCAGCCCTTCCACAGCCCCACAAGCACTGGCGCTCTGAGCTTCCTAGCCACAGCACAGTGGGGACGTTCCTTCTCGGCACAGCCAGAGCCCAGCTCCCAAATTCGAAACGTCCAGCCACTGCTCCCACACCAAAGGGGCTAGCACTGAAAGCTCTTGCTGGCCAGCACCTGCCCTAGGCAGCCCTTCCACAGCCCCACAAGCACTGGCGCTCTGAGCTTCCTAGCCACAGCACAGTGGGGACGTTCCTTCTCGGCACAGCCAGAGCCCAGCTCCCAAATAGGAAACGTCCAGCCACTGCTCCCACACCAAAGGGGCTAGCACTGAAAGCTCTTGCTGGCCATCACCTGCCCTAGGCAGCCCTTCCACAGCCCCACAAGCACTGGCGCTCTTAGCTTCCTAGCCACAGCACAGTGGGGACGTTCCTTCTCGGCACAGCCACAGCCCAGCTCCCAAATTCAAAACGTCCAGCCACTGCTCCCACACCAAAGGGGCTAGCACTGAAAGCTCTTGCTGGCCAGCACCTGCCCTAGGCAGCCCTTCCACAGCCCCACAAGCACTGGCGCTCTGAGCTTCCTAGCCACAGCACAGTGGGGACGTTCCTTCTCGGCACAGCCAGAGCCCAGCTCCCAAATTCAAAACGTCCAGCCACTGCTCCCACACCAAAGGGGCTAGCACTGAAAGCTCTTGCTGGCCAGCACCTGCCCTAGGCAGCCCTTCCACAGCCCCACAAGCACTGGCGCTCTCAGCTTCCTAGCCACAGCACAGTGGGGACGTTCCTTCTCGGCACAGCCACAGCCCAGCTCCCAAATTCAAAACGTCCAGCCACTGCTCCCACACCAAAGGGGC
Organism: Aptenodytes patagonicus; assembly: GCF_965638725.1. NCBI lineage: Eukaryota > Metazoa > Chordata > Aves > Sphenisciformes > Spheniscidae > Aptenodytes > Aptenodytes patagonicus. The sequence continues at coordinate 578,564 of NW_027472006.1, forward strand.
TAGCACTGAAAGCTCTTGCTGGCCATCACCTGCCCTAGGCAGCCCTTCCACAGCCCCACAAGCACTGGCGCTCTGAGCTTCCTAGCCACAGCACAGTGGGGACGTTCCTTCTCGGCACAGCCAGAGCCCAGCTCCGAAATTCAAAACGTCCAGCCACTGCTCCCACACCAAAGGGGCTAGCACTGAAAGCTCTTGCTGGCCAGCACCTGCCCTAGGCAGCCCTTCCACAGCCCCACAAGCACTGGCGCTCTGAGCTTCCTAGCCACAGCACAGTGGGGACGTTCCTTCTCGGCAGAGCCAGAGCCCAGCTCCCAAATTCAAAACGTCCAGCCACTGCTCCCACACCAAAGGGGCTAGCACTGAAAGCTCTTGCTGGCCATCACCTGCCCTAGGCAGCCCTTCCACAGCCCCACAAGCACTGGCGCTCTCAGCTTCCTAGCCACAGCACAGTGGGGACGTTCCTTCTCGGCACAGCCACAGCCCAGCTCCCAAATTCAAAACGTCCAGCCACTGCTCCCACACCAAAGGGGCTAGCACTGAAAGCTCTTGCTGGCCAGCACCTGCCCTAGGCAGCCCTTCCACAGCCCCACAAGCACTGGCGCTCTCAGCTTCCTAGCCACAGCACAGTGGGGACGTTCCTTCTCGGCACAGCCACAGCCCAGCTCCCAAATTCAAAACGTCCAGCCACTGCTCCCACACCAAAGGGGCTAGCACTGAAAGCTCTTGCTGGCCAGCACCTGCCCTAGGCAGCCCTTCCACAGCCCCACAAGCACTGGCGCTCTGAGCTTCCTAGCCACAGCACAGTGGGGACGTTCCTTCTCAGCACAGCCAGAGCCCAGCTCCCAAATTCAAAACGTCCAGCCACTGCTCCCACACCAAAGGGGCTAGCACTGAAAGCTCTTGCTGGCCAGCACCTGCCCTAGGCAGCCCTTCCACAGCCCCACAAGCACTGGCGCTCTGAGCTTCCTAGCCACAGCACAGTGGGGACGTTCCTTCTCGGCACAGCCAGAGCCCAGCTCCCAAATTCAAAACGTCCAGCCACTGCTCCCACACCAAAGGGGCTAGCACTGAAAGCTCTTGCTGGCCAGCACCTGACCTAGGCAGCCCTTCCACAGCCCCACAAGCACTGGCGCTCTGAGCTTCCTAGCCACAGCACAGTGGGGACGTTCCTTCTCGGCACAGCCACAGCCCAGCTCCCAAATTCAAAACGTCCAGCCACAGCTCCCACACCAAAGGGGCTAGCACTGAAAGCTCTTGCTGGCCAGCACCTGCCCTAGGCAGCCCTTCCACAGCCCCACAACCACTGGCGCTCTGAGCTTCCTAGCCACAGCACAGTGGGGACGTTCCTTCTCGGCACAGCCAGAGCCCAGCTCCCAAATTCGAAACGTCCAGCCACTGCTCCCACACCAAAGGGGCTAGCACTGAAAGCTCTTGCTGGCCATCACCTGCCCTAGGCAGCCCTTCCACAGCCCACAAGCACTGGCGCTCTGAGCTTCCTAGCCACAGCACAGTGGGGACGTTCCTTCGCGGCACAGCTAGAGCCCAGCTCCGAAATTCAAAACGTCCAGCCACTGCTCCCACACCAAAGGGGCTAGCACTGAAAGCTCTTGCTGGCCAGCACCTGCCCTAGGCAGCCCTTCCACAGCCCCACAAGCACTGGCGCTCTGAGCTTCCTAGCCACAGCACAGTGGGGACGTTCCTTCTCGGCGCAGCCAGAGCCCAGCTCCCAAATTCAAAACGTCCAGCCACTGCTCCCACACCAAAGGGGCTAGCACTGAAAGCTCTTGCTGGCCAGCACCTGCCCTAGGCAGCCCTTCCACAGCCCCACAAGCACTGGCGCTCTGAGCTTCCTAGCCACAGCACAGTGGGGACGTTCCTTCTCGGCAGAGCCAGAGCCCAGCTCCCAAATCGGAAACGTCCAGCCACTGCTCCCACACCAAAGGGGCTAGCACTGAAAGCTCTTGCTGGCCAGCACCTGCCCTAGGCAGCCCTTCCACAGCCCCACAAGCACTGGCGCTCTGAGCTTCCTAGCCACAGCACAGTGGGGACGTTCCTTCTCGGCACAGCCAGAGCCCAGCTCCCAAATTCGAAACGTCCAGCCACTGCTCCCACACCAAAGGGGCTAGCACTGAAAGCTCTTGCTGGCCAGCACCTGCCCTAGGCAGCCCTTCCACAGCCCCACAAGCACTGGCGCTCTGAGCTTCCTAGCCACAGCACAGTGGGGACGTTCCTTCTCGGCACAGCCAGAGCCCAGCTCCCAAATTCGAAACGTCCAGCCACTGCTCCCACACCAAAGGGGCTAGCACTGAAAGCTCTTGCTGGCCATCACCTGCCCTAGGCAGCCCTTCCACAGCCCCACAAGCACTGGCGCTCTCAGCTTCCTAGCCACAGCACAGTGGGACGTTCCTTCTCGGCAGAGCCAGAGCCCAGCTCCCAAATTCGAAACGTCCAGCCACTGCTCCCACACCAAAGGGGCTAGCACTGAAAGCTCTTGCTGGCCATCACCTGCCCTAGGCAGCCCTTCCACAGCCCCACAAGCACTGGCGCTCTGAGCTTCCTAGCCACAGCACAGTGGGGACGTTCCTTCTCGGCACAGCCAGAGCCCAGCTCCCAAATTCGAAACGTCCAGCCACTGCTCCCACACCAAAGGGGCTAGCACTGAAAGCTCTTGCTGGCCATCACCTGCCCTAGGCAGCCCTTCCACAGCCCCACAAGCACTGGCGCTCTGAGCTTCCTAGCCACAGCACAGTGGGGACGTTCCTTCTCGGCAGAGCCAGAGCCCAGCTCCCAAATTCAAAACGTCCAGCCACTGCTCCCACACCAAAGGGGCTAGCACTGAAAGCTCTTGCTGGCCAGCACCTGCCCTAGGCAGCCCTTCCACAGCCCCACAAGCACTGGCGCTCTGAGCTTCCTAGCCACAGCACAGTGGGGACGTTCCTTCTCGGCACAGCCAGAGCCCAGCTCCCAAATTCAAAACGTCCAGCCACTGCTCCCACACCAAAGGGGCTAGCACTGAAAGCTCTTGCTGGCCAGCACCTGCCCTAGGCAGCCCTTCCACAGCCCCACAAGCACTGGCGCTCTGAGCTTCCTAGCCACAGCACAGTGGGGACGTTCCTTCTCGGCACAGCCACAGCCCAGCTCCCAAATTCGAAACGTCCAGCCACTGCTCCCACACCAAAGGGGCTAGCACTGAAAGCTCTTGCTGGCCAGCACCTGCCCTAGGCAGCCCTTCCACAGCCCCACAAGCACTGGCGCTCTGAGCTTCCTAGCCACAGCACAGTGGGGACGTTCCTTCTCGGCGCAGCCAGAGCCCAGCTCCCAAATTCAAAACGTCCAGCCACTGCTCCCACACCAAAGGGGCTAGCACTGAAAGCTCTTGCTGGCCAGCACCTGCCCTAGGCAGCCCTTCCACAGCCCCACAAGCACTGGCGCTCTGAGCTTCCTAGCCACAGCACAGTGGGGACGTTCCTTCTCGGCACAGCCAGAGCCCAGCTCCCAAATTCGAAACGTCCAGCCACTGCTCCCACACCAAAGGGGCTAGCACTGAAAGCTCTTGCTGGCCAGCACCTGCCCTAGGCAGCCCTTCCACAGCCCCACAAGCACTGGCGCTCTGAGCTTCCTAGCCACAGCACAGTGGGGACGTTCCTTCTCGGCACAGCCACAGCCCAGCTCCCAAATTCGAAACGTCCAGCCACTGCTCCCACACCAAAGGGGCTAGCACTGAAAGCTCTTGCTGGCCATCACCTGCCCTAGGCAGCCCTTCCACAGCCCCACAAGCACTGGCGCTCTCAGCTTCCTAGCCACAGCACAGTGGGACGTTCCTTCTCGGCACAGCCAGAGCCCAGCTCCCAAATTCGAAACGTCCAGCCACTGCTCCCACACCAAAGGGGCTAGCACTGAAAGCTCTTGCTGGCCCTCACCTTCCCTAGGCAGCCCTTCCACAGCCCCACAAGCACTGGCGCTCTGAGCTTCCTAGCCACAGCACAGTGGGGACGTTCCTTCTCGGCACAGCCAGAGCCCAGCTCCCAAATTCGAAACGTCCAGCCACTGCTCCCACACCAAAGGGGCTAGCACTGAAAGCTCTTGCTGGCCATCACCTGCCCTAGGCAGCCCTTCCACAGCCCCACAAGCACTGGCGCTCTGAGCTTCCTAGCCACAGCACAGTGGGGACGTTCCTTCTCGGCAGAGCCAGAGCCCAGCTCCCAAATTCAAAACGTCCAGCCACTGCTCCCACACCAAAGGGGCTAGCACTGAAAGCTCTTGCTGGCCAGCACCTGCCCTAGGCAGCCCTTCCACAGCCCCACAAGCACTGGCGCTCTGAGCTTCCTAGCCACAGCACAGTGGGGACGTTCCTTCTCGGCACAGCCAGAGCCCAGCTCCCAAATTCGAAACGTCCAGCCACTGCTCCCACACCAAAGGGGCTAGCACTGAAAGCTCTTGCTGGCCAGCACCTGCCCTAGGCAGCCCTTCCACAGCCCCACAAGCACTGGCGCTCTGAGCTTCCTAGCCACAGCACAGTGGGGACGTTCCTTCTCGGCACAGCCACAGCCCAGCTCCCAAATTCGAAACGTCCAGCCACTGCTCCCACACCAAAGGGGCTAGCACTGAAAGCTCTTGCTGGCCAGCACCTGCCCTAGGCAGCCCTTCCACAGCCCCACAAGCACTGGCGCTCTGAGCTTCCTAGCCACAGCACAGTGGGGACGTTCCTTCTCGGCACAGCCAGAGCTCAGCTCCGAAATTCAAAACGTCCAGCCACTGCTCCCACACCAAAGGGGCTAGCACTGAAAGCTCTTGCTGGCCATCACCTGCCCTAGGCAGCCCTTCCACAGCCCCACAAGCACTGGCGCTCTGAGCTTCCTAGCCACAGCACAGTGGGGACGTTCCTTCTCGGCACAGCCACAGCCCAGCTCCCAAATTCAAAACGTCCAGCCACTGCTCCCACACCAAAGGGGCTAGCACTGAAAGCTCTTGCTGGCCCTCACCTGCCCTAGGCAGCCCTTCCACAGCCCCACAAGCACTGGCGCTCTGAGCTTCCTAGCCACAGCACAGTGGGGACGTTCCTTCTCCGCACAGCCACAGCCCAGCTCCCAAATTCAAAACGTCCAGCCACTGCTCCCACACCAAAGGGGCTAGCACTGAAAGCTCTTGCTGGCCATCACCTGCCCTAGGCAGCCCTTCCACAGCCCCACAAGCACTGGCGCTCTGAGCTTCCTAGCCACAGCACAGTGGGGACGTTCCTTCTCGGCACAGCCAGAGCCCAGCTCCCAAATTCAAAACGTCCAGCCACTGCTCCCACACCAAAGGGGCTAGCACTGAAAGCTCTTGCTGGCCATCACCTGCCCTAGGCAGCCCTTCCACAGCCCCACAAGCACTGGCGCTCTGAGCTTCCTAGCCACAGCACAGTGGGGACGTTCCTTCTCGGCACAGCCAGAGCCCAGCTCCCAAATTCGAAACGTCCAGCCACTGCTCCCACACCAAAGGGGCTAGCACTGAAAGCTCTTGCTGGCCATCACCTGCCCTAGGCAGCCCTTCCACAGCCCACAAGCACTGGCGCTCTGAGCTTCCTAGCTACAGCACAGTGGGGACGTTCCTTCTCGGCAGAGCCAGAGCCCAGCTCCTAAATTCGAAACGTCCAGCCACTGCTCCCACACCAAAGGGGCTAGCACTGAAAGCTCTTGCTGGCCAGCACCTGCCCTAGGCAGCCCTTCCACAGCCCCACAAGCACTGGCGCTCTGAGCTTCCTAGCCACAGCACAGTGGGGACGTTCCTTCTCGGCGCAGCCAGAGCCCAGCTCCCAAATTCAAAACGTCCAGCCACTGCTCCCACACCAAAGGGGCTAGCACTGAAAGCTCTTGCTGGCCATCACCTGCCCTAGGCAGCCCTTCCACAGCCCCACAAGCACTGGCGCTCTGAGCTTCCTAGCCACAGCACAGTGGGGACGTTCCTTCTCGGCACAGCCAGAGCCCAGCTCCCAAATCGGAAACGTCCAGCCACTGCTCCCACACCAAAGGGGCTAGCACTGAAAGCTCTTGCTGGCCATCACCTGCCCTAGGCAGCCCTTCCACAGCCGCACAAGCACTGGCGCTCTGAGCTTCCTAGCCACAGCACAGTGGGGACGTTCCTTCTCGGCACAGCCAGAGCCCAGCTCCCAAATTCGAAACGTCCAGCCACTGCTCCCACACCAAAGGGGCTAGCACTGAAAGCTCTTGCTGGCCAGCACCTGCCCTAGGCAGCCCTTCCACAGCCCCACAAGCACTGGCGCTCTGAGCTTCCTAGCCACAGCACAGTGGGGACGTTCCTTCTCGGCACAGCCAGAGCCCAGCTCCCAAATTCGAAACGTCCAGCCACTGCTCCCACACCAAAGGGGCTAGCACTGAAAGCTCTTGCTGGCCATCACCTGCCCTAGGCAGCCCTTCCACAGCCCCACAACCACTGGCGCTCTGAGCTTCCTAGCCACAGCACAGTGGGGACGTTCCTTCTCGGCACAACCAGAGCCCAGCTCCCAAATTCAAAACGTCCAGCCACTGCTCCCACACCAAAGGGGCTAGCACTGAAAGCTCTTGCTGGCCATCACCTGCCCTAGGCAGCCCTTCCACAGCCCCACAAGCACTGGCGCTCTGAGCTTCCTAGCCAGAACACAGTGGGGATGTTCCTTCTCGGCACAGCCACAGCCCAGCTCCCAAATTCAAAACGTCCAGCCACTGCTCCCACACCAAAGGGGCTAGCACTGAAAGCTCTTGCTGGCCAGCACCTGCCCTAGGCAGCCCTTCCACAGCCCCACAAGCACTGGCGCTCTGAGCTTCCTAGCCACAGCACAGTGGGGACGTTCCTTCTCGGCACAGCCACAGCCCAGCTCCGAAATTCAAAACATCCAGCCACTGATCCCACACCAAAGGGTCTAGCACTGAAAGCTCTTGCTGGCCAGCACCTGCCCTAGGCAGCCCTTCCACAGCCCCACAAGCACTGGCGCTCTGAGCTTCCTAGCCACAGCACAGTGGGGACGTTCCTTCTCGGCACAGCCACAGCCCAGCTCCCAAATTCAAAACATCCAGCCACTGATCCCACACCAAAGGGGCTAGCACTGAAAGCTCTTGCTGGCCAGCACCTGCCCTAGGCAGCCCTTCCACAGCCCCACAAGCACTGGCGCTCTGAGCTTCCTAGCCACAGCACAGTGGGGACGTTCCTTCTCAGCACAGCCAGAGCCCAGCTCCGAAATTCAAAACGTCCAGCCACTGCTCCCACACCAAAGGGGCTAGCACTGAAAGCTCTTGCTGGCCATCACCTGCCCTAGGCAGCCCTTCCACAGCCCCACAAGCACTGGCGCTCTCAGCTTCCTAGCCACAGCACAGTGGGACGTTCCTTCTCGGCAGAGCCAGAGCCCAGCTCCCAAATTCGAAACGTCCAGCCACTGCTCCCACACCAAAGGGGCTAGCACTGAAAGCTCTTGCTGGCCATCACCTGCCCTAGGCAGCCCTTCCACAGCCCCACAAGCACTGGCGCTCTGAGCTTCCTAGCCACAGCACAGTGGGGACGTTCCTTCTCGGCACAGCCAGAGCCCAGCTCCCAAATTCGAAACGTCCAGCCACTGCTCCCACACCAAAGGGGCTAGCACTGAAAGCTCTTGCTGGCCATCACCTGCCCTAGGCAGCCCTTCCACAGCCCCACAAGCACTGGCGCTCTGAGCTTCCTAGCCACAGCACAGTGGGGACGTTCCTTCTCGGCAGAGCCAGAGCCCAGCTCCCAAATTCAAAACGTCCAGCCACTGCTCCCACACCAAAGGGGCTAGCACTGAAAGCTCTTGCTGGCCAGCACCTGCCCTAGGCAGCCCTTCCACAGCCCCACAAGCACTGGCGCTCTGAGCTTCCTAGCCACAGCACAGTGGGGACGTTCCTTCTCGGCACAGCCAGAGCCCAGCTCCCAAATTCAAAACGTCCAGCCACTGCTCCCACACCAAAGGGGCTAGCACTGAAAGCTCTTGCTGGCCAGCACCTGCCCTAGGCAGCCCTTCCACAGCCCCACAAGCACTGGCGCTCTGAGCTTCCTAGCCACAGCACAGTGGGGACGTTCCTTCTCGGCACAGCCACAGCCCAGCTCCCAAATTCGAAACGTCCAGCCACTGCTCCCACACCAAAGGGGCTAGCACTGAAAGCTCTTGCTGGCCAGCACCTGCCCTAGGCAGCCCTTCCACAGCCCCACAAGCACTGGCGCTCTCAGCTTCCTAGCCACAGCACAGTGGGACGTTCCTTCTCGGCAGAGCCAGAGCCCAGCTCCCAAATTCGAAACGTCCAGCCACTGCTCCCACACCAAAGGGGCTAGCACTGAAAGCTCTTGCTGGCCAGCACCTGCCCTAGGCAGCCCTTCCACAGCCCCACAAGCACTGGCGCTCTGAGCTTCCTAGCCACAGCACAGTGGGGACGTTCCTTCTCGGCACAGCCACAGCCCAGCTCCCAAATTCGAAACGTCCAGCCACTGCTCCCACACCAAAGGGGCTAGCACTGAAAGCTCTTGCTGGCCATCACCTGCCCTAGGCAGCCCTTCCACAGCCCCACAAGCACTGGCGCTCTCAGCTTCCTAGCCACAGCACAGTGGGACGTTCCTTCTCGGCAGAGCCAGAGCCCAGCTCCCAAATTCGAAACGTCCAGCCACTGCTCCCACACCAAAGGGGCTAGCACTGAAAGCTCTTGCTGGCCATCACCTGCCCTAGGCAGCCCTTCCACAGCCCCACAAGCACTGGCGCTCTGAGCTTCCTAGCCACAGCACAGTGGGGACGTTCCTTCTCGGCACAGCCAGAGCCCAGCTCCCAAATTCGAAACGTCCAGCCACTGCTCCCACACCAAAGGGGCTAGCACTGAAAGCTCTTGCTGGCCATCACCTGCCCTAGGCAGCCCTTCCACAGCCCCACAAGCACTGGCGCTCTGAGCTTCCTAGCCACAGCACAGTGGGGACGTTCCTTCTCGGCAGAGCCAGAGCCCAGCTCCCAAATTCAAAACGTCCAGCCACTGCTCCCACACCAAAGGGGCTAGCACTGAAAGCTCTTGCTGGCCAGCACCTGCCCTAGGCAGCCCTTCCACAGCCCCACAAGCACTGGCGCTCTGAGCTTCCTAGCCACAGCACAGTGGGGACGTTCCTTCTCGGCACAGCCAGAGCCCAGCTCCCAAATTCAAAACGTCCAGCCACTGCTCCCACACCAAAGGGGCTAGCACTGAAAGCTCTTGCTGGCCAGCACCTGCCCTAGGCAGCCCTTCCACAGCCCCACAAGCACTGGCGCTCTGAGCTTCCTAGCCACAGCACAGTGGGGACGTTCCTTCTCGGCACAGCCACAGCCCAGCTCCCAAATTCGAAACGTCCAGCCACTGCTCCCACACCAAAGGGGCTAGCACTGAAAGCTCTTGCTGGCCAGCACCTGCCCTAGGCAGCCCTTCCACAGCCCCACAAGCACTGGCGCTCTGAGCTTCCTAGCCACAGCACAGTGGGGACGTTCCTTCTCGGCGCAGCCAGAGCCCAGCTCCCAAATTCAAAACGTCCAGCCACTGCTCCCACACCAAAGGGGCTAGCACTGAAAGCTCTTGCTGGCCAGCACCTGCCCTAGGCAGCCCTTCCACAGCCCCACAAGCACTGGCGCTCTGAGCTTCCTAGCCACAGCACAGTGGGGACGTTCCTTCTCGGCACAGCCAGAGCCCAGCTCCCAAATTCGAAACGTCCAGCCACTGCTCCCACACCAAAGGGGCTAGCACTGAAAGCTCTTGCTGGCCAGCACCTGCCCTAGGCAGCCCTTCCACAGCCCCACAAGCACTGGCGCTCTGAGCTTCCTAGCCACAGCACAGTGGGGACGTTCCTTCTCGGCACAGCCACAGCCCAGCTCCCAAATTCGAAACGTCCAGCCACTGCTCCCACACCAAAGGGGCTAGCACTGAAAGCTCTTGCTGGCCAGCACCTGCCCTAGGCAGCCCTTCCACAGCCCCACAAGCACTGGCGCTCTCAGCTTCCTAGCCACAGCACAGTGGGACGTTCCTTCTCGGCACAGCCAGAGCCCAGCTCCCAAATTCGAAACGTCCAGCCACTGCTCCCACACCAAAGGGGCTAGCACTGAAAGCTCTTGCTGGCCCTCACCTTCCCTAGGCAGCCCTTCCACAGCCCCACAAGCACTGGCGCTCTGAGCTTCCTAGCCACAGCACAGTGGGGACGTTCCTTCTCGGCACAGCCAGAGCCCAGCTCCCAAATTCGAAACGTCCAGCCACTGCTCCCACACCAAAGGGGCTAGCACTGAAAGCTCTTGCTGGCCATCACCTGCCCTAGGCAGCCCTTCCACAGCCCCACAAGCACTGGCGCTCTGAGCTTCCTAGCCACAGCACAGTGGGGACGTTCCTTCTCGGCACAGCCAGAGCCCAGCTCCCAAATTCAAAACGTCCAGCCACTGCTCCCACACCAAAGGGGCTAGCACTGAAAGCTCTTGCTGGCCAGCACCTGCCCTAGGCAGCCCTTCCACAGCCCCACAAGCACTGGCGCTCTGAGCTTCCTAGCCACAGCACAGTGGGGACGTTCCTTCTCGGCACAGCCAGAGCCCAGCTCCCAAATTCGAAACGTCCAGCCACTGCTCCCACACCAAAGGGGCTAGCACTGAAAGCTCTTGCTGGCCAGCACCTGCCCTAGGCAGCCCTTCCACAGCCCCACAAGCACTGGCGCTCTGAGCTTCCTAGCCACAGCACAGTGGGGACGTTCCTTCTCGGCACAGCCACAGCCCAGCTCCCAAATTCGAAACGTCCAGCCACTGCTCCCACACCAAAGGGGCTAGCACTGAAAGCTCTTGCTGGCCAGCACCTGCCCTAGGCAGCCCTTCCACAGCCCCACAAGCACTGGCGCTCTGAGCTTCCTAGCCACAGCACAGTGGGGACGTTCCTTCTCGGCACAGCCAGAGCTCAGCTCCGAAATTCAAAACGTCCAGCCACTGCTCCCACACCAAAGGGGCTAGCACTGAAAGCTCTTGCTGGCCATCACCTGCCCTAGGCAGCCCTTCCACAGCCCCACAAGCACTGGCGCTCTGAGCTTCCTAGCCACAGCACAGTGGGGACGTTCCTTCTCGGCACAGCCACAGCCCAGCTCCCAAATTCAAAACGTCCAGCCACTGCTCCCACACCAAAGGGGCTAGCACTGAAAGCTCTTGCTGGCCCTCACCTGCCCTAGGCAGCCCTTCCACAGCCCCACAAGCACTGGCGCTCTGAGCTTCCTAGCCACAGCACAGTGGGGACGTTCCTTCTCCGCACAGCCACAGCCCAGCTCCCAAATTCAAAACGTCCAGCCACTGCTCCCACACCAAAGGGGCTAGCACTGAAAGCTCTTGCTGGCCATCACCTGCCCTAGGCAGCCCTTCCACAGCCCCACAAGCACTGGCGCTCTGAGCTTCCTAGCCACAGCACAGTGGGGACGTTCCTTCTCGGCACAGCCAGAGCCCAGCTCCCAAATTCAAAACGTCCAGCCACTGCTCCCACACCAAAGGGGCTAGCACTGAAAGCTCTTGCTGGCCAGCACCTGCCCTAGGCAGCCCTTCCACAGCCCCACAACCACTGGCGCTCTGAGCTTCCTAGCCACAGCACAGTGGGGACGTTCCTTCTCGGCACAGCCAGAGCCCAGCTCCCAAATTCGAAACGTCCAGCCACTGCTCCCACACCAAAGGGGCTAGCACTGAAAGCTCTTGCTGGCCATCACCTGCCCTAGGCAGCCCTTCCACAGCCCACAAGCACTGGCGCTCTGAGCTTCCTAGCTACAGCACAGTGGGGACGTTCCTTCTCGGCAGAGCCAGAGCCCAGCTCCTAAATTCGAAACGTCCAGCCACTGCTCCCACACCAAAGGGGCTAGCACTGAAAGCTCTTGCTGGCCAGCACCTGCCCTAGGCAGCCCTTCCACAGCCCCACAAGCACTGGCGCTCTGAGCTTCCTAGCCACAGCACAGTGGGGACGTTCCTTCTCGGCGCAGCCAGAGCCCAGCTCCCAAATTCAAAACGTCCAGCCACTGCTCCCACACCAAAGGGGCTAGCACTGAAAGCTCTTGCTGGCCATCACCTGCCCTAGGCAGCCCTTCCACAGCCCCACAAGCACTGGCGCTCTGAGCTTCCTAGCCACAGCACAGTGGGGACGTTCCTTCTCGGCACAGCCAGAGCCCAGCTCCCAAATCGGAAACGTCCAGCCACTGCTCCCACACCAAAGGGGCTAGCACTGAAAGCTCTTGCTGGCCATCACCTGCCCTAGGCAGCCCTTCCACAGCCGCACAAGCACTGGCGCTCTGAGCTTCCTAGCCACAGCACAGTGGGGACGTTCCTTCTCGGCACAGCCAGAGCCCAGCTCCCAAATTCGAAACGTCCAGCCACTGCTCCCACACCAAAGGGGCTAGCACTGAAAGCTCTTGCTGGCCAGCACCTGCCCTAGGCAGCCCTTCCACAGCCCCACAAGCACTGGCGCTCTGAGCTTCCTAGCCACAGCACAGTGGGGACGTTCCTTCTCGGCACAGCCAGAGCCCAGCTCCCAAATTCGAAACGTCCAGCCACTGCTCCCACACCAAAGGGGCTAGCACTGAAAGCTCTTGCTGGCCATCACCTGCCCTAGGCAGCCCTTCCACAGCCCCACAACCACTGGCGCTCTGAGCTTCCTAGCCACAGCACAGTGGGGACGTTCCTTCTCGGCACAACCAGAGCCCAGCTCCCAAATTCAAAACGTCCAGCCACTGCTCCCACACCAAAGGGGCTAGCACTGAAAGCTCTTGCTGGCCAGCACCTGCCCTAGGCAGCCCTTCCACAGCCCCACAAGCACTGGCGCTCTGAGCTTCCTAGCCACAGCACAGTGGGGACGTTCCTTCTCGGCACAGCCACAGCCCAGCTCCGAAATTCAAAACATCCAGCCACTGATCCCACACCAAAGGGTCTAGCACTGAAAGCTCTTGCTGGCCAGCACCTGCCCTAGGCAGCCCTTCCACAGCCCCACAAGCACTGGCGCTCTGAGCTTCCTAGCCACAGCACAGTGGGGACGTTCCTTCTCGGCACAGCCACAGCCCAGCTCCCAAATTCAAAACATCCAGCCACTGATCCCACACCAAAGGGGCTAGCACTGAAAGCTCTTGCTGGCCAGCACCTGCCCTAGGCAGCCCTTCCACAGCCCCACAAGCACTGGCGCTCTGAGCTTCCTAGCCACAGCACAGTGGGGACGTTCCTTCTCAGCACAGCCAGAGCCCAGCTCCGAAATTCAAAACGTCCAGCCACTGCTCCCACACGAAAGGGGCTAGCACTGAAAGCTCTTGCTGGCCAGCACCTTCCCTAGGCAGCCCTTCCACAGCCCCACAAGCACTGGCGCTCTGAGCTTCCTAGCCACAGCACAGTGGGGACGTTCCTTCTCAGCACAGCCAGAGCCCAGCTCCGAAATTCAAAACGTCCAGCCACTGCTCCCACACCAAAGGGGCTAGCACTGAAAGCTCTTGCTGGCCATCACCTGCCCTAGGCAGCCCTTCCACAGCCCCACAAGCACTGGCGCTCTCAGCTTCCTAGCCACAGCACAGTGGGGACGTTCCTTCTCGGCACAGCCACAGCCCAGCTCCGAAATTCAAAACGTCCAGCCACTGCTCCCACACCAAAGGGGCTAGCACTGAAAGCACTTGCTGGCCATCACCTGCCCTAGGCAGCCCTTCCACAGCCCCACAAGCACTGGCGCTCTGAGCTTCCTAGCCACAGCACAGTGGGGACGTTCCTTCTCAGCACAGCCAGAGCCCAGCTCCGAAATTCAAAACGTCCAGCCACTGCTCCCACACCAAAGGGGCTAGCACTGAAAGCTCTTGCTGGCCAGCACCTGCCCTAGGCAGCCCTTCCACAGCCCCACAACCACTGGCGCTCTGAGCTTCCTAGCCACAGCACAGTGGGGACGTTCCTTCTCGGCACAGCCAGAGCCCAGCTCCCAAATTCGAAACGTCCAGCCACTGCTCCCACACCAAAGGGGCTAGCACTGAAAGCTCTTGCTGGCCATCACCTGCCCTAGGCAGCCCTTCCACAGCCCACAAGCACTGGCGCTCTGAGCTTCCTAGCCACAGCACAGTGGGGACGTTCCTTCTCGGCACAGCCACAGCCCAGCTCCCAAATTCAAAACGTCCAGCCACTGCTCCCACACCAAAGGGGCTAGCACTGAAAGCTCTTGCTGGCCAGCACCTGCCCTAGGCAGCCCTTCCACAGCCCCACAAGCACTGGCGCTCTGAGCTTCCTAGCCACAGCACAGTGGGGACGTTCCTTCTCGGCGCAGCCAGAGCCCAGCTCCCAAATTCAAAACGTCCAGCCACTGCTCCCACACCAAAGGGGCTAGCACTGAAAGCTCTTGCTGGCCATCACCTGCCCTAGGCAGCCCTTCCACAGCCCCACAAGCACTGGCGCTCTGAGCTTCCTAGCCACAGCACAGTGGGGACGTTCCTTCTCGGCAGAGCCAGAGCCCAGCTCCCAAATCGGAAACGTCCAGCCACTGCTCCCACACCAAAGGGGCTAGCACTGAAAGCTCTTGCTGGCCAGCACCTGCCCTAGGCAGCCCTTCCACAGCCCCACAAGCACTGGCGCTCTGAGCTTCCTAGCCACAGCACAGTGGGGACGTTCCTTCTCGGCACAGCCAGAGCCCAGCTCCCAAATTCGAAACGTCCAGCCACTGCTCCCACACCAAAGGGGCTAGCACTGAAAGCTCTTGCTGGCCAGCACCTGCCCTAGGCAGCCCTTCCACAGCCCCACAAGCACTGGCGCTCTGAGCTTCCTAGCCACAGCACAGTGGGGACGTTCCTTCTCGGCACAGCCAGAGCCCAGCTCCCAAATTCGAAACGTCCAGCCACTGCTCCCACACCAAAGGGGCTAGCACTGAAAGCTCTTGCTGGCCATCACCTGCCCTAGGCAGCCCTTCCACAGCCCCACAAGCACTGGCGCTCTCAGCTTCCTAGCCACAGCACAGTGGGACGTTCCTTCTCGGCACAGCCAGAGCCCAGCTCCCAAATTCGAAACGTCCAGCCACTGCTCCCACACCAAAGGGGCTAGCACTGAAAGCTCTTGCTGGCCATCACCTGCCCTAGGCAGCCCTTCCACAGCCCCACAAGCACTGGCGCTCTCAGCTTCCTAGCCACAGCACAGTGGGGACGTTCCTTCTCGGCACAGCCAGAGCCCAGCTCCCAAATTCGAAACGTCCAGCCACTGCTCCCACACCAAAGGGGCTAGCACTGAAAGCTCTTGCTGGCCATCACCTGCCCTAGGCAGCCCTTCCACAGCCCCACAAGCACTGGCGCTCTGAGCTTCCTAGCCACAGCACAGTGGGGACGTTCCTTCTCGGCAGAGCCAGAGCCCAGCTCCCAAATTCAAAACGTCCAGCCACTGCTCCCACACCAAAGGGGCTAGCACTGAAAGCTCTTGCTGGCCAGCACCTGCCCTAGGCAGCCCTTCCACAGCCCCACAAGCACTGGCGCTCTGAGCTTCCTAGCCACAGCACAGTGGGGACGTTCCTTCTCGGCACAGCCAGAGCCCAGCTCCCAAATTCGAAACGTCCAGCCACTGCTCCCACACCAAAGGGGCTAGCACTGAAAGCTCTTGCTGGCCATCACCTGCCCTAGGCAGCCCTTCCACAGCCCCACAAGCACTGGCGCTCTGAGCTTCCTAGCCACAGCACAGTGGGGACGTTCCTTCTCGGCACAGCCACAGCCCAGCTCCCAAATTCGAAACGTCCAGCCACTGCTCCCACACCAAAGGGGCTAGCACTGAAAGCTCTTGCTGGCCAGCACCTGCCCTAGGCAGCCCTTCCACAGCCCCACAAGCACTGGCGCTCTGAGCTTCCTAGCCACAGCACAGTGGGGACGTTCCTTCTCGGCGCAGCCAGAGCCCAGCTCCCAAATTCAAAACGTCCAGCCACTGCTCCCACACCAAAGGGGCTAGCACTGAAAGCTCTTGCTGGCCAGCACCTGCCCTAGGCAGCCCTTCCACAGCCCCACAAGCACTGGCGCTCTGAGCTTCCTAGCCACAGCACAGTGGGGACGTTCCTTCTCGGCACAGCCAGAGCCCAGCTCCCAAATTCGAAACGTCCAGCCACTGCTCCCACACCAAAGGGGCTAGCACTGAAAGCTCTTGCTGGCCAGCACCTGCCCTAGGCAGCCCTTCCACAGCCCCACAAGCACTGGCGCTCTGAGCTTCCTAGCCACAGCACAGTGGGGACGTTCCTTCTCGGCACAGCCAGAGCCCAGCTCCCAAATTCGAAACGTCCAGCCACTGCTCCCACACCAAAGGGGCTAGCACTGAAAGCTCTTGCTGGCCATCACCTGCCCTAGGCAGCCCTTCCACAGCCCCACAAGCACTGGCGCTCTCAGCTTCCTAGCCACAGCACAGTGGGACGTTCCTTCTCGGCACAGCCAGAGCCCAGCTCCCAAATTCAAAACGTCCAGCCACTGCTCCCACACCAAAGGGGCTAGCACTGAAAGCTCTTGCTGGCCCTCACCTTCCCTAGGCAGCCCTTCCACAGCCCCACAAGCACTGGCGCTCTGAGCTTCCTAGCCACAGCACAGTGGGGACGTTCCTTCTCGGCACAGCCAGAGCCCAGCTCCCAAATTCGAAACGTCCAGCCACTGCTCCCACACCAAAGGGGCTAGCACTGAAAGCTCTTGCTGGCCATCACCTGCCCTAGGCAGCCCTTCCACAGCCCCACAAGCACTGGCGCTCTGAGCTTCCTAGCCACAGCACAGTGGGGACGTTCCTTCTCGGCAGAGCCAGAGCCCAGCTCCCAAATTCAAAACGTCCAGCCACTGCTCCCACACCAAAGGGGCTAGCACTGAAAGCTCTTGCTGGCCAGCACCTGCCCTAGGCAGCCCTTCCACAGCCCCACAAGCACTGGCGCTCTGAGCTTCCTAGCCACAGCACAGTGGGGACGTTCCTTCTCGGCACAGCCAGAGCCCAGCTCCCAAATTCGAAACGTCCAGCCACTGCTCCCACACCAAAGGGGCTAGCACTGAAAGCTCTTGCTGGCCATCACCTGCCCTAGGCAGCCCTTCCACAGCCCCACAAGCACTGGCGCTCTGAGCTTCCTAGCCACAGCACAGTGGGGACGTTCCTTCTCGGCACAGCCACAGCCCAGCTCCCAAATTCGAAACGTCCAGCCACTGCTCCCACACCAAAGGGGCTAGCACTGAAAGCTCTTGCTGGCCAGCACCTGCCCTAGGCAGCCCTTCCACAGCCCCACAAGCACTGGCGCTCTGAGCTTCCTAGCCACAGCACAGTGGGGACGTTCCTTCTCGGCACAGCCAGAGCTCAGCTCCGAAATTCAAAACGTCCAGCCACTGCTCCCACACCAAAGGGGCTAGCACTGAAAGCTCTTGCTGGCCATCACCTGCCCTAGGCAGCCCTTCCACAGCCCCACAAGCACTGGCGCTCTGAGCTTCCTAGCCACAGCACAGTGGGGACGTTCCTTCTCGGCACAGCCACAGCCCAGCTCCCAAATTCAAAACGTCCAGCCACTGCTCCCACACCAAAGGGGCTAGCACTGAAAGCTCTTGCTGGCCCTCACCTGCCCTAGGCAGCCCTTCCACAGCCCCACAAGCACTGGCGCTCTGAGCTTCCTAGCCACAGCACAGTGGGGACGTTCCTTCTCCGCACAGCCACAGCCCAGCTCCCAAATTCAAAACGTCCAGCCACTGCTCCCACACCAAAGGGGCTAGCACTGAAAGCTCTTGCTGGCCAGCACCTGCCCTAGGCAGCCCTTCCACAGCCCCACAAGCACTGGCGCTCTGAGCTTCCTAGCCACAGCACAGTGGGGACGTTCCTTCTCGGCACAGCCAGAGCCCAGCTCCCAAATTCAAAACGTCCAGCCACTGCTCCCACACCAAAGGGGCTAGCACTGAAAGCTCTTGCTGGCCATCACCTGCCCTAGGCAGCCCTTCCACAGCCCCACAAGCACTGGCGCTCTGAGCTTCCTAGCCACAGCACAGTGGGGACGTTCCTTCTCGGCACAGCCACAGCCCAGCTCCCAAATTCGAAACGTCCAGCCACTGCTCCCACACCAAAGGGGCTAGCACTGAAAGCTCTTGCTGGCCATCACCTGCCCTAGGCAGCCCTTCCACAGCCCACAAGCACTGGCGCTCTGAGCTTCCTAGCTACAGCACAGTGGGGACGTTCCTTCTCGGCAGAGCCAGAGCCCAGCTCCTAAATTCGAAACGTCCAGCCACTGCTCCCACACCAAAGGGGCTAGCACTGAAAGCTCTTGCTGGCCAGCACCTGCCCTAGGCAGCCCTTCCACAGCCCCACAAGCACTGGCGCTCTGAGCTTCCTAGCCACAGCACAGTGGGGACGTTCCTTCTCGGCGCAGCCAGAGCCCAGCTCCCAAATTCAAAACGTCCAGCCACTGCTCCCACACCAAAGGGGCTAGCACTGAAAGCTCTTGCTGGCCATCACCTGCCCTAGGCAGCCCTTCCACAGCCCCACAACCACTGGCGCTCTGAGCTTCCTAGCCACAGCACAGTGGGGACGTTCCTTCTCGGCACAGCCAGAGCCCAGCTCCCAAATCGGAAACGTCCAGCCACTGCTCCCACACCAAAGGGGCTAGCACTGAAAGCTCTTGCTGGCCATCACCTGCCCTAGGCAGCCCTTCCACAGCCGCACAAGCACTGGCGCTCTGAGCTTCCTAGCCACAGCACAGTGGGGACGTTCCTTCTCGGCACAGCCAGAGCCCAGCTCCCAAATTCGAAACGTCCAGCCACTGCTCCCACACCAAAGGGGCTAGCACTGAAAGCTCTTGCTGGCCAGCACCTGCCCTAGGCAGCCCTTCCACAGCCCCACAAGCACTGGCGCTCTGAGCTTCCTAGCCACAGCACAGTGGGGACGTTCCTTCTCGGCACAGCCAGAGCCCAGCTCCCAAATTCGAAACGTCCAGCCACTGCTCCCACACCAAAGGGGCTAGCACTGAAAGCTCTTGCTGGCCATCACCTGCCCTAGGCAGCCCTTCCACAGCCCCACAAGCACTGGCGCTCTGAGCTTCCTAGCCACAGCACAGTGGGGACGTTCCTTCTCGGCAGAGCCAGAGCCCAGCTCCCAAATCGGAAACGTCCAGCCACTGCTCCCACACCAAAGGGGCTAGCACTGAAAGCTCTTGCTGGCCATCACCTGCCCTAGGCAGCCCTTCCACAGCCGCACAAGCACTGGCGCTCTGAGCTTCCTAGCCACAGCACAGTGGGGACGTTCCTTCTCGGCACAGCCAGAGCCCAGCTCCCAAATTCGAAACGTCCAGCCACTGCTCCCACACCAAAGGGGCTAGCACTGAAAGCTCTTGCTGGCCAGCACCTGCCCTAGGCAGCCCTTCCACAGCCCCACAAGCACTGGCGCTCTGAGCTTCCTAGCCACAGCACAGTGGGGACGTTCCTTCTCGGCACAGCCAGAGCCCAGCTCCCAAATTCGAAACGTCCAGCCACTGCTCCCACACCAAAGGGGCTAGCACTGAAAGCTCTTGCTGGCCATCACCTGCCCTAGGCAGCCCTTCCACAGCCCCACAAGCACTGGCGCTCTGAGCTTCCTAGCCACAGCACAGTGGGGACGTTCCTTCTCGGCACAACCAGAGCCCAGCTCCGAAATTCAAAACGTCCAGCCACTGCTCCCACACCAAAGGGGCTAGCACTGAAAGCTCTTGCTGGCCATCACCTGCCCTAGGCAGCCCTTCCACAGCCCCACAAGCACTGGCGCTCTGAGCTTCCTAGCCAGAACACAGTGGGGATGTTCCTTCTCGGCACAGCCACAGCCCAGCTCCCAAATTCAAAACGTCCAGCCACTGCTCCCACACCAAAGGGGCTAGCACTGAAAGCTCTTGCTGGCCAGCACCTGCCCTAGGCAGCCCTTCCACAGCCCCACAACCACTGGCGCTCTGAGCTTCCTAGCCACAGCACAGTGGGGACGTTCCTTCTCGGCACAGCCACAGCCCAGCTCCGAAATTCAAAACATCCAGCCACTGATCCCACACCAAAGGGTCTAGCACTGAAAGCTCTTGCTGGCCAGCACCTGCCCTAGGCAGCCCTTCCACAGCCCCACAAGCACTGGCGCTCTGAGCTTCCTAGCCACAGCACAGTGGGGACGTTCCTTCTCGGCACAGCCACAGCCCAGCTCCCAAATTCAAAACATCCAGCCACTGATCCCACACCAAAGGGGCTAGCACTGAAAGCTCTTGCTGGCCAGCACCTGCCCTAGGCAGCCCTTCCACAGCCCCACAAGCACTGGCGCTCTGAGCTTCCTAGCCACAGCACAGTGGGGACGTTCCTTCTCAGCACAGCCAGAGCCCAGCTCCGAAATTCAAAACGTCCAGCCACTGCTCCCACACGAAAGGGGCTAGCACTGAAAGCTCTTGCTGGCCAGCACCTTCCCTAGGCAGCCCTTCCACAGCCCCACAAGCACTGGCGCTCTGAGCTTCCTAGCCACAGCACAGTGGGGACGTTCCTTCTCAGCACAGCCAGAGCCCAGCTCCGAAATTCAAAACGTCCAGCCACTGCTCCCACACCAAAGGGGCTAGCACTGAAAGCTCTTGCTGGCCATCACCTGCCCTAGGCAGCCCTTCCACAGCCCCACAAGCACTGGCGCTCTCAGCTTCCTAGCCACAGCACAGTGGGGACGTTCCTTCTCGGCACAGCCACAGCCCAGCTCCGAAATTCAAAACGTCCAGCCACTGCTCCCACACCAAAGGGGCTAGCACTGAAAGCACTTGCTGGCCATCACCTGCCCTAGGCAGCCCTTCCACAGCCCCACAAGCACTGGCGCTCTGAGCTTCCTAGCCACAGCACAGTGGGGACGTTCCTTCTCAGCACAGCCAGAGCCCAGCTCCAAAATTCAAAACGTCCAGCCACTGCTCCCACACCAAAGGGGCTAGCACTGAAAGCTCTTGCTGGCCAGCACCTGCCCTAGGCAGCCCTTCCACAGCCCCACAAGCACTGGCGCTCTGAGCTTCCTAGCCACAGCACAGTGGGGACGTTCCTTCTCAGCACAGCCACAGCCCAGCTCCGAAATTCAAAACGTCCAGCCACTGCTCCCACACCAAAGGGGCTAGCACTGAAAGCTCTTGCTGGCCATCACCTGCCCTAGGCAGCCCTTCCACAGCCCCACAAGCACCGGGGCTCTGAGCTTCCTAGCCACAGCACAGTGGGGACGTTCCTTCTCAGCACAGCCACAGCCCAGCTCCCAAGTTGGAAACCTCCAGCCACTGCTCCCACACCAAAGGGGCTAGCACTGAAAGCTCTTGCTGGCCAGCACCTGCCCTAGGCAGCCCTTCCACAGCCCCACAAGCACTGGCGCTCTGAGCTTCCTAGCCACAGCACAGTGGGGACGTTCCTTCTCAGCACAGCCACAGCCCAGCTCCGAAATTCAAAACGTCCAGCCACTGCTCCCACACCAAAGGGGCTAGCACTGAAAGCTCTTGCTGGCCAGCACCTGC